>NC_137901.1:37142229-37698254 GCF_963455335.1 Martes martes | reverse complement strand
TTTCCTCCTCCTCTTTTATCCTTTAATTTTTCCCTACTTCTTTCTATAATTTTAAATTTCTCCATGCATAATCATAAAGCATTCCATTTATTATTCCTTTTCAAAGTTTATCTCTGAAAAAATAATCATTTATCAAGTGCTAATTCATTTCTCAAAGATGTTCATAACTGTCAATCAAACCTTCTGACTAGCCTGAGAAAACTCATGTTACTCTCCTGAGTCCATGTCCTCTCCAGTACAGAACTTTGACCCCTCACATTAATTCCAGCCATGAAAAGCCACGTACAATGCATCACTTTCCCATGAAATAGCCCGACAGGATCAGACCTCATTGAATCTAGCCACTGGGAGATTATGTGACATTCATGAATACACATACACACACAGTCATGTGTCTACAACGTCTGTTAGTTTGTGAGGACATGAGCACAATTCAAGGGAAAGCAGAGAAGAAGCTGCACCTGTGAGAGAGATGATTATTGGACTACACTCCCAAAGCAATGATCTGGAGAACAAGTGAAAGATTGGCCGTAGGAAAGAAAGGGACTACCTGTCCTTGGAAACAGGAAAGGAGTGACCCAATAAAGAAAAGGGAAATGTTTCAGGTAAATGGAAAGGGAGTTAGAAGAAATCATGTTGGATGGCATCTGTTTGAAGTCAAGGATGGGACTTCAGTTTTGAGAAAAATAGGAAAAGATACATCTGATTCAACTGCATACCTTTTTTTCAGAGTCCTCCAGAGAAACCAAACCAATATAGGGTGAGTATGCATACATAGAGAAATTTTTTTTTTTTAAGGAATCAGCTCAGAGGATTATGGAGACTGGCAGGTGCAAAATTTGCCAGGTGGGTTAGCAGCCTGGAGACTCAGAAAGAGTAGATATTTCGATTCAAGTCCAAAGGTTATCTCCTATTCATGGAAGGTCAATCTTTATTCTATGAAGGCCTTCAACTGATTAGAGGAAGCTCACCCACATCCTCAAGGACAATCTGCTTTATTCGAAGTCTGCCAACTTATTTATTTTTTTAAAAGATTTTATTTATTCTTTGACAGAGAGAGACACAGAGAGAGAGAGAGAACACAAACAGGGGGAGTGGGAGAGGGAGAAGCAGGCTTCCCGCTGAGCAGGGAGCCCGATGCAGGGCTCTATCCCAGGACCCCGGGATCATGACCCGAGCAGAAAGCAGACACGTAAGGACTGAGCCACCCAGGCGCCCCCAAAGTCTGCCAATTTAAATGTAAATCTTCTTCACACACACACACACAAATACTCACAGAAATATCTAAAATAATATTTGGCCAAAGATCTGGGCACTGTGGCTCAGTCAAGCTGACATATAAAATTAACCATCACACATATATTTCCTTCGTTGCCTAACTCCAGGTTCTTCAAGAATCCGTTCTACCATCTCCTCAGAAAGCCTTCCCATATGTCCATCCTCAGGTGGGAGTTTATATCCCCAAACTAAAGTCCCGGGCCACATTTCTTTAACTCCCACTGGAAATCTAGTCCCTGAGCATGGGGATTTTTTTCCACTTCTGTATCTTCAGCACCTCAGATGTCACCAGCAATATCCTAAACACTGAATAAAAAGTTGACAAATATCTTTCAGCTTTACTACATTGTGAAGTCATTGAAAATAAGGACAGTCTTAAAACATGTTTTCTGCCCAATACCTAGCACAAATTAAGAGCTCAACCAATGCTCACTGAAGGAATCAATGGATAAGTCACTTAGCAAAGGCTTACTCTGTATTTTTCCTTATCTCTGATTACTTGGATTTTGTTCCAATATCAAAGAGTTTTTCTGAAGAATTTACACAGACTTGCATTGCTATATATGCGGAAAAATTCTACCAGCAGCTAGGATTCCAGATCAGAAACTGCTGGTGTAGGAATCAGGTATCAGCAGTTTTTCAAGTCCCGCAGGTGACCCCAGGGGTTGGGAATCCCTATACTAGATAGGTAAAGGAGGGAAGATGTTCAGGAAGGTTAAGAATAGACAGAGCCTCTGTGGCAGGCAAGGCCATATGGGGACACTAGGAAAGAGGCTTTGAGCAGGCTCCAGAGGGAGAGTGAAATCCACCCACAGAGAAGAGAGGGAGTCCTGAAGAGAAAGTTATTGGGGTGTTTCATAAACACTCTGAATATTTACCACGTAACAGGCGCCATGCTAAGTGCTTTCCATGGATTTCCCCTTGCCTTCATAACAGCGCTGCAAGGTATTCTATGTTATGTTGTTTTTCCAGATGAGGAAATTGAGGTTATATAATTTAATTAAGCTCCCTGATACCCTCCATCCAGTGACCAGAACAGCAACATTTCAAGCCTGTGGTTATCTAACTGCAACGTTTATGTTCTCTCCACCACACCGGTGGTCCTCAACCCTAACTGCACAGTAGAAGCACCCAAATGTATGCCCCACTTAAGATCTGTTATAGGAGGATCTCTGGGTAGGAGGCCTGAGCACCTATGTTTTATTTTAAATCCCACTATGTTTCTGAAGTACTGCCACAATAGAAAACCACTACCACAAACCCCATAGATTCTCCTTTGTTTGGCCAACCTTCACACTGTGGGCTCAAAGGTGCTTTCATCCAGAAACAGAGACTTGACTCCATCAGTTTATAAATGGCCTGCCCCCAATTCAGATAAGGGAGCCTGAATGGTTACACATTTGCCAGGTAATTCGAGATGCTCTTAATAGGTGTCCACTTTGATGTTAGCAAGAGTTTTATCCCGTTGTTACTTTGAGTTAATAAAAGGATTACACCATGCCGAGTCTCTGACTTTCCACAAAGGGTCCTGCTCAGTGCCACTCTGCCTTTGTGGGTTTTATAACACAGCTGATGCTTTATACATCCTACCTCATTCCAAAAATAGTTAGGTAATGCTGGGCGACACACACATGCGTGCGCGCGCAGACGCACGCGCACACACACACACACACACCCCACAAATGAATCAGGCCATGGTGGATGTCACGAAGCAATTGTTAAGTTTAATATCAGATTTTCTTCTGTTAATTTTGGGAACACCCAACTCATCTTTTTTTTTGTATAATGAAAGCTTACAGTTAATGTCCATGATCACTAACTTCATGTGAAATAAAACGCATTTGTGCAAGCTCCTGAAATCGTATTAAGATTAAGTCAGGTATGTAGGCAGAACAGTAACCTGATGAATTTAATATCAATCCCAATAAGAAAAATTAGGGAGCAAAAACTGTTTTTGATAATATAGAGCAGATATTTGTTATGATACCTATTCTTGATAATACAGAGCAGCTCTACCCTGGCTTCATATTAGAATCTAGGAGGATATTTTAAGCAAATAAATGCTCAGAACCCACCCCCAGAGATTGGTTAGACTGATAGAATTGGTCCACTTTGGCCTTGACCTTGTTACTATGAAAGCTCATGTTTTTCTTACCTTCCCCAGGCCTTCCACTGTTGTAAAAGACGGGCATTAAATGAGAGTATTATGATTCACATAATTACTCTCGATGATGGTGGTGATGATGGTGATAGGAGCTCTAATTGAATTTGCTATGTGTTAAGCAACTTTTCCAAGTGTTTTACATATAATAATTCACTCAGTACTCACAATAGCTATTTTATGGGAGAAACATTGTTACCATCTTTTTGCAGATGAAAACCAGGTGTAGAGAGATTAAGTAAGTCAGTGTGGGACTTGGCAGAGGTAGAATGTGAATTCAGAGTCTGCTCTAGTACCCCATATTCTTACAACCTCAAGGGAGATTATGAAATAACTAGATTATGTCATCCTCTCTCTCCCCCCCATCACATTCTCTTTCCTCCTTTTTGATTTTTTTCAGGGTCTAACCTGGTGCAGGTTCATCCATTATTAGGTGATAAGGAAAGGGAGATTTCTCCCCACTGCAATCTAACTCCCCAGTCTTCAAGATCCAAGGAAATACTGCTAGATGGTTAATCTGTTTTGAAAAAGGAAACCTCTTTACTTCTCAATACAAGGGAAAAATTTGGAGCTTTAGAATCAGACAGATATATGATCAGGTATATGTACCATTATTTATTAATCCTAATAACCTGGGTAATTTAATCTGATGCTCAGTTTCTTCATCTGTTAAATAGAAATAATAACGCCTAAATGATAGCTTGACAAGGATTAGACAGAATAATGTACATAAAGGTCCTCTGCACATAGTAGGCACTCCCCATACATGGGTTGCCTTCCGTTTGACCCTGTTCTCGGTCCACATATACAATTAGCTTTACACCTAGCACCTTTTGCTCAACTTCTATATTTCTGCTTTCCTTTACTCCTTTAACCTCTGTGTTGAGAAGGCTGTATGGGGCTGACAAAGCTGTGCACGAAAAAGGCCTGCCAGGTAGAGTAGCAGCTACCTATGGAAGTTGAGGGCTCTGAGAAAACATACCAGGAAAAAAATGTCTCCTAAAACCTTATAACCACCACTCCTTCACTACCAATCCACCCAAATGCCTAAATTTCCCACCTTCAGATATCACTGAGGAACTGCTAGAAGAGGCTACATTGGTCTAAAGAAGGCATAGGTCACCTGATTCTGTTTACACATGACTGCCTCTTGGCACTTGCGTGTGCCATCCCATGAATGTGCGTAATGAGAGCAGGCAAAGGCCTGGGAGAGGGCAGGTTCATTTTTTTAAACAAACAAAATCTTACTCGAGCACCCTTCCACTATAGTCTTAAACTACAGAAAAGAAACTTTTTGGCAAACTGAACCTTTGAAGTTCCAAGTGTGCCTAGTTGCTGTGCTGTACAAGGAAAACATTCTCATCTTTCTTCATGCTACAGTGGTCTGGTTAATCAAGTCATACTTCTACTCCTTAAAGAGTACAATAAAATGGAAGTCATTCTTGCCTGTAAGTATCTGACTCTTCAGGGGGCATGGCTGGTATTTCAGTGTGCCATAGAGTACTTCTCCTCTCTCTCAACTCTTTCTTCCCTGTACAGTTAATTTCCTGTGAGGTTTATTTCATTTTCTTGATACAGTTGAGTTGTTGGTTTCTTGTCAAGCACTTGACCCTTGTTTTCAATCTTTGCATTTTTCTGATTCTAAAGATGCACAATGGCTTTGAAAAGGATTAACATGATATGTAAGCTTTTATCTTCTCTGGCTGATTTGCTACATATATGATTAATTTTTTTCAAAAGTTTTAAGGAAGCGTTTTCTTGAGGGCATGCATGTGTCTTCAAAGCTTCCCATCTAAGTGACCTCTAAGATCTTATCATTTTTATTATATCCAGCTCCTAGTGGCCACTATCTGTGCCATCTCCAAGGGTAGCAAACAAATGTCTCATCATCAACAAGCATTCAGACTCTGGATCTGACAATCCTTCTTATGTAGAGATTTTTCCAAGCATATCTTTGTGTTTCAACCTTTTTCCCCCTCCTGTCCACTGAGTTCACTCACTCTTTCCATCCCTTACTTTCATATGAAAGTAGTTTCAAACGTTCCTAAAGATTGGAAATTTTATCAAAACTTTTCTTCAATAATATCTATAGTTGTGTTTTACTCTTCTGACATACATTTTAAGATTATTTTGGTTTAAGTCACTGGGATTAGATGGATTCCAATATCCTTCAATGACTGTACTGTATTCTTCTTGTAATATCAACTGTCACCTGATCTAGTTCCAAACAGATTTCTTTCCTTCACTTTTTTTCTAGAAAGTCTATTTTAATCTCAAAAAGTGAGACCTAGTCCATTTTAAAATATCTACCTTCATACTCAGCATTTCAAGTAGCTTTGTTTCAAGTCTGACCTCCAACAAAGAGGTGTCCAGTGCTTCACACTCATTCTTAAAATGCCAGATCCTGTCATAAATTTTAACTTTGTCTTTCCTCTAGGACAGATAATATTCCATTCAGCTCTTTATCTCTTTGCTTATAAAGCAAGATTTTAGCTACAGAACATTCAGTGATAGCTGCCTATGCCACCATCTCCTGGGAAAATCTCAGAGTCCTGAACCTGGACTCACACCTGCAGGTGTAACGCTCACAGCCTTGCACATGCCCTCCACGATAAGCCTGCGGTAAAGCCTGCCTTTGTGTGCCTTAGTGTGGCCTTGGTGGCACCTTCAGAGCTTCAGATTGCTAGAGCCCTCTTGGTCACATGGGACTACTGGGAAGCCACATTCCACTCAGAATCAAGTCAGCCACTGACAGTCAAGATTAACCAGTAGGGAGGGGAGGGGGTCAAGAATGTGGACACATTTCCTCTCATTTTTGTCTCCTCATGGAACACAAAGAAAGTAGTGATATTTGTGTGACCGCCAGGGAAGACGAGTGAGGATGTTTATGGACTCAGCCCATCTGAAAACCATAAGTAAACAATCCAGGAGTTGTCGTACCTGTGAACCTTCCAAGATTGCTGACTGTCCGTAAACTCCATGTCCATGTCATATGCTAAGGCTTCTTCTTCTCTGTATCAGGCTTCCAGGCTACAGTCCCAGAGATGCATTCTGCCCTGAGAAGTCTCCCAAAACACAGCCTACACCAGTTTATTGTTGGTCAGTAATAGTATGTGTGCATGTTGGGATAAAGAACCTTAAAAGCATTTTTGCTTGCCTTTAAATTATGATTGTAGATTTTTCTTTTATCCCTTTAATTCTGTCCATTTTTCCTTCATGTATTTTAAAGCTGTTTTTGGTTGTATGTCATCTTGATGAGTTGTTCCTTTTATTACTATGAAATGCCTCTCCTGGTATCTGATAATAGAGGTATTAGAGTCTGATGGTTTCAGTGTGTTTTCATACAAACACACTCACATTTTTATGATATGTCTTTTTGTACTCTTACTTTCAACAGATCTATGTTTTTATACTTAAAGTGTATTTCTTTTAAAAAAGCATATAGTTTGGTAATGCTTTTCTGTTCAGTTTGACAACAGAGTGGTTATTATATTATATTTAATGTAATCTTAGCTTTAAGTCTATACTCTTGATACTTGTTTTCAGTTTTGTTCACCTGTTCCTTCTTCTTGTGTTCCTCATTTTTTGCCTATTTTTGAGTTAATTAAATATCTCACTATTCCATTTTATCCCCTGTATTGATTGTTTTCACTATACCTTAGTGGAATGTTTTCCCCCGCAGTGGTTGTATCTTGAGATTACACAATATACATTTTTAACTTATCATTGTGTCTTTCAAATAATATTACTAAAAGAACAATCTTAAGAATCTTACAAAATTATAATTCCATTTATTCATTTGCTGTTCTTTCTTTCCTTTTCATCTTGTGTTATATTTACTCATATGTAAATATATTATTATTTTGCATTAAATAGTCGTTAGCTTTTATAGATAGATGATAGATAGATAGATAATTTTTTAAAAGGTGTTTAATACTTATCCAGATGTTTATCCATTTATCCCTTCTACTACTTTTCATTCCTGTGTGTGGATCCAGGCTTCCATCAGGAACAATTTCCCTTCAACTTGAAAAATTTCTTTTCTCATCTCTTGTAGTGCATATCTGCTGAAAATGAATGCTTTCAACTTTTGCCTGTTTTATTTTACTCTCACCCTGAAAGATATTTTTTGCTGAACAGTGAAGGCCATCTTAACAGTTACTTTACTTCAGCACTTTGCAGTTACCATATTGTCTTAAAGCAAACCAATGTCTTAGATGAAAAGCCTGACATTCTCAAAGTTGTTCCCTGTATATAACGCCGTTTTCCCTTGTTAATCCCTTTAAGATTTACTCTTTCTCTTTATTTTTAAGCAGTTTAGTTATAAAATGGCTCACCATATTGTTGTTATTATTGGTTTTATGTCTGTTTCTTTCTTTGTTGTTGCATTTTTCCTATTTGGGTTTCAATTAACTTTTCTCACGCATGGGTTGAGATCCTTCAATTTTGGAGAATACTCACCTCTTCAAATATTTCTTCTGCCCCATTCTCTCTTTCATAGCTTTCTGAGGCTTCATTTATACATAGGTTAGACCATCGATACTGTGTTGCAATCACAAATTTTCTGCTTTTATTTTCTTTACTCTTTTTTTCTCTTATGTTTCAATTTGGATGATCTTATTGGCTTGTCTTAAATTTTACTGATTCTCTCTTCTGCTGGGTTCAGTCTACTATTTAACCCACTAAATGAGTCTTGTATTTATGGTATCATAATTTTCATTTTTATCATTTCCATTTGGTTCTTGCTTTTTTTTTAAGATTTATTTATTTATTTGAGAAAGAGTGAGATCAGGAGAAGGGACAGAAAAAGAGGGAGACAAGCAGACTTCCCACTGAGTGGGGAGCTTGACTCGGGGCTTGATCCCAGGAGCCTGAGACCATGAACTGAGTTGAAGTCAAGAGTCAGATGCTCAACTGACTGAGCCACCCAGGCACCTCTCCATTTAGTTCTTCCTTACTGTACCTATATCACTGCTGAAATTCCTCAACTGTTAATACATGCTCCCTACTTTTTCCATTATATATTTTAACATATTTATCATAGCTTTCTTTTTAATCTTTGTCTGCTTAGTCCAACATCTGGGCCATCTGTAGGTCTGCTTCTGTTGCTTGTCTTTTAATTTTTATTAGGGGGACACATTTTTCTACTTTTTTACATGTTTTGTAATTTTTTATTGTATATCAGCCTTCATGGTTTCCATAGCAATAAATATTTATTCCCAGATACTCTAAAAGAAATAGGGTACAATAATGTAATAGAATGCTAATGTCTCTAGATGGCCATATTATAAGGAGCAAAACTAGTGCATAGAACAATTCAAGACAGAGCTTGCCTCAAAAAACAAAATACGCAAATTTGACCCATATGAGAATGACTATGACAACTTAACAGAGAAATGACATCAATGTTAGATTTTACATAACCTTCTAACCAAAAGCAAACATAAAATCACTGCTGATAATCATTTTAAGATAATTTTCTTATCTTGGCTGGGTTATGGTTTAATTAACAGTTTAAGCAGAACTTCAGTTACAAACAAAATTTATTTTCACTTTTTAAGAGACATAGTTTTTGCATATGAAGGAATTATTTATAATTATGTACATTCCTATATTTAATTCCACAGATATATGATGAAAGTGTTAATGGAAGGGACCACAACCTATGTTAGAATAAAAAGATAACTTGTTTTAATTGAATGTTATACTTCACCATGTCTGATGTAGATAATTGTATACTTTGATGGAATTTAGTTTTCATTTTAGCAATATATATTTCATTTAACAATGTTGCCTCCCTACCACATACATGCACCAGTGTGAATTTTTTGGAATCATTTCATAGAGGTTGGAGAATTTGTTCCCTTTTTAAAGCAGTGCTGAAGAGTGAAGACAGAAAATTGCACTAGAAATGGTAGATGAAATACATACTTAATTTCACCCTCTCCCTCTCAAAGCCACCCTATACTGACAGTAAACAAAAAGTGCTAACTGGAATAAAGAAAATGGGAGAACATAGAACAGTAGAGAGCTGTTGACATATATTTTGGAAAATGGCAAGGGAATGGATTAAGTGGTACTTGACTTAGCTGAGCAGAGATGTGGAAACCCAGGTGCCTGCAGAGGAGAAGCCAACAAGGTGCAAATAAGGGACACTCTAGATTACCTGGAAAAGCACAAGGAGTGAAGGCAACCGGGGTTGCTGAAGCTAGCTAGGGGTGAGATATGGAGCTGAAAATAGGACTTGGCTGAGATTCTTAACAGGTGGACTCCCAAATCTTCTCTGCAACCTGTGCAGCCTGGCAACTACCCCCCACTCCCACCACAGGAGACAGGAGGTAGGGTGCCTTATTCTCTGGAGTGTCTTAACTAGGGAGGCTATAAACACAGCAGTCTTGGAACAATGGCAGGTGGGGGTCAGGTGTAATACTAAAATCTGTTAGATCAAGTGGAAATCTGCATGGTCGATAGTAATAAACTCACCTCCCTTTCAAACCTTCTTACCTAGCTTTGCTCCCAGGATGCTGACAACTGGGCTTGTCCCTCCTAGACAGCACATTGGTGGAGGGGCTTCTCTGGAAGATCTGACTACCCGGTGGGTAGAAATCTAGGGTGTTTCAGTAAAGGCTCAGCTTTGTCTAATCCCCTTACAGTAATGTCCTAATGCCCATAATGCATTGGTAAGCAGATAACTAGGGAATACCAGATATGGTGGAAAGTCTCTAACATAAAAAGGACCAAAGCAAACAAACAAAAAATGGAAAGAAACTAAGACTGCAGGGAAGAAATGAAAGCTTAAAAAATGTATATTCTCATAGATATTAGAAAAGAAATTGGGTCCATGAACTAAAACATGGTGTTTTTTTAAAAGAAGTGGTCAGAGACAAATAGAACTCTTAGGAATTAAACGTATGTTAACAGGAATAGAATATTCAACAAAAGAGAGATGAGGAATTATTCCAGAGAGGAGGTGACAAAAATATTAGTGGAAGAGAAAAAATAATAAAATGAGAAACTCTGTTTAAGGGGTCCAACATCCCACTAAAAGGAGTTTAGTTTCAGAATAAAATAACAGAGGAAATAGAGTTCAGAAATTGCTTAAGAAATATAATAAAATTTCCCCAGAATTGGAAGATATGACTAAAAATCCCTCACGTTGAAAATACAATCAGTTGTGGAGGAGAGGGGCTAACACCAAAGTGTACTATCATGAGATATTAGAACACCGGGGATAAAGAAGAAACAATAGGGGTGCCGGGGTGCCACAGTTGGGTAAGTGACTGACTCTCAGTTTCAGCTAAGGTCATGATCTCAGGATGGTGAAATCGAGTCCCCCTGTTTTGGGCTCCATTCTCAGCTTGGAGTTGGCTTGAGATTCTCTCTCTCCCTCTCCGTCTGCCCCTCCTGTTCATGCTTTCTCTCTCTCAAATAAATAAATAAATCTTTAAAAAAAGAAGAAATAATAAATGGATTAGGAACAGAATGACCTCTTGAAAACAATACTAGAAACTGAAAGACGGTGAAGAAATTCCTTGAAATTTCTGGAGGAAATGTATTTCTGAACAATGAATTCTGTATCTAGTCAAGTTAGCAATTAGTGGAAGGAAAGAATAAAGATATTTTCAAGCATTCAAATTCTCCAAAAATGTATTTGCCCCAAGTGTCTTTCTCAGGAAGCTACGAAGGGCAGTCCCAGCATGACAGCTCAGGAGCTCTGTTGCCACAGTAAGGACCTGGGAGTGGGGCTTGGGGGCTGAAAAAAATAACTGACATAATTGTCTATATTAAAAAGAATATTATATATTTAATGAAGAGTTTGAAAAAAATGTAATGATGGGCAAACAAAAGTTAAACATACAAAAATATGACTCAACTACCAGTGTCAGAGAGAAAAAAAAAACAACTGTGTAAAGGAAAGGAAGTGGAGTCATAAATCCCATGTGGTTTACATGTGAACAATATATGCATAGCCAAGGTAATGTAAACACTGATTAGTGCTTCACCTAGTATTGTTGTGTATCTAAATTGGAAGGATTAAGGGAAGGAAAGTGTGTATGTGTGTTTGTGTATGTGTATGTGTAAATGAGAAAGAGGGAGGCAAGGAGGGAGAGATATATTAAAAGCACACCTGCTGGGGGAAGTGTCCTTAAGAACTGAAGATAGGAATTGAGTAGGAGACCAATAGATAATATCAACATTGGAAAAATAAAAAAATAATAATAAGCGTGTGAGAGTGTATCCTTTAGGAATATGGAGTGATTATCGTAATTAATGGTTAAGAGTTGAAAGTGGTTGACTCTGGGTTTTATGGAGGGGAGGGGCAGGGATGGGATGGGACATTCTTTTAAGCTCTATCATCCTATGTGGCTTTTAAAAATATGTGCATGAATTTTTTTTTAAATATATGAAAGTGACATTTAAAGAAACTGAATGCAATAAGTACTAGAGCTCAGTGGCTTTCGAGCTGAGCTTCCCAGGTTCATGGACACTTCCACAGGAACTGCTCTATAGAAGAGGGACCAGGGTCAGCCTCCCACATGAGTCTCTGCTAAAGGAGCTCTGCCTTGTCATTGTTAAGTTTCCATGAACTAATTCCTTTGAACAAAGGGTTCCATAGAAAACACCACCACCAACAACAAACAAGTTTGAACAGCCATGTGCATATCTGGAGAAAAAACTGCTCCCAGACAAACAAGCTGAATATAATAACTATCAGACTTGATTCAGTCTGGTTATCCCTTGTCATTTTCTTTTACTGCACAAAGCAGAATTGTCCCATTTCTAACTCTTGATAAATCTCAAGAAGCTTGGAGTAGAACCAGTTTTGGGGGGTTTCAAATATGGGCTGGACTTATGATTATGAAATTTTGCACAGGTTTGAAATGATGATATTAAGGACATGCTTGTTTTGCTCCTAAACTAAATTGTACCCTCACTTCTTTAGAAGCGTCAAGTATGGCATATGTTGCTAGAGTTCAAATTAGTGGTACAATAAGGCCATCATTCTATCCCGAGGATGACTTTGGACATTCTAGTTTTGTCTAGGGATGGATGTTTTATGATTGCTCTCTAAGGGCACCTGGGTGGCTCAGCTGGCTAAGCATCTGCCTTGGGCTTAGGTCATGATCTCAGGGTCCTGGGATTGAGTCCCGTGTCAGGCTCTCTGTGCAGCGAGGAAATCTACTTCTTACTCTGAATCTTCCTCTGTGCTCTCCCTCTCTCACTCTCTCTCTTTCTCTCTCTCAAATAAATAAATAAAATCTTTTAAAAAATAGACCAAAGTTATGATTTTTTAAAAAATGTACTCTGATTAGGGTTAATTTTGGTCCCCCCCCAAAATACCCCTACCCCAATTTAAAGGAAAAGATACAAATAAAACCTTTATTTTTAACACAGAAGATAATCTTTTGTAAACATGGAGTATTGGTTGTTTCCTGGGCTATCGCACCTCTCGAAAACAAACGTCCTTACCTTGGTGAATTTAATTTAAGGCAAATCATATGCTGAAACAGATACTACTAAGAAAACTATTCCCTTAGTCAGCCAATATCTATCTCTCCCCCTCCCTATCCCATATACATGGTGTGAAGTGTTGCACTTCATCTGTGGACTTCCATTATTTCTCAATCTAACATAACTAAAAGTATCTTTGAAAAATAACTACATATAATTTTATATAAAAGAAAGCATATAATATAGATTTATTCATATTTTTATATCTTATATCTATTTATTTATATATCTTATATAGATATCTTTTAAATATTTTATATATTCTACATATTTTACATGCATATCTCATTTAAGGTTGATAACAACTCTGAAATATGTATTCTCATTGTAAAGATGAGGACATAGTAGCCCTTGGAGTTTGACCTGTCCTGGGTTGCATAGCTGTCAGGCGTAAAGGCAAAAGTTATCTTTATTGTTAGAGTATCTGTCTACTTGGGCCAAATAGCTCTTAATGAATAAAAAGTCTAATCTTTGTCAAAAGCATACATATAACATAAACAATTCTGAATTACATATATAGAATGATGAACTCATTCTAGTTTGCTGGAGATTTTCTTGGTTTTAGCACTGAAAATCTAGGATTTGCATACTGGGAAATCCCTCAGTTCCAATAAAATTGGGGTGGTTGGTCACTTTACATATAGAGCTCATCCCAGGAGACTGTCATAGATACCCATCCTGGGAACAGAGAGAGATACAGGAAGCAAAATGCAAGTAGAGGAAACTGATCACGAAGGTTTATTTAGACAAGGATGAAGATGATTTCTTACCCATACCAAAGAAAACCAATTTTAGCAACCACAATAACACAACAAAACAATTAGCACTGACTTTTCAAAAAGGTTTATGTAACCAAATATACCTGTAGATTTAAGATCCATGTCCATGTCATGAAGTGTCCAAAAGACATAAATTTCACACTGCCAGATCTTGAAAAGTAAAGACCTAACTTAGGTGTTTCATGAGAAGAAATCATAAAATACATAGCCAGATGTCCTAAGGCCAGACATCCCAAACCTCCCCTTGCTCTCCTAACCCTTGCTCTCCTCCAAGTCCACCTCATCAAAGTAGCTGCTGCCTAGTCTGGCTTACAGCCTGGCACCTGCTTCTAGTGCACCAGATTCATTCCCTGTTCCCCTCCTTTGTTCTCACTTGTCCCTTTAAGTTCACTCTTTTCTTTGGATATTTTCCCCCATACACTTCTTAAAATTAATATAAGCCCCCTTCAGCTTCATCTGTGTTTCTTTCCATATTGAAGAGCCTCCTCATTCCCCTTCCCCTTCCCCTCCCAACAGTCCACCTGCCATTCAACAGACCCAGAGGAGAAATAGACATGCCTCTTCAAAAGCCAGAAGGAGAATGAGATGAGAAAAAGCTGTAGTAACTTTAGTTTGAATATTTTGTTTGTGTGTGTGTGTGTGTGTGTGTGTGTGTGTGTGTGTATACCCAGAAATCATTTTTATAGGATTCCTGCTAGTCTTAACCTTTCCTTCTAATGCCTACAGAAGTTCTAACATAGTAGAAAATCATGGTGCATGTACATTTATATGGCATGATTTTTTTTTTTTTTTTTTTTTTACAGCCTCCAAATAGTGATGGGGCCATTGTGACAGGGGTATATGATGAATGAAGATACAGAGTTGAATGAGATGAGATGAATATATAGGCAGGACCTTGAATTTGGAAGAGGCTTTTTTAAATTTTTTTTTTTAATTTAAATTTATTTATTTGTTAGAGAGAGAGCTAGCAAGCACAGGCAGACAGAGTGGCAGGCAGAGGCAGAGGAAGAAGCAGGCTCCCCGCCGAGCAAGGAGCCCGATGTGGGACTCGATCCCAGGACGCTGGGATCATGACCTGAGCCGAAGGCAGCCGCTTTACCAACTGAGCCACCCAGGCATCCCTGGCATGATTCTTAATCTAAGCATTAGCCCATGTCTCTCTGTTGTCATAAAAAGTATCGTCGTTCCCACTCTACCAAACATGATGCTATGGTTATGTATATTCATACATATGGACCTTTCCATAATTAGGGCTATTTTCATGCCATATGTATTCAAAATGAGTGCCCATTTCATCCAATTTTTAAATTGATTGGCATTTAATAGTATTATACATAACATGCTGCTATTTTGAATCTCTTCCATATCTGTTGTTAGAGCCTCCATTTTTTAATGTTGTTTATTGTATAGTTTTCTATTTTTTCTTGGGAAGTGTCTATTTTAATTGCTTTCAAAGAACTATAGCTTGGATTTATTAATTGTTCCTTAGGGGGGAAAAAAACTACTCACCAGTCCCCTCACAAAAAAAAAAAAAAATATATATATATATATATATATATATATATATATATATATATATATGTATTTTTGTATAGTGTCTTAGTCCATTCAGGCTGCTATAACAATATACCCCTGACTGGGTGACTTATAAACAATAGGAATTCATTTCTCATAGTCTGAAAGCTGGAAGTCCAGTATCAAGACACTAACAAGTTCATTGTCTAGTGAGGGCCTGTTTCCTGGTTCACAGAGGGCCATCTTTTGCTGTATTCTCACATGGTATAAGGGACAAAGGAGCTCTCCGGAGGTCTCACTTGAAGGGCACTGACCCCATTAATGAGGGCACCACCCTCAGGACCTAATCAACTTTCAAACGCCCCACTTCCTAATGCCATCACATTTCAGATTATGTTTCAATGTATGGATTTGAGGGGGGGGCAAAATATTCAACATATAATAAGTAGTATATATATATATATATATTTTTTTTTTTTAAGTTATATGCGAAAGACCAAAAAATCATCTGAAAAACCATCCTCCTGAGAATATTACCTATGCTAGTCTCTAAAGATCCCAACAAGGAAAAAAATAACAGGGACCACTTGCTTTTCAATGACCTGATTCTTTATCCACATAGGTGCCTTACAGATCATCTGTAAGATCTGAGTTTGAGCACCTTCCTCACCCCATAAGGAGCCTCCTACCAGCATTTGCCATCCACAGAACTGTGCTAATATAGTCTATTTCTGGAGAATGGAGCACAGATTAACTGCTTGTTCATGATAAATCAAGGGTATTTGATTTGCCTGTTACATGCCCAGTTTTCTTTGGAAGCAAGCCCTGGAAGCTATTTTTCTGATCAAATCCTAACTCTTGTGTTAGTGATTATGAAAGAGAAAAATAACATTTACTCATGATAAAGACTGAATTCTAGCAATTATAAATCTTATCAATTACCTTGTGAAGGTTCGGGGGAAAAGAAAAGAGGAAAAAGAATTCCCGTTGTGCTCACTCAACCTTGAGGTTGGACTAATGCAGACTGTTCTAGAATTTCCATGACAGGCACAGAGGCAAACATAAGGGGAGATAAAGTTGGTAACCCAAGGACATATCTGATTGATAAATGTTACTCTATAAGGAGTGGCTAGTAACAATTCAAAAAGAAAATGATTACAGTTCAGTAGCTAATACAAAACATTAGAAGGACCTAATATTTCCTTTTCTTTCTCTATTTTCCTTAGAAGTCAGCAATCTCAACAAGAATGATCTTAGCAATATTTTCCATGTTGGTATTTAGAGCTAATCACTCACACAGATACAAGAGTTATGATTTTTTTTCTTCAGTAAAGGGACTCAGTACCTAATATAACTTCTATATAATCTTTCAGTTAGTGGCTTGAAAATAGATAATTTTCCCCCAAACCATTAAGATAGCTATGTAGCAAGCCAATATATAACCATTTTCCATAAATTAAAATATGTACTTTTACATAAACAGTTCTTTAGTTTCAAAAAACATTTCTTGACTGTCAGTTACATGCTGGTGTTCACTCAGAGATACAACATAAGCGAATTGTGTGGCTAAACATGAACCAGACAGCATACCGCCAACCCCGTCTTCTCGTCCCAGTTCATGTGAGTTTTGACACCATCTATTAGCCTTGAGGAGGAGTGTTTTGATAGAGGGAAGAAGACACACAAGGACAGAGACATGTACTTCTGCTTCTGGATGAGTGATTATTATTTTCTATTTATTTATGAAGTAATCTGGATACGCCCATCTATCAGCATTGCACATAGCTTGAAATGTCCCTAAGACAATCAACTTTGAGAATAAGAATAAGGAAAGTTTCTTCCTCCTCTACCAACTTCTTTTAATTTTTTTTTTTTTTCCAAAGGACATCTAGTAACAGGTTTAAGGAGTGGGCAAGCTGGCAGGATGACAATCTATACTGGGCATCAAAATATCACCAAAATACATTAGTAACATGATGCCCATTCAAGTGTTCACTCATGGTTCCCTAACATGGTCTTCTTGTTCAGATGTGACACCAGACCACCTAGAACAGAAAATGTAAACCCAGCCACAAACAAACAGAGTAAAAGCTGTCTTTTTGGAGTCAACCTTTTGCCGCTGCATATTTTTGAGATGTGTGTACAAGTTGCAAGGAGCAGCTGAGGCCACACCACTACCCTGAGCCCAGCCAGCTGACAGTTGCCCAGAGTTGGCAGCCACAGTCAGATGAAATTTGGAAAGCCAAAATGCGTGGGGTTGTGGTTTGTCCGGTTGCTAAAATGATAAATGCTTTATTGGGCCTTTCAAGAAGTTGTCTGGTCCATAAAACGTCATACAGTACATTCACTCTTATAAACATGGAGAGGTAAGTTACTTGCAGCAGCAGCAAAACTTTTGGCCCCAGTGCCCACTAAATAAATATTAAACACAAGTTTATTAGTAGTGACTTGAAGGGACTGTACATTAGTCATCCTTGTCCGACCCTATTTGAGGAAACATATCTTTTTCTCATTTCCATGCACTCAGTTTTTGTTTGTTCGTGTGTGTGTGTGTGTGTGTGTGTGTGTGTCTATGTGTAGTTAGTCCTCACCAGTTTGCAAGACAGTCCTGGAAAAGAAGACTTGACAGGGAGATAGAAGTGGTTTTTTTCTTTGTACCCTCTTCCCCTGCTGTCTGCAATATAAAATAGAGGATAATTGAAATCAGTTTTTCCACAATTCTTATGAACAAGGTTTTCTCTCACAGAAAAGCCACAGAATTGAACAGCTGCACTCCAGAATACTGTCAAGCAGGCAGCGTGACTGTTTCTTCCCCCACTGGGTCCCAACGCTTTGACTAATAAGGAAATTCAACTTTTAACACAAGATTTGCCATTTCACTTTTTTACTACATGCATAGCCATTTGGGGTAAAATTACATGTGACTACAAAAACTTAAATGCTGTGCGACATCAAAGATCCCTGTAATGTCCCCAAATATTGGCTCCATTCTCCTCAAAGTTAAGGGAAAAAAATCCAGGAAACTTACTTGTTCGTATTATGTGTACCTGGGGAAGTTTGTCATGCAGAGCAACAGAACAAAACTTGAGCTGCCTTGCTTTCTGCTTCCAGGAATGCCAATCAGAGAACATTCTTTTTCAGACAGCCAAGTTTGGAAGTCAGTTGGTTTCTGGCAGTAAGAAGGGGGAGGGGACGGCAGGAGGGAAAGCACAGTGAGTCCTCAGGCTGATCTGAAGTTTCCAAGTGTTTCCGTAATAGCCATCAATGAAAGCATCTCCTTTCACCCACGCAGAGACAGGTAAAAAGACAGCTGAGTAAATGGGCATTAGGTGGAGCGGCAGCGGAAGCTCAGTCAGAGGAAGGAGGGGGGAGGCGGGAGGGCGTTTGAAAGCCTGCCATTGGTGAGCTTACCAAAGGCATCTGCCAGTGGAACTTCAATGGAATGTGAAACCAAATCATTTTCAAGTTAAAGATAGACACAGTATACACCAGGATCTAGAAGCTGGATTTTAAACGCCTATCGCTCCCTAGAATTTCAGAGAGTTCTGTTATGACCTCTGTAGTAATTAACAATTTGGATAAAGTTGGTTTTTCAAGTGACTGTGCTAAGAATTCATGGATGGTCTGGATGTCCTGGAATGAAAAGGATTTAGGAGCTCCTGGTGTACATACCCTAGGGTAAGTGAAAAGATTGGCTTTAAGGCGCATCGCTTCTCTGGGAAGGTGAACGTTGACTTTTTCTTTGTATTTGGGTAAATGAAAATGCGATCGTGAAGATTTTCTAGTACTGTAACGTTCTTACCTTTCTGGCATTTTACAAGTTAATAGAGAATTTCAGCTTAGTTTTTGAGATTTACCTTGCATGTCTGTCACTTCAGTTTTGCTTTATTAGCGTTACTTACATTTTCCTCCCTTAACTCTTTAAACACCCGGCCGTTATTGAATTACAATGTTCGTGGCTCTATGTCACAACAGCCATTAAATGTTATTATGTTTGTGATGCCTTTGGTTGCAACTGTTTTCTGGTGAGATGGAGAGATTTCCTTGCCTGGCCAATGACACTTCCTAATTTAGAAAATGAAAAAGGAAATTAAATAAAAGAAGGGAAAAAGAGATGGTCTAAAAGGTGGGACGCATAGCACAAGGAACCTTTAGAAGATAATCTGTGTTTTTAAAAAGAATGAGAAAATAATAGGCAGTTTTCCGTTGAAGAGAACAATTTATTAATAGAAGTTATTTTTTGGTGTTGCCTCATTAATTCCAAGCAGGTTCTCTTCCTCCAAAAGGCTGATATTTGCTAAGTGAATGGAGGCGTTCTGATCATATGAAGCTGGAGAGTGGAGGAGGGAGAGTTGTCTTATTTGCTGTAACCACGCCGCATTTTAAGGATTTCAAACTTTTTTCTTCAAAAGAAAAAATGACAAACTTCAGTTCTCTTCATGTTTTGACCATGTATAGGTTTTGTTTCTTATTTTGTCGAATGACCTCTCAGCTCTGCTCTTAGAGACAGATTTCCCAAACTTGCACGGCATTCCTTCTGAATAAATACTGTCCATAATAGTCACAGAGGACATGGTGTGAATTGGAAATTCTACTTTATATGGGGAAAATAAATCTACTGACGTTCTCAGTACCGCGTGGGGCTGAACAGTTGTTAAATGCAACTGGCTGGGTTTTGCCCTGTCAAATAGACCAGATTCTAATGAACTGAGTCAGCTACACGAAGTACAAACAATGAATGACTTAACACGGATCTTTCAGTTTTGATAAGAATAAATAATATGCAGCGTTACCCTTCTAAAATGAAAAATGAGCATTGTATTGATAGAGTCACTTGATTTGACAACTACTGAATGATCTAGCAAGACCAAAACAAAATGTGAAGTTGGCAGGGCTCAGTTTTGATGTCCTCACCCTCCTTTCTCTGCCCACTTTCACCTCTTTCCTTCCAGTCTTCCTTCTCCTTCCGGCTGATGAATATCAGGGTGCTGCTCAGTACCCTTCCCTTCTTGCAGTCAAGACCTATCTTCCAGAAAGCTGCAGTGAATTTTCACTTCATTTCTCCACAAGTGGATGGTACCTTGTAAATTTTCCCGGGTGACATTGACTCCTGTTCCCCTTGCTTCACCCAGCGGGAGTCCTGACCTGTTCATAGTAGGAGTGAGCCTGGTAGAAACTGTAGGTGTTTCCGAGAAATTTGTGAGCGTAAACATGTGTGTGCTCACCATATACACATGAACACGCACAAACACACGTCCATGTGACTTGTGCTCAACTAATATATTTCTGATTGAATTATACATCTAAATAAAATTATATCAGGGCTTTCAGTGTGGGGTTTTGTTTTTGTTTTCAGGGTATCCAAAGAAAACCAAAAAAGAGCACAAAATTTTAAATTCTAAAATGTAAGTATTTTAAACCACGAGGCCAAATAGTGTTGACAAGGAGGACGACTATTTCTCTGCTGCTGTCATGTCACTCATAGTTTCTAGTTCCCTGATGAAATTTGTCAAATTTGGGTTTTATTTCATTGAATATAGTACATGTAGTTTTATAATATATGTCTGCTAATTCTAGTATCTCTGGATTTGTTTTTATTATTATTGTTCCTGCCAGTTCTTACTCATGGTGTCTTATTTTCTTGGCTGCTTAGATATCTGACTGTCTGGTGGAAATGTATTTTAAAAATCACTTTTAAGAAGAAATTGAGACCTAGTGGTGACAGTGTTTTCCTTCAGAGGAGACTTTGGTTTGCTTCTGTCAGGCACCTGGGAGCAATATCAGACCAGAGTTTTCTTTGTCAAAGTGCAACACCTAAGTTTCCTGAATGACCCCTGTGTAAGAAACAAGGCTGCAGAACTGTGTGAGGAATCGTTTTTTGGGGGGGCGGGGGGGTTCACTCCTATCCTGAAGGAAGGTATGCCTTTTGATATCCCAAGTTAAAGTTGTATTAGTTTATTCATGCCCTCACCTGAGGACCATGGGCTTTGACATTCCCACAAAATCCTTAAGGCTACCCAAAGTGCAGCTGGTTTCACAGATTTTTGTTCCCAATACTCACATGCCAAGAGCCAAAGCTTTCAAAGATAAGTTACCTCTCTTGAGTTCTGGTCTTCCAAATTTCTGTATGTGAAAACGTCTCCATCTTATTAGCTCTTTGCTGTTTCAATGTTTTGTTTTATTCTTAAAGGTTTTATTTTTATATTTGACGGACAGAGATCACAAGTAGGCAGAGAGGCAGGCAGAGAGAGAGGAGGAAGCAGGCTCCCTGCTGAGCAGAGAGCCTGATGCAGGACTCGATCCCAGGACCCTGGGATCATGACCGGAGCCAAAGGCAGAGGCTTTAACCCACTGAGCCACCCAGGCGCCCCTGTTTTAATATTTTAAATATCTTCAGTAAGTGAGAGTGTCAGTCCAATTTCATTACTGTTACCAGAAAAGTAAATTCACTCTACTACTTCCATAGTCACTTTTCTTTTTTTTAAATATACTCATGTTAGAAAAGGTGTTAGGCAGTCTGCTAACATCATTGATGATTTTGGTTAGTTTTTCTGACTTTTAGTTTTAGTTGTGGCCTTTTGGGGGAATTTGCAAATGCATAGAGGATTCATGTTTCCCGGCCTTATTTGAGCTGTCAACAATACTTAACAGTCCTTTCATTTGTCCCTAGCTGGCCCCTTTCCTTAGTCATCCCTTCAGTCGCTCTAATCCACCCCACCACCATCACTGACAGCTGTTGACCTTGACTCCTCTCACTTTCTGTTGGCCTTTATCCAAGAATCTCCACATTTTAAAAATTATCTTAAATACATTCCTTCCTTTCCATTCTCCTTGCAACTGCTCTATTTCAGTTCTTCATCATCTCTCTTGGGTATTACTGTGGTCTGCCAGTTGTTCTCCTGCCTCTTGGGTCTACCCTCCAACACATCTCCCACCCTGGGACCAACACACCTATCTTCTCAAAATCATAGACATGAATGAATTGCCCCCTTACTTAAAAATCCCTAGTAGCTCACCATTCCCTTCAGAATAAATTCCTTAGTATGTCCTAAAGGTCTTATCACAAAGCCTCAACCTATTTGTCTAACACCATCTCCACTACTTCACTGATTATCACCAACACTTTAATCACACATAATTCCTGCCTCCAGAATATTCCATACACTATTATATCTCTATGCTAGTCTACCTTCCTGCCCTATCCCCACCAGAGTACCCATTGTTTATCTCCCTTGTGGATGAATCCTACTTCTTCAAAGTTGACCTTGTAAGTCACCTTCCCTGAATTTTCTTTACTTATATAGTTTACCTGCTATTCTGGGAACCTCTGATGGCAGGGACTTCGTCTTGATCATTTTTGTATTCTCAGTAACTGACACATAGAAACCAGTCAATTTAAATTTAAGGAAATGAACAGGCAACTATTATGAGAAAGTTTTTTTCTCAATAATTCTTTACTCACTTTATTCTTTTTCATCCTAAACATCATTATTCTTCTGACCTTAGAACTTTTTCTGGAATCATGATCATTAACGTTCCTCTGCATCAAGTACAGTCAGTTAAAAACTCATGTGTTTATTTGGTTATTGCCATTTTGTGGGGAGGAGTCCAGCTATTTCCATTTTTGCCAAATGAGCCTCATTGTGATGACGAGAGAGATCATGGAAGTTTAAGTATAAATTACCTGTATATTGTCAGATTCACGATAAAAAGAAAAGTCACAGAGTTGGAAAACTGACATGTTTCAACAAATCTAGCCCACGCTGCTGGGTAACACCAATGGAAAAGTCAACCTGAGAAAACTAGATCAAAATAATCTCACTGCACATAGCCTGAATCTGAACAATTGGAAAACACTGGATTGTTGTTCAGATCGCAATGTGATGCCAGAAGGAAAGCAGTTGATTGCTTATGTGATATGACATTGTGACCCTAAATCTTAAAAGTGGCTGAAATTTTCATTTGAAAACTTTAAGGACTTAAATGTTTATCTCATTTTGCTATGCTGAATTTAAACAACAACAACAACAACAACATTGCATTTAATTATTAAAAACTGAATACAATTGTTGGGAACCAGAGAGAGAGGAAATACAGCTTATTAATCTTAGGATGTTTAACTAATTTCATATTCTTCAGATCATTTATAAATTTGTCACATAATTATTACATGCCTTTGACATACCAATACCTGAGATTCAGAAAAATAAGAAGCTTGGTCGATATTTTTTTCTTATACAGGTCTTTCCTACCTCCACAAAGGAAAAAGCTCTAATATGGATGGGGCAAAAAAATATTTTAAAGATAGATAAATAGATAAATAAATAAATAAATAAGAATCTTTTAATCTAATCAAATGCTCAAAGTCAATATCTAGATGTGAACCCAGATTTATCTGTAACAAAGTATGAAAATATAAATTATAGACCTTTTCTTTTTTCCCTCATCAGTAAAAAACAATTTAAGACTAGCTCTTGAAAATTGGTTGATTTTAAATCACAGCTTTCAAGTAGCTGAGCTAATTTGTTTTAGTAATTCAATAAATCTCTATCAAGCTCCTAACTTGTGACTTAACTGTGCTGGATTAAGAAATTATTTATCTAGTCCCCTTTACTGGGCACTTACCCTGGAGTTTGTCATGTCAAAACAATGGATGTAATTAACAAATTCCTTTATATTTTTCTCTAATTTCTATTCTTAATATAGTCATGCTAATCTCCATACTTGTTAAAATGTCACTTTGCCTTTCTTCAACAATTAGTATTTTCCTCTCAGGATGCTAAGTTTTAGGAGTCTTGGGGTTATTTTAATTTTTTTAATCTATATTTACCAGATGTTCTCTTATAGAATCATCTAAAGAGACCTAAACAAATTATTAAAAAAAAAAAAAAAGTAGAACATGTCTTCTTATTGCAAAGGAGACTTGTTGTATCTTAATATAAAATATAAGTACATTTATTTGCATAAATAAAGTTGGATTTTGCATTCTTGCAAGATAAATATGGCGTGAAGATGACTCAGGGACAGCCTGAGTCACGAAAGCTTTGTAAAGCTTCGTGTATTCTAAAGAGGGCAATAGTTATTTTTACTATTTTTCTTTTTTAGTCTCACTTTACTTTTTGTGCCTCATTCCTATGTAATGTAGTAGCACATAGATTTATGAGAATTCACTGAGTTAATCATAATTCAAGAACACAGTTGCCTTTACTAATTGTATTAAGAGATACAGATTAATTTTGAATGAAATCTATCTTCTAATGCATATGAACTTCCTAGTCCTAGACCGTTCATTGCCACACATTTGTAGCAACATATTTACTCATCAAAAGATGTTGTTTTTAACACTTCAGATAAGTGTAACAATTCTCCTCTAAACCGCATCCAATGTTTTATACTATTTGGTAGGTAAGAGACATATGGTATTTTCTTTTATACACGATAAAATGAAGATGCAGACATAGGAAGGGCTCCAGATATACTACGTGTGGTTTCCTGAGGTAACAAACAACCCCTAAATCTCAGTGGCTTATAAAATCCAAGGTTTCCTTCCCACTCATGCAAATTGTCTACTGAGGATTAGCTGCAGGCCCTTCTCCACATTGTTGCTTTCACCTGGAAGGCACCTGTGTTCCTTGGCCAAAGCAAACCATGTGGTCACACCTAACTTCATTTGGCTGAGAAATACAATCCTACCACATGCCTGAAAAGAGAAAGAGCTGGAATTTCTACAAAGACCTCTAATAAATTCCATACTAATGGATGTTAGGTGGTCCCAACCCCCCAGTAGAACAAAGATGTAGACTGTCTTAGGCTATTGTAGACTGTAGACTGTCTACTGTAGACTGTAGACTGTCTTAGGCAGTAAGGAGTAGCCTCCCCTTATCCATGGTTGAGCTTTCCTCGATTTTAATTACCCTGTGGTCAACTGGGTCATCCTCCTTCCGACCAGTGGTCAGAAGGTCAGTCAGTCGCAGCCTGTCCCTGTGTTTCAAACCTGCATCACTCAGCTCACTTCATCCCTCATGCAGGCATTTTATTGTCTCAAATCATCACAGGTAGAAGCATGAGTACAATATAATAAGAGAGATACTTAGAGAGAGAGAGACCAAATTTACATAACTTATTACAGTACATTGTTGTAGTTGTTCCGTTTTATTATTTTTTAAATATTTATTTTATTTTTGAGAGAGAAAATGAGTGGGAGGGGCAGAGGGAGAAGGAGAGAATCGCAAACAGACTCCCCACTGAGCACAGAGCCCACCGCAGGGCTCAGTCCCAGGACCCTGAGATCAGCACCTGAGCCAAAACCAAGAGTCAGATGCTTAACCGACTACAACACCCAGGCATCCCTGTTCTATTTTATTATTAGTTATTGCTGTTAATCTCTTACTGTGGCTACTTTATAAACTAAACTTAATCCTAGGTGTATATGTATAGGGAAAAAACATGGTAGATTGAGGGTTCGGTACTGTCTGCAGTTTCAGCCATCTAGTAAGGATCTTAGACTGTATTCCCATCAGTAATGAGGGACTACTGTATACCTGTGAACAGGTGCCTTGGCAATTTGTAGACAGTTACCTGCTGTCCGATGCTGTCGTTTCTTCTCTTTTTTCATCCCCTCATGCTCATCCCCACTAAGGCTTTTGACTCCCTAAATCTTTGCTGTTTCCTCAGTCCCTGTGACCTTTCCTGTCCCTGCATTTCTCATTCTTGGGAATCCTAACACCTACCCATCTGGACACTTACCCGTCAGGAAGTCCTGCCCATGAACACCCCATGAAGAGAAAAGAGCCTCTGATAGGGCAATTCCTATAGATTGTAGAGAGCAAAAGTGTAACATTACTTCTATGCTTTCCCATCTCTAAGAACTGATTGTGTATAGCAAAAAAGAGAGAGAGAGAGAGAGAGAGGGAGAAAAAGGCAATGGAGTACAATTCATTACATCCCCAACCCCCAGTATTTCCAAGAGGCAAAATAAAAAGACTAGGGCTAGGGAAAATGTCCCCAAAAGAATGGTGATCTATAGTCTGTATTAGAAATGCATTGTTTTGAGTAGGATTTACACCACTTTGATACTCTATTTTTGTTTTGTGTTTGGTTTTAAACACTAACAAGGCAAAACTGAAGAATTCAAAGATTAATGAGATACTTAAAAATTGGAAAATTAGGGGTGCCTGAGTGGCTCAGTGGGTTAAAGCCTCTGCTTTCAGCTCGGGTCATGATCCCAGGGTCCTGGGATCGAGCCCCACGTCGGGCTCTCTGCTTCGCAAGGAGCCTGCTTCCTCCTCTCTCTCTGCCTTCCTCTCTGCCTACTTGTGATCTCTGTCTGTCAAATAAATAAATAAAATCTTTAAAAAAAATTGGAAAATTATTAAGCCGATGTTTTAAGGCATTTGGATTTTAATATGTCAGCAAATCCAATTTATGTTCTTGGAAGCAGCAAAACTAGGAAATGCTATGTGCAAAAAGAAAAAAATTGAGTATCCTGGGTCAAGTGAACTTGGAAAATGCTGTATACCATATCTTTCTCTTGGAGATGTAGGTGATCTTCAGCATTAGGGGGTCTTAAAGTCTGATTTTTTTTCAACACAGTGTTTCTCAAGCTAACTTGTATACACACACACACACACACACACACATAATTTGATTATCTATAAACACAATGTGCTTCAACATATATCAATACTTATAAATATATCTCATATTTTAACATACTTTTTAATACACATTTTAACACACTTGGTAAATTCTTGTTTAAATCACCCCTTGTTCATTGTATTAATAACCAAAAGTAATAATGTGGCAGCTGATGTGAATATTTTGAGAACATAAAGCTGGAAATTTTAAAAGACTTTAAAATATCTTTACTATTGGGTACTTTGTATTCTCCTGATAAATGGCTCTGATTTTAAGCACCAACAGAAATTAAATTTTAAACAGGTAGGGCATCCTAATATTTGTTTAACTTTAGTGGGGAATATAATTTGTGATGCTGCCACAATTAGATTGGCTGTATTCATAAGAATCCAGAGCTCCACAGGGATTTATTTGTACTATTTTGCCCATTTCATTCAAAAATCTAAAACTGTTATTCCATTTTAGAATATGACTACACATTATTAATTTATAAGACTTAGTTATCCTTTCTTTATGAAGACCTCGTGAAAAGAAGAGTGATCTTCAACATCTGTTTCTTGATTTTTTTTTGTTGTTGTTCACCTCCTTTAAGTTCAAAAACTTCAAAGCTTAAAAAGGAAAAGTAAATTGTTGGGTTTCAAAAGATGCTCTATAAAAGTTACCATCTATGTGAATTTTTCAGGGCAAGAAGGGTCATAGACTAAGACAAAAAAAAGTTCTTTTTTTTTTTTAGAACATGTGCTATATTCAGTTAAGCTCTGTGACCACTTAAAATGAACCAATTGCTCCACAAACTTTTATACTATCAGCAACAACAGTCAAAGAAAATTCTAGATATGAGGTTCACTGATTAGTTTCAGGATGTGCAGGTATGACGGGGAACATGTCCTTTTGTGACGTCATCCACTCCTATAATATTATTCTGCTTCTTCTCTATCAACATTCCAGTTCTCCTCCTAACATTTTAAAAGCAAGAGATAATTTTCTGTTTGTCGGTACATTTTTTTAAAAAAGAAAATTACCTGGGAAATATACCTTCTTTCTGTATCATACAAAGAGAAATCGTTCAATCAAAAGTGTGGGTAACATCATTCTCAGCCCACATTTCTCTCCTTGTTTATTTTTTTTATATTTTCCCCTGGGGTTCTAATAAGATTCAGAAACCATAATGATATCAGCAACACCTCTAAAAATCCATTGCAGGGGAATCTGAAGATCTCTTCTCAACTCTGCAGGGCTGTTCCTTTGCAACTCTGAATAGTCACACAGCAGAACACTCTATTGTTTGCCAAATTACAAAGTCAATTATATCTACATTCTGAAACTGCCTAGCACCTAAAACATTTGGAATGCTGAAAAATATCCTGTGTAACCATTTTCCAGACACCAGAACATAAATCTAAATTACTTAGATTTACAGTATTATAATCTCCCCTTTAAAATGACGTGAGGGAAGTGTTTAACTTAATGAGGCAAAGGATCCTGGTGTGCAGGTTACATTACATTTTTCATTGCACAAGGGTAAATTATTGCTTTAGTCTCCTAAATGGTACCCCAGTGGCCTCAAAGACACAAAATAGCTTCCAGAAATGCCCACTTTTGTCTTAGGCAATAACTTACTCCATGAGAGTATGCTTTCTGAGAATTGCCCATAACATTTCCTGCGGTAGGCTGAATTTCTTGAAGGTCATTCACAGACGCTAGCCTGAACTTGACTTCTTTTTTTTTTTTTTTAAATGTAGGGACATCGGAGTGCTAAATCTTCAGACATTACCATACAAGAGGAAAACTGATGAACATTTTTGTTCTGTCTAAACCATTTAGAAAACAAGCAAAAAAAAAAAAAAATTCTGAGTAAGAAATGAAAGGGCATCATATTTTTTCTTAGCATTTCTCCTCTGATCAGAGTTGCTAACTTTTTGAAATAAATAAGTGCCAGTCTATTAGGGTGGTCTATAAAGATTATTGGAATATAATAATTAAGTATAGTGTTCTATATTTGCAAAAAGAATCCTAATCCTATATTGAACACCATATGTATGAATCTAAATGTGTGGGGGGGGGTGTTTAAAAGCAAGCTTCACTTTCTAATAAGGCGATATAGGAATTTAATTAAAACAAAACAAAACAAAATACCCTCACCATTCAGTGCTGCAGCATTTGGGTAAATGTTAGAGCTTGACAATTTTCAAGGCAGAGACGTTACTCCAGGCTTTCTGCCAAACCATCCCTGGTAATCTGATGACAAGAGATGAAGCAAAGGAAAGTGCTGCTGCCTGGCTTCGTTAGATATGCACTTGCTAAAAGAGAAGCCAACACATTTCTTAGGTAAACCATCAAAATTACAATTTTGAAACACACATCCACACGAGCGCGCGCGCACACACACACACACACACACTATGCTTTTACAAGTCTAGGAATACACACATTAAAATAAAATTCTGTGCTTAAGGGGAGCACAGAAGTAGCAAACACAGCTAGGGTTGACTGGCTCCTTTATCTTGAGTGGTTTTAATATACAGCCACATTTCTTTCAATGGCTGCCATGGAAGGAATTAAATTACTCGTATCTGGACAACATTCAGCATTGCCCTTACATGGTTACATTCTAGCAACTACTTGAAATTCTCATTGATAAATGAATGGATTGTGCCGCTGTTTTCTGTGGTTTATCTACATGGTTTGGATAAACATGTGTTTTCCTAAACTGCTAAAAAGCAATTTAATGTATTAGTGATATCAGAAAATAATCAGAGCATGCATTTTTATAGCAGAAAGACTGGTTGAAATGTTTTAAGTTCTTTGGAGGGAGGGATATCGAGTAAATGATTGTATTTGCATATATTTTTTTGACCACTGGAGGGCTCTCAGATGGTTTTTTGTTTTTGTTTTTTTTTTACTTGAGTTCTTTAGAAATCTCTTTGATATAATGAAATTTCACTGGAAGAAATTTAAATCTTGGCGTTATAAAGTCTATATAGTCTCCCAGCCCATCATTTGGTATATATTTTCAAAGTACAAAATGAAAGAAAAATCAGATTTAGTTTACTGTGTTCTTTCACTATTTCACAACAACAACAACAACAAAAAATCACAAATAAGAGAGAAATGAACCACGTACTTTTAAAAATAATCATGTCATAATTAAGACTCACCAAAATTACATGATCTACAACCTGTATATTAGAATAAGACATTCCTAAATCTCAGTTAGACCCTGTGTTTGATGTTTTAAATGACCTACACCTTGCCAAGTCCCTGTCTTTGAAGAGTGCCTTAGGAAGACAGGTACATATGGTGATAATTTTCTCATAGTGTAGGAAATGATAGAGTGTTCAGGTGCCCAGAGAGGTCCCGAAGGAGGTGATAGCTATATTGGATCCTGACAGGTGAGTGGGAGTTACCTAGATGAAGAAAGATGGGAAGGCATTCAAGCTAGCATGAGCAAAGACAGGAAACAGGTGTGTTGAGGGGCGTTCATCTTGTGTTCTAGAGTCTGAGGGTAGAAAAAGAAGGTGCATTTAGAGAGGTCAGTAGGTACCCAGATGGGGAAGGCCTTTTATGTCATTTCAAGGATTTTTTCCTCCATTCCTTATTTAGTGCTTCTGGATTCCAGACCCCTCCCCCAAAGGGGGGGAAAAAAAGGCAAATTAATTAATTAATTAATAAGAATAAATACATACTCACAGGAGGATATAGAGCTAGAGTTCAAAATGGTCTGCCATGTATATCAAGTTCTTTGAATTCTCATGTATTTGCATTTTGCTCCATAAGAAACCTCTGTTTCATTCGTGATCAAAGGCTTGTTCTCCAAATTTCCTGAAAAATGCACCATGCCTATTCAATAGTTTCTTATTCTCCCAACAAACTGATGATATGCTTTAGAGCTTCCTTTGACTACAAATCGCCTTTGTTGGAGAAGCACAGCTGTAGGGACACCTGGGTGGCTCAGTCAGTTAAGCAGCTGCCTTCAGCTCAGGTCATTGTCCCAGGGTCCTGGGATCAAGTCCTGCATCGGGCTCCTTGCTCATTGGGAAGCCTGCTTCTCTCTCCCTCTGCCTGCCACTTTGCCTGCTTGTGCGTGTGCTCTCTCTCTGTGTCAAATAAATAAATAAAATCTTTAAAAAAAAAAAAAAGCAGCACAGCAATAGATACTAAGGGTTACAAGAAATTGATCACCCTGGATGATGATTTTAAATATGGCAAGAATGGAGGCAGAGAAGAGAGAGAATATTGCAATAGTCTTCTCATAAAACATAATGCCTATTCAGATGGAATATTATTTTCAAAACTGGGGAGGTGGGGTTTTCCATATTGTTTTTAGTTTAATTCATTATAAGCCAAATATTCTCTAACCTAGTTCCAAAACGGACATTCTAAGCAAAGCTTCTATAAAAAAAAGAAACCACACATCATCATCTTCTCACAGTGTCAGCTCTTCTGAAATATCGTGAATGCCTACTAAAAAAGACAGGAGAAATATTTGTCACTGTAAGCGGCACTCTTAGCACAGAGATATTTACCCTAAAGGGCCCTTCCTATCTCTTCTCATGGCCTCATTGCATCTTGTGACAATCTTCCATGGGCACTCAAACTTTGGAGTCTTGCTGAAGATTTCTTCACCAATTCACATAATCCACTTAATCCAGCACCAATAAATTAGAAGATACAGAATTGCGTAGATCAACTAGGAGAAAGGCAAAAGAGGTACCGTTTTGATACTCAGTGAAAAAGATTCTTTTCAGGTGACTCTGTTTAATAAACAATGAAATGCAAGATGGAGGACTACAGCAGTGTAAATCTGAAAGTGTTTATGACTTTAAAACCCTATGATTTGAATTGTAAGTGGCTATGAGCCAGGTAGGGGGAACCCAGAAAGCATCCCCAATCGATGGTGAAGCTACTGAAGCATGCTCTTGTCACAAACTCAATTAAAATTTTAAATCTTATAAAAAGAGCGGTGCCATATTCTCCTCATTGGATAGATCTAAATAACTCAGTTGATATTTAAGTGAATTGGAGACATGCTTTTGTGCCCAACCCTACAGAAATATAGGCTGAACTATGATGATGATATGATTTTTTTCTCTCACAATCAGGAATGGCCTTAATAACATTTACAGATTGCTACCAGGAAGACTTTATATTAGCAATGCTAAAAATAAAATACTTATTCTTTTATATTCAAATGAACAATAATAAGTAACCCTACTAGGTCAGGTGAAGAATTTACACCTGAGAGGGCCCAGGGCCCATCAGTAGGTCTTTCTACTCAAATATTCAGATATTTGACCAAAGTATGTCTTGTATTCTTGATTCAGATAGTATAATGATGAGAACTACTTATAAAAATTTGTAGTCCCAAATTGTTTCTTTCATGCTTTATGGGACTTATAAAACCACAAGGTCAGGTGAAGAACTTCTTTCTTCTTTTTTGAGAGTTTATCCATCCTTTGTATATCAGAGTGACCCATCTCTGTGTGAGAATATAAGTCAGGCTTCTTCAATTTTCCAATAGAATGTCAGCTCTGCTGCCTTTTCACCTGCTGTTTAAACATATAGATCTTTCCTCAATCAGTCACACAGAATATTGGCACTTTTAGCAGCTGCCAAAGGATTTAACCTTGAACTGACTGTGCTAAGAACATATGCCAAGACATCTCTAAGGGCTGTAGTAAGTTGGGTCATGTACACCAAAGCTCATTCTCTTTATTCTTTCCTTTCCCCCACCGTACACATGTAACATCATTACTGAGTAACTGTTTAATTTTGTGCCTTGACCACTGTTAAAGTTTACCATACCACATGGTAAATAAAGACATGGAAATGGAAAATAAAGGAAGAATAACTTTGAACGATAACAGTAATGTACTAAATATTCCTCCACAACTTCAGAATAAGGAGCTATACCACAAGTGCTCATAAGAATTTGTGCCAGGAAAAAGTTTCTCTCTCAAGGTAAACTTGGAAGCTTGCTTTACTCTACAAGGAAAACTACAGAAGCTCTCCATTTCCTTTTTTAAAATTGTGTGGCTGTCTAGATTCTTACAGCTGAAGTGAATGCTCAGTTGTATTAATGATCTAGTTTTCAGTGCTTGATATAGTTGTCTTGAAGATTTGTTTCTAATCGTACCTTAGCAAAGCTCAATTTGCTGCTTCTTTCATAATAACATTCGACTCTGTCATTAGGGTGTAATTCGTGCTTTCCCCACTTGTGATCTCTGAGGTCAGTGACACTGCCTGATGCTCCACTGTTTCTCATCATTGAGCAGATAATAGTATTTGTTGAGTTAACATTACTTTGTACTGTCTTGTATGTTTTTAAAAATGAGATATTCCATTTTGAAAATAGGAAGTAAAATTTTAAACCAGCAGGAATGACTAACAAGATGTTGAGAATAATGAATAAATAAAAATAGTAACATTTCTTAGGGGCATTTCAAACCAATTTTCCCCACAAAGCTTGGTGACAAACTTAGATCCCCACTCCAGTTTTGCACAGAGTCTGTATTTATTATCAGTCAGGTCACATTGTATTTTATTGAGTTGTGTTTTCAGCGAGTTTTAACTTTCTTGGAGTTTTGCATCAGAGGGCTCTTGACAGAAGAGTTAAGCAATAAGGTCATGCTTGATTACAGTGTGTTTATGTCATCAGTTTGCCCTAGTCTAGCAACCAAGGCTATTAGTCAAATATGTGAGGAGACTTCTATAGGCTAAGAAGAAAGATCACGTCTGTGAGGCTATCTTTATGAGAACAGGGATGAGTTGACTAACCTTCATTCCTGCAGGAATGATAATCACACATTCCTTGTGTTTCTCTCATGGATATCTTTGACATCTAGGAGACTAAGGCTGGAGTGAAGAAGTATTTGTCAAAGACCAAAACCAATCCAGTATAACTGGCAGTCTGAAACCCAGGTCTCCTCATTTATAATCCAGGTCTCTTTTGGATACTCCTCAGATGTGCCTCATAAGTTCTCTGAAAGAATGTGTTGAAGAAAAAAGGGTGACCCAGCATTTCCTCATCGTTGAGATGACCACACAGCACTATTTGGAGGTGTGGGGTGTAGTTATTTATTTCTCTTGTGCCAGTGGAACAGTTTGCTTTGAGGTATGTGTAAAAAATGGATAGATCCAGAGGAATGGAGATGGTGGGAAGACATCATGAATAGTAATACACATTCAAAAAGAAATAGTTAAGAAGATATGGTAGATCTGCTCAATAGAATTTTATGTGGTTTTCTATGCATTTAAGCTCGCTGTACATTTCTTTCATGAGCTAAATCAAGTATCTTCCTATAAACTGTCTGATGTTGGTTTATCTTCTTTAACTTTTTTATTCTGCTGTGCTAAATCAGGATAATAATAAGGCTACCTTCTGGGATTTTTGAGAGGATTCCACGAGATAATCCATGTAAAAAAAAACTAATGAGCTCAGCATATTGCCCATAGTAGAATTTATCTATGGAATACGTTAACGATCAGGAAAATACGGATGTCCTAATACAACAATAACGAGGACACAAAATTGTGCAGTCATCGTAATTATGTAGATATATTGATTTTAAAAAAGCCTAGAAGGAAACATTAAATGCAGATCTCTTTAAATCTTGAGATACAGGAGATTATTTTCTTCTTTGTTATTATTATATTATCCAAATGTTATACAAATTTTTGATAAAGCACACACAAAATACGCTTAAGGAAATATAACATTCATAAAAATAAATGTCAACCTGCTAAAGTGCCTTCTTTTGGATCTTAACAGTAAGATTCTTGGAGGGAACTGGCACGTCTTTATTTGCTAACCCACATTTACTTACTAGTGTACATCTCATTCACACTAAGAAAATATTACCATTCAATTCTAGTCCAAATCCTTTCCAGCCTTGCAAACAAGTTCATCCACCTGTGATGAAAATTTAGCAGGTAGAGAGTGATATGGTCCTGTTCTGTGAAATTCCCTCCAGCCTCCAGTGCTGAGACCTATAAATCTTGATTCTTAGGTACTCATTTCTTTCCCCCCAGAACCGGCATCATTCTTTAGCAGAGAAGAAGCTCAAAAGAATAATGTATTCTTGAAAGATGTGGGGGTGTGGGACTGTAGTAATGTGGCACTCCAGACGCCAGACATATTCTACAGCACCTCATCACTACAGAAATAAAAAGAATCAGGGAGAATCTTCTTTGCTCCTGTTCTGATTAGCTGTATTGAGGAGCAATAAATAAGGAAAGGTTGTTGTCGTTAATTTGCAGCACTTATATTCATCAGTAAACGTTATTACTCTTTGACATTTTCAGTGCTGCTCCGCTTACCTGTAAACATTTCCCCACCAGTACTCCTTGCTCTAAACTTATAATTATGAAACACTATGTGTATTAATCTAAATGAAGATATTATACCCATGAGAATTAATCATGACTGGGAGAGCTCTCAGTGCATCAATCAATTATAATGAGTCAGGCTTCGTGCTATATTCTTATTGCTTTTAAAAACAAGTACACATAATTTTATGAGAATTTACACCTCTGCACACACACCCCCTACCTTTTTGATAACACAATTTTCTACTATACTGGATTCCTCTCTGGACTGAATCACCAAGTTCTAGTGCTGGGAGAGGCTTAGACACCAGCTAATGACTGGTTCACTCTGTTAGTTTTACAACAGAGGAGACCATAGCCTAGAGAGATGAATTTTGTCCAAGATGCAAGAGTTAAGAAGAGAAGCGAGTCAAATTCTGTTCTATTACGTCTTAGAGCCTTTTAAAAATCTATGACAACCATTCTTTGGCCCTTATAATAATAATTTGTCAGCCTAAGATACTTTTTATTTATTTTTTATTATTCCTTTCTGCCTTTGTCACTTTGGGAGGCTTAAAACAAGCCATTCATTGTTACGAAGTAATATTTTGATGTTTTCAAGGGGCTTTGTACTGCGGGTAAAGAGAGAATTTCAAATGAGTGTCATGTTAAAACATACAAAAATAATTACTTGCAATCTTAACATTTTTCACTTTCATAAAATCATTGGTAAAATGAGTGACCCTTGATAAGAAAATCTGTATTTTTTTCAAATTCCCTTTTACATTCATTCACCATCCACTTTGGTCACCAGCCATGTACCAATTACTGTATGAGGTCTGTAGATACAATCTCTGTCCTCAGGGACTCATGGAGTATAGAGGAAAAACATATATACAAGCAAATTGTCATGATTTCATGTGACAGATGTCACAACATAAGCCCCAAAAGGCACAACAGAGAGGGCAGAGGATTAATAAGGGGGAAGATAAATGATCTGAAACTTGAAAGATGACTCCAAGTTTGACAGGCAGATTTGGGAGGAAAGGGTTCACAATATGAAAGCAAAATAGTATTCTGGAAGGAGTTAACATCATTTAAAAAGTACTGGAGGAGTAAAAAAGTATGATATTGTAGGTAACTGAAAATGATTTAGTATTGCTAAAGAATGAAACGTATTGCAGTAAGTGGTACACAGACTGAACCGATGGGGAGATGTATCATAAAAGGTCTTTCAGAATATGTTGAAAAAGTTAAAACTTATACTGAGGCAATGAGAAACCATTCAAGAATTAAGATCAGGCAATGGCCTAGTCAATCTGACTGTTAGGAAAGTCACTATTGCCATAATCTGTAGTAAGAACGATTGGAGTGCAGGGGTTCCCCTAACCAGGAAGAACAGCAAAGAGACAATATACTACAAATCCCAAGCAAGAATCATTAGAGCCCCATGATCTAAGGAAGTCGCAGTGATAGTAGTAGTGAGAAAGAAAAAGGAGGATAAATCTAAGAGATATTTCAGAAATAGAATCAACGTGATTTAGACATTGGGCAGGAGACCAGGAAGAAAAGCAAGTCATCAAGGGGAGGGTTTGACATATGGAAAGGATAAATACAGTGGCTTTGGACATTTTGATGGGAAGCTTTTGTGGAATATCCATGTAAAGATTCCAGTAGGCAGTTGGATAAATAGGAAATGTCTTGTGTAGAGACATTGATCTAAAAGTCATTTGTATATAGGCAGTTTATTAAATCTATGAAAAATGTGACTTATCCCAAGGAGATGTATACCAAAAGGAAAAAAAGGCTGAGGAAGAGCCCAGTGAACATGTTAGTTCACTGGAAGTTGAAGAGCTTCTTCAAGAGACATTGGGAAACATTAGCCAGAGTGACATCAACAAAATAGGGCCTCCATCCACTGCAAAGAGAAGCCGTTACTCAGCTCTCCATAAAGAAAATCAGCCCTGAAGAGTTCTAGAGTCCACTTAAGAAACTTAGCAACACAGTGGGACAAAAAAACCCAAGAATAATCACAAGAAAAGGGAAGGAAGACAGTTTCATTTTGCTATATCATCCCATCTCCAAGCCAGCTTTGCTCGTCACAGAGGGGGAACTCCCCAGCTAGAACAAGGCCCCTCACTGGGAATGGAAGCTTGGGTAAGTGGCCACATTTTAGAGAGGGTGGTCAAATGGGAACCCAAATCAAAGGATTTTTTTTTTTAAAAAAAAAGGATTTTTTTTTTAAAAATATCAGTTTTAAATAGGACATACTTGATTTGATTTGAATTCAAGCAATACTTGAATTGCTTATATAAAATAAATTCATGGAAATGAATAATTGGAAGACTCAGAAAAGAAAGGAGAACTGGTAAAGTTCCAGAACTGACCTAAGAGGGGAACCCATAGAACAGATATTTGTGGGTAATACAGCTCACATGCTACAAACCAAGATGAGTATTGCTGTAGTGTTTGGCGTATGATTTTTCAAAATTTTGATGAAAGGGAAAACTGATATAGACTGATTAAATTGCTTTAAGGACTGTTTTCATGAAAATATCATTAAAAAAAAAAAACCCTTCAGCTCTATATTGCAAATTTCAGATGCTGTTGTTTCTTGATCAAAAAAAGACAGGCAGATACAATGCTGGCCTTTGTCCAGAAAAATATCCTGCTTTTACTTCCACAAATGATCACATTGGGTTTGATGTAAGATTTCTTAAAGATCACTATGCATTATGACAATATGTATTCAGCAGAAAACATTTTCAGAAAGAACTAAATTACGTGGGAATTGGTCCTGCATCTAACTTTGCACTAACTCACGTTTTCAGTGAGAATGTTTTATCATCGAAAGAACAACTTGAATTATTATCAACAAGCCACACGGCTTTAATCCGAAATGCCAGTTTGATATATATGACAAGGGTAAGATCAGATTGTCTTGAAAATATGAAAGATTTTTCTTCTTAAAAAAATACCATGGGATAAAAAATGTGGCCGTGTGTTCAGATTCATGACAGGACCACCACGGGCCCGAACTCCTAGGGGCACCATTTATACAGAATACAGTAGAGCTGCGCAATAAGATAACCATACCAGCACGGGGTCAAGGACCAGAGGATTCAGGCCTCACCCAAAGAGGGAACAAAAATCTGATTCAGGAACCAGAATCTGAGCCTCAGATGAGACCAGACAGACAGATTTTGTAGGACTTTCATTCTGGTTTTGTGGGAGCTGCCATGACACCAGAAGCAAACCGAAGGGAACTCCATTCATACCGCGTACTCCCCAGAGTTGGACTTTTAGAGATTTTTCTGGCCGATGGCTGGGCCTTTTCTAACAAAATGCATATTATAACTATTTTGTTCTTGTGTGCACAGAGGTCTTTATCTTTCTGAATCCTCTGCTTCTCTAGTTTTTACTAATTAGTCTTAAGAGCTCAAGGGTATTGTTTCAGGAGAACATTCTAGTCTACAGCTAGTAACTGCAGTTAGTACAAGTAAAAGAACACAGAGGAACTAAGGCAGGGCTTTTCTATTCCTTGGTTAGTTAATTCATTCATTTATTCGACAAACACTTCTGAGCACCTGTTATGTGACAAGCCTTAGTGTGCTGTGTACTGGCCATGGACCAGGCCAAGAGACTAAGAGAAAGCTTATGGTTCAAGGGATAGAGCACATGCGGAGAGAAGGATTTTACGTGTAGCAAGAGATGCAGGTACATCACTGAGTGAGGCATCAATGTGTTTTCTGCAAGTTGCATTTTTAAAGCCATAATTCTTCCAAATGTGTTGAAAATTGTCCTCAGAAGCTATTTTAACTTTACACGGATGCAGCGCTTTTATAACAGGAAAATGTTCATATTTTCAGCTCAAGTTCTTAAGTGGGGAAAACATGACAGATGCTTTTGCTAAGCCTAGGAGATTGATTTAAACTGAATTTTAATTAAAATTATTCAAAGGACTGGTGAAAAGCTTTCTCATGACTGCCTGAGACCTTCAAAAGTTCTGCTCTCTCCAACAAAAGACATAGTGTCGTACTTAAATCAAGATAGAAAGAAAAAAAGAGACTAACCAATTATCGATTGGTTACGTCATGAGGTTTTCCTGAATGCTATGAAGGAAAGATAATTTTCATTTTGCTTTGCTAATTACAGAGATATTAACTTATAAAGACATTAAAGCCAAGAAATTAACAATGATGTAAAAAATCTGAGAACTGCATTAGCACATTGATTTATGAACATTCCTATAAAAATTACCTGCTGTGTGCAATATTTATTTTTTTGCATTTTTGATATAGAAAATTCCTCTTAAGGAATGATGGTCTGAAAACACACTGATTAATTTATATTTATATTTAGACTTTAACATTATTTTTTAATAAATGAGGTAGGAGAGCATCAAACTGTTATTTTTCTCTCACACGTGAAATGTCAACATCATTTCTTTAAGTCTCATTATTTTTAACCTTGGAAATGTTTGTTCCTCAAAAAGAGGGCTAAAAGAAAATGGTGCCGTATTAAACAAAGTTGAAATTTAATAGAAACAGTTAGGAACCCGTGTTAAATTCTTTTTATAAACAGTGCTATCTCAGGTATTTTGAGAGATGAAAAGATTAATTAGGTTTGCAACTCATCTGTGGCTCATGATATACAGTAGAAAGCAGCTGTGATCAGTGTTTTAAGAACTGAAGAAACAGCATCCAGGCTGAAATTACTGGAGTGGAGAAATTAATCCCAGTTGGGGAAACCTTCTAAGTGACGTACACCGAGTAGAGTACTGGGGGCAAAAGGAAGCAACAGTGCAAACACAGGGTATGGCCCTTTCTTTCCACAAGTGTATTCTCTTCTTGGGGAGATAAGACTGAGACATAAAATAGAGGACTGTATAAATAGAGAAAATATGATAAAATATGCGATTATGTACAGAAGAACAAAATGTCTCTAATCCAGAAGTAAAGGCTCTGAGCATTCAGTTGAGGGAGAAATTGAAAGTGCCTGGAGAGACTGAATTATTACCTGCAGACAATGGACCACGAGATCAGCTGGGAAGTGCTGGAAGTATTTGCACAAGTTGCAGAAGGGAAAACCTGAAATGATGGAAACAATGAACAGGCAGGACTGACCAACAGCTTGCTCGGTGCATGCCCTTCAGAGGCTGACCTGGCTGGAGCAGAAGGCGCATTTCTGGGGAGCAGTGGAGAAACAGAACAGATGCCTAAGGAAGGGCTGGATGGGGTTACACCATGAGCTCCCGAGATGAGGAATCCCGACTTGGTCTGATTGGAACAGGAAGTTTTTGTAATTTGTCCAGCAGCCTGGTGACACGTGGAAAGCAGGTAGAAAGACACACTAGAAAGATTAGTCTGGCAGTTACTGGTTTTCTGAAGAATAGCTTTATATAAAGTTCCTCTAAACAGTTTGGAATCTGTAAAACATTAGACAGTTGTACAATGTTACTGTTACCTTAGATGCACACAGAAAATCGAGTGTGTATATAATCCTAACACTTGCAGAAAGTGTCCTCTAGAATCTCGCAACTGAGAGACTTAGAAGAAAGCATTTAGTCAGCCTGCTGTACTGTGAGTTGGTGAAAACAGATATAATGGATTAGCATTTGTTAAGACCACATGAGAGAAAAAGAAGGGAAATGAGAACTGAAAAGGAAGATTTATGTACAAAAGGACCTATCTCAGATATTTTAGGAACCTTCCAAAGGTGTCCTGCGGTTGGAAGAAAACAAACAAACAAACAAAAAAAAAACACCTTCCCTTCATAAAACATTTTTTTAAAGATTTTATTTATTTATTTGACAGACAGAGATCACAAGTAGGCAGAGAGGCAGGCAGAGAGAGAAGAGGAAGCAGGCTCCCCCAAGAGCAGAGAGCCCGATGCGGGGCTGGATCCCAGGACCCTGAGATTATGACCCGAGCCGAAGGCAGAGGCTTTAACCCACTGAGCCACCCAGGCGCCCCTGTTTTAATATTTTAAATATCTTCAGTAAGTGAGAGTGTCAGTCCAATTTCATTACTGTTACCAGAAAAGTAAATTCACTCTACTACTTCCATAGTCACTTTTCTTTTTTTTAAATATACTCATGTTAGAAAAGGTGTTAGGCAGTCTGCTAACATCATTGATGATTTTGGTTAGTTTTTCTGACTTTTAGTTTTAGTTGTGGCCTTTTGGGGGAATTTGCAAATGCATAGAGGATTCATGTTTCCCGGCCTTATTTGAGCTGTCAACAATACTTAACAGTCCTTTCATTTGTCCCTAGCTGGCCCCTTTCCTTAGTCATCCCTTCAGTCGCTCTAATCCACCCCACCACCATCACTGACAGCTGTTGACCTTGACTCCTCTCACTTTCTGTTGGCCTTTATCCAAGAATCTCCACATTTTAAAAATTATCTTAAATACATTCCTTCCTTTCCATTCTCCTTGCAACTGCTCTATTTCAGTTCTTCATCATCTCTCTTGGGTATTACTGTGGTCTGCCAGTTGTTCTCCTGCCTCTTGGGTCTACCCTCCAACACATCTCCCACCCTGGGACCAACACACCTATCTTCTCAAAATCATAGACATGAATGAATTGCCCCCTTACTTAAAAATCCCTAGTAGCTCACCATTCCCTTCAGAATAAATTCCTTAGTATGTCCTAAAGGTCTTATCACAAAGCCTCAACCTATTTGTCTAACACCATCTCCACTACTTCACTGATTATCACCAACACTTTAATCACACATAATTCCTGCCTCCAGAATATTCCATACACTATTATATCTCTATGCTAGTCTACCTTCCTGCCCTATCCCCACCAGAGTACCCATTGTTTATCTCCCTTGTGGATGAATCCTACTTCTTCAAAGTTGACCTTGTAAGTCACCTTCCCTGAATTTTCTTTACTTATATAGTTTACCTGCTATTCTGGGAACCTCTGATGGCAGGGACTTCGTCTTGATCATTTTTGTATTCTCAGTAACTGACACATAGAAACCAGTCAATTTAAATTTAAGGAAATGAACAGGCAACTATTATGAGAAAGTTTTTTTCTCAATAATTCTTTACTCACTTTATTCTTTTTCATCCTAAACATCATTATTCTTCTGACCTTAGAACTTTTTCTGGAATCATGATCATTAACGTTCCTCTGCATCAAGTACAGTCAGTTAAAAACTCATGTGTTTATTTGGTTATTGCCATTTTGTGGGGAGGAGTCCAGCTATTTCCATTTTTGCCAAATGAGCCTCATTGTGATGACGAGAGAGATCATGGAAGTTTAAGTATAAATTACCTGTATATTGTCAGATTCACGATAAAAAGAAAAGTCACAGAGTTGGAAAACTGACATGTTTCAACAAATCTAGCCCACGCTGCTGGGTAACACCAATGGAAAAGTCAACCTGAGAAAACTAGATCAAAATAATCTCACTGCACATAGCCTGAATCTGAACAATTGGAAAACACTGGATTGTTGTTCAGATCGCAATGTGATGCCAGAAGGAAAGCAGTTGATTGCTTATGTGATATGACATTGTGACCCTAAATCTTAAAAGTGGCTGAAATTTTCATTTGAAAACTTTAAGGACTTAAATGTTTATCTCATTTTGCTATGCTGAATTTAAACAACAACAACAACAACAACATTGCATTTAATTATTAAAAACTGAATACAATTGTTGGGAACCAGAGAGAGAGGAAATACAGCTTATTAATCTTAGGATGTTTAACTAATTTCATATTCTTCAGATCATTTATAAATTTGTCACATAATTATTACATGCCTTTGACATACCAATACCTGAGATTCAGAAAAATAAGAAGCTTGGTCGATATTTTTTTCTTATACAGGTCTTTCCTACCTCCACAAAGGAAAAAGCTCTAATATGGATGGGGCAAAAAAATATTTTAAAGATAGATAAATAGATAAATAAATAAATAAATAAGAATCTTTTAATCTAATCAAATGCTCAAAGTCAATATCTAGATGTGAACCCAGATTTATCTGTAACAAAGTATGAAAATATAAATTATAGACCTTTTCTTTTTTCCCTCATCAGTAAAAAACAATTTAAGACTAGCTCTTGAAAATTGGTTGATTTTAAATCACAGCTTTCAAGTAGCTGAGCTAATTTGTTTTAGTAATTCAATAAATCTCTATCAAGCTCCTAACTTGTGACTTAACTGTGCTGGATTAAGAAATTATTTATCTAGTCCCCTTTACTGGGCACTTACCCTGGAGTTTGTCATGTCAAAACAATGGATGTAATTAACAAATTCCTTTATATTTTTCTCTAATTTCTATTCTTAATATAGTCATGCTAATCTCCATACTTGTTAAAATGTCACTTTGCCTTTCTTCAACAATTAGTATTTTCCTCTCAGGATGCTAAGTTTTAGGAGTCTTGGGGTTATTTTAATTTTTTTAATCTATATTTACCAGATGTTCTCTTATAGAATCATCTAAAGAGACCTAAACAAATTATTAAAAAAAAAAAAAAAGTAGAACATGTCTTCTTATTGCAAAGGAGACTTGTTGTATCTTAATATAAAATATAAGTACATTTATTTGCATAAATAAAGTTGGATTTTGCATTCTTGCAAGATAAATATGGCGTGAAGATGACTCAGGGACAGCCTGAGTCACGAAAGCTTTGTAAAGCTTCGTGTATTCTAAAGAGGGCAATAGTTATTTTTACTATTTTTCTTTTTTAGTCTCACTTTACTTTTTGTGCCTCATTCCTATGTAATGTAGTAGCACATAGATTTATGAGAATTCACTGAGTTAATCATAATTCAAGAACACAGTTGCCTTTACTAATTGTATTAAGAGATACAGATTAATTTTGAATGAAATCTATCTTCTAATGCATATGAACTTCCTAGTCCTAGACCGTTCATTGCCACACATTTGTAGCAACATATTTACTCATCAAAAGATGTTGTTTTTAACACTTCAGATAAGTGTAACAATTCTCCTCTAAACCGCATCCAATGTTTTATACTATTTGGTAGGTAAGAGACATATGGTATTTTCTTTTATACACGATAAAATGAAGATGCAGACATAGGAAGGGCTCCAGATATACTACGTGTGGTTTCCTGAGGTAACAAACAACCCCTAAATCTCAGTGGCTTATAAAATCCAAGGTTTCCTTCCCACTCATGCAAATTGTCTACTGAGGATTAGCTGCAGGCCCTTCTCCACATTGTTGCTTTCACCTGGAAGGCACCTGTGTTCCTTGGCCAAAGCAAACCATGTGGTCACACCTAACTTCATTTGGCTGAGAAATACAATCCTACCACATGCCTGAAAAGAGAAAGAGCTGGAATTTCTACAAAGACCTCTAATAAATTCCATACTAATGGATGTTAGGTGGTCCCAACCCCCCAGTAGAACAAAGATGTAGACTGTCTTAGGCTATTGTAGACTGTAGACTGTCTACTGTAGACTGTAGACTGTCTTAGGCAGTAAGGAGTAGCCTCCCCTTATCCATGGTTGAGCTTTCCTCGATTTTAATTACCCTGTGGTCAACTGGGTCATCCTCCTTCCGACCAGTGGTCAGAAGGTCAGTCAGTCGCAGCCTGTCCCTGTGTTTCAAACCTGCATCACTCAGCTCACTTCATCCCTCATGCAGGCATTTTATTGTCTCAAATCATCACAGGTAGAAGCATGAGTACAATATAATAAGAGAGATACTTAGAGAGAGAGAGACCAAATTTACATAACTTATTACAGTACATTGTTGTAGTTGTTCCGTTTTATTATTTTTTAAATATTTATTTTATTTTTGAGAGAGAAAATGAGTGGGAGGGGCAGAGGGAGAAGGAGAGAATCGCAAACAGACTCCCCACTGAGCACAGAGCCCACCGCAGGGCTCAGTCCCAGGACCCTGAGATCAGCACCTGAGCCAAAACCAAGAGTCAGATGCTTAACCGACTACAACACCCAGGCATCCCTGTTCTATTTTATTATTAGTTATTGCTGTTAATCTCTTACTGTGGCTACTTTATAAACTAAACTTAATCCTAGGTGTATATGTATAGGGAAAAAACATGGTAGATTGAGGGTTCGGTACTGTCTGCAGTTTCAGCCATCTAGTAAGGATCTTAGACTGTATTCCCATCAGTAATGAGGGACTACTGTATACCTGTGAACAGGTGCCTTGGCAATTTGTAGACAGTTACCTGCTGTCCGATGCTGTCGTTTCTTCTCTTTTTTCATCCCCTCATGCTCATCCCCACTAAGGCTTTTGACTCCCTAAATCTTTGCTGTTTCCTCAGTCCCTGTGACCTTTCCTGTCCCTGCATTTCTCATTCTTGGGAATCCTAACACCTACCCATCTGGACACTTACCCGTCAGGAAGTCCTGCCCATGAACACCCCATGAAGAGAAAAGAGCCTCTGATAGGGCAATTCCTATAGATTGTAGAGAGCAAAAGTGTAACATTACTTCTATGCTTTCCCATCTCTAAGAACTGATTGTGTATAGCAAAAAAGAGAGAGAGAGAGAGAGAGAGGGAGAAAAAGGCAATGGAGTACAATTCATTACATCCCCAACCCCCAGTATTTCCAAGAGGCAAAATAAAAAGACTAGGGCTAGGGAAAATGTCCCCAAAAGAATGGTGATCTATAGTCTGTATTAGAAATGCATTGTTTTGAGTAGGATTTACACCACTTTGATACTCTATTTTTGTTTTGTGTTTGGTTTTAAACACTAACAAGGCAAAACTGAAGAATTCAAAGATTAATGAGATACTTAAAAATTGGAAAATTAGGGGTGCCTGAGTGGCTCAGTGGGTTAAAGCCTCTGCTTTCAGCTCGGGTCATGATCCCAGGGTCCTGGGATCGAGCCCCACGTCGGGCTCTCTGCTTCGCAAGGAGCCTGCTTCCTCCTCTCTCTCTGCCTTCCTCTCTGCCTACTTGTGATCTCTGTCTGTCAAATAAATAAATAAAATCTTTAAAAAAAATTGGAAAATTATTAAGCCGATGTTTTAAGGCATTTGGATTTTAATATGTCAGCAAATCCAATTTATGTTCTTGGAAGCAGCAAAACTAGGAAATGCTATGTGCAAAAAGAAAAAAATTGAGTATCCTGGGTCAAGTGAACTTGGAAAATGCTGTATACCATATCTTTCTCTTGGAGATGTAGGTGATCTTCAGCATTAGGGGGTCTTAAAGTCTGATTTTTTTTCAACACAGTGTTTCTCAAGCTAACTTGTATACACACACACACACACACACACACATAATTTGATTATCTATAAACACAATGTGCTTCAACATATATCAATACTTATAAATATATCTCATATTTTAACATACTTTTTAATACACATTTTAACACACTTGGTAAATTCTTGTTTAAATCACCCCTTGTTCATTGTATTAATAACCAAAAGTAATAATGTGGCAGCTGATGTGAATATTTTGAGAACATAAAGCTGGAAATTTTAAAAGACTTTAAAATATCTTTACTATTGGGTACTTTGTATTCTCCTGATAAATGGCTCTGATTTTAAGCACCAACAGAAATTAAATTTTAAACAGGTAGGGCATCCTAATATTTGTTTAACTTTAGTGGGGAATATAATTTGTGATGCTGCCACAATTAGATTGGCTGTATTCATAAGAATCCAGAGCTCCACAGGGATTTATTTGTACTATTTTGCCCATTTCATTCAAAAATCTAAAACTGTTATTCCATTTTAGAATATGACTACACATTATTAATTTATAAGACTTAGTTATCCTTTCTTTATGAAGACCTCGTGAAAAGAAGAGTGATCTTCAACATCTGTTTCTTGATTTTTTTTTGTTGTTGTTCACCTCCTTTAAGTTCAAAAACTTCAAAGCTTAAAAAGGAAAAGTAAATTGTTGGGTTTCAAAAGATGCTCTATAAAAGTTACCATCTATGTGAATTTTTCAGGGCAAGAAGGGTCATAGACTAAGACAAAAAAAAGTTCTTTTTTTTTTTTAGAACATGTGCTATATTCAGTTAAGCTCTGTGACCACTTAAAATGAACCAATTGCTCCACAAACTTTTATACTATCAGCAACAACAGTCAAAGAAAATTCTAGATATGAGGTTCACTGATTAGTTTCAGGATGTGCAGGTATGACGGGGAACATGTCCTTTTGTGACGTCATCCACTCCTATAATATTATTCTGCTTCTTCTCTATCAACATTCCAGTTCTCCTCCTAACATTTTAAAAGCAAGAGATAATTTTCTGTTTGTCGGTACATTTTTTTAAAAAAGAAAATTACCTGGGAAATATACCTTCTTTCTGTATCATACAAAGAGAAATCGTTCAATCAAAAGTGTGGGTAACATCATTCTCAGCCCACATTTCTCTCCTTGTTTATTTTTTTTATATTTTCCCCTGGGGTTCTAATAAGATTCAGAAACCATAATGATATCAGCAACACCTCTAAAAATCCATTGCAGGGGAATCTGAAGATCTCTTCTCAACTCTGCAGGGCTGTTCCTTTGCAACTCTGAATAGTCACACAGCAGAACACTCTATTGTTTGCCAAATTACAAAGTCAATTATATCTACATTCTGAAACTGCCTAGCACCTAAAACATTTGGAATGCTGAAAAATATCCTGTGTAACCATTTTCCAGACACCAGAACATAAATCTAAATTACTTAGATTTACAGTATTATAATCTCCCCTTTAAAATGACGTGAGGGAAGTGTTTAACTTAATGAGGCAAAGGATCCTGGTGTGCAGGTTACATTACATTTTTCATTGCACAAGGGTAAATTATTGCTTTAGTCTCCTAAATGGTACCCCAGTGGCCTCAAAGACACAAAATAGCTTCCAGAAATGCCCACTTTTGTCTTAGGCAATAACTTACTCCATGAGAGTATGCTTTCTGAGAATTGCCCATAACATTTCCTGCGGTAGGCTGAATTTCTTGAAGGTCATTCACAGACGCTAGCCTGAACTTGACTTCTTTTTTTTTTTTTTTAAATGTAGGGACATCGGAGTGCTAAATCTTCAGACATTACCATACAAGAGGAAAACTGATGAACATTTTTGTTCTGTCTAAACCATTTAGAAAACAAGCAAAAAAAAAAAAAAATTCTGAGTAAGAAATGAAAGGGCATCATATTTTTTCTTAGCATTTCTCCTCTGATCAGAGTTGCTAACTTTTTGAAATAAATAAGTGCCAGTCTATTAGGGTGGTCTATAAAGATTATTGGAATATAATAATTAAGTATAGTGTTCTATATTTGCAAAAAGAATCCTAATCCTATATTGAACACCATATGTATGAATCTAAATGTGTGGGGGGGGGTGTTTAAAAGCAAGCTTCACTTTCTAATAAGGCGATATAGGAATTTAATTAAAACAAAACAAAACAAAATACCCTCACCATTCAGTGCTGCAGCATTTGGGTAAATGTTAGAGCTTGACAATTTTCAAGGCAGAGACGTTACTCCAGGCTTTCTGCCAAACCATCCCTGGTAATCTGATGACAAGAGATGAAGCAAAGGAAAGTGCTGCTGCCTGGCTTCGTTAGATATGCACTTGCTAAAAGAGAAGCCAACACATTTCTTAGGTAAACCATCAAAATTACAATTTTGAAACACACATCCACACGAGCGCGCGCGCACACACACACACACACACACTATGCTTTTACAAGTCTAGGAATACACACATTAAAATAAAATTCTGTGCTTAAGGGGAGCACAGAAGTAGCAAACACAGCTAGGGTTGACTGGCTCCTTTATCTTGAGTGGTTTTAATATACAGCCACATTTCTTTCAATGGCTGCCATGGAAGGAATTAAATTACTCGTATCTGGACAACATTCAGCATTGCCCTTACATGGTTACATTCTAGCAACTACTTGAAATTCTCATTGATAAATGAATGGATTGTGCCGCTGTTTTCTGTGGTTTATCTACATGGTTTGGATAAACATGTGTTTTCCTAAACTGCTAAAAAGCAATTTAATGTATTAGTGATATCAGAAAATAATCAGAGCATGCATTTTTATAGCAGAAAGACTGGTTGAAATGTTTTAAGTTCTTTGGAGGGAGGGATATCGAGTAAATGATTGTATTTGCATATATTTTTTTGACCACTGGAGGGCTCTCAGATGGTTTTTTGTTTTTGTTTTTTTTTTACTTGAGTTCTTTAGAAATCTCTTTGATATAATGAAATTTCACTGGAAGAAATTTAAATCTTGGCGTTATAAAGTCTATATAGTCTCCCAGCCCATCATTTGGTATATATTTTCAAAGTACAAAATGAAAGAAAAATCAGATTTAGTTTACTGTGTTCTTTCACTATTTCACAACAACAACAACAACAAAAAATCACAAATAAGAGAGAAATGAACCACGTACTTTTAAAAATAATCATGTCATAATTAAGACTCACCAAAATTACATGATCTACAACCTGTATATTAGAATAAGACATTCCTAAATCTCAGTTAGACCCTGTGTTTGATGTTTTAAATGACCTACACCTTGCCAAGTCCCTGTCTTTGAAGAGTGCCTTAGGAAGACAGGTACATATGGTGATAATTTTCTCATAGTGTAGGAAATGATAGAGTGTTCAGGTGCCCAGAGAGGTCCCGAAGGAGGTGATAGCTATATTGGATCCTGACAGGTGAGTGGGAGTTACCTAGATGAAGAAAGATGGGAAGGCATTCAAGCTAGCATGAGCAAAGACAGGAAACAGGTGTGTTGAGGGGCGTTCATCTTGTGTTCTAGAGTCTGAGGGTAGAAAAAGAAGGTGCATTTAGAGAGGTCAGTAGGTACCCAGATGGGGAAGGCCTTTTATGTCATTTCAAGGATTTTTTCCTCCATTCCTTATTTAGTGCTTCTGGATTCCAGACCCCTCCCCCAAAGGGGGGGAAAAAAAGGCAAATTAATTAATTAATTAATAAGAATAAATACATACTCACAGGAGGATATAGAGCTAGAGTTCAAAATGGTCTGCCATGTATATCAAGTTCTTTGAATTCTCATGTATTTGCATTTTGCTCCATAAGAAACCTCTGTTTCATTCGTGATCAAAGGCTTGTTCTCCAAATTTCCTGAAAAATGCACCATGCCTATTCAATAGTTTCTTATTCTCCCAACAAACTGATGATATGCTTTAGAGCTTCCTTTGACTACAAATCGCCTTTGTTGGAGAAGCACAGCTGTAGGGACACCTGGGTGGCTCAGTCAGTTAAGCAGCTGCCTTCAGCTCAGGTCATTGTCCCAGGGTCCTGGGATCAAGTCCTGCATCGGGCTCCTTGCTCATTGGGAAGCCTGCTTCTCTCTCCCTCTGCCTGCCACTTTGCCTGCTTGTGCGTGTGCTCTCTCTCTGTGTCAAATAAATAAATAAAATCTTTAAAAAAAAAAAAAAGCAGCACAGCAATAGATACTAAGGGTTACAAGAAATTGATCACCCTGGATGATGATTTTAAATATGGCAAGAATGGAGGCAGAGAAGAGAGAGAATATTGCAATAGTCTTCTCATAAAACATAATGCCTATTCAGATGGAATATTATTTTCAAAACTGGGGAGGTGGGGTTTTCCATATTGTTTTTAGTTTAATTCATTATAAGCCAAATATTCTCTAACCTAGTTCCAAAACGGACATTCTAAGCAAAGCTTCTATAAAAAAAAGAAACCACACATCATCATCTTCTCACAGTGTCAGCTCTTCTGAAATATCGTGAATGCCTACTAAAAAAGACAGGAGAAATATTTGTCACTGTAAGCGGCACTCTTAGCACAGAGATATTTACCCTAAAGGGCCCTTCCTATCTCTTCTCATGGCCTCATTGCATCTTGTGACAATCTTCCATGGGCACTCAAACTTTGGAGTCTTGCTGAAGATTTCTTCACCAATTCACATAATCCACTTAATCCAGCACCAATAAATTAGAAGATACAGAATTGCGTAGATCAACTAGGAGAAAGGCAAAAGAGGTACCGTTTTGATACTCAGTGAAAAAGATTCTTTTCAGGTGACTCTGTTTAATAAACAATGAAATGCAAGATGGAGGACTACAGCAGTGTAAATCTGAAAGTGTTTATGACTTTAAAACCCTATGATTTGAATTGTAAGTGGCTATGAGCCAGGTAGGGGGAACCCAGAAAGCATCCCCAATCGATGGTGAAGCTACTGAAGCATGCTCTTGTCACAAACTCAATTAAAATTTTAAATCTTATAAAAAGAGCGGTGCCATATTCTCCTCATTGGATAGATCTAAATAACTCAGTTGATATTTAAGTGAATTGGAGACATGCTTTTGTGCCCAACCCTACAGAAATATAGGCTGAACTATGATGATGATATGATTTTTTTCTCTCACAATCAGGAATGGCCTTAATAACATTTACAGATTGCTACCAGGAAGACTTTATATTAGCAATGCTAAAAATAAAATACTTATTCTTTTATATTCAAATGAACAATAATAAGTAACCCTACTAGGTCAGGTGAAGAATTTACACCTGAGAGGGCCCAGGGCCCATCAGTAGGTCTTTCTACTCAAATATTCAGATATTTGACCAAAGTATGTCTTGTATTCTTGATTCAGATAGTATAATGATGAGAACTACTTATAAAAATTTGTAGTCCCAAATTGTTTCTTTCATGCTTTATGGGACTTATAAAACCACAAGGTCAGGTGAAGAACTTCTTTCTTCTTTTTTGAGAGTTTATCCATCCTTTGTATATCAGAGTGACCCATCTCTGTGTGAGAATATAAGTCAGGCTTCTTCAATTTTCCAATAGAATGTCAGCTCTGCTGCCTTTTCACCTGCTGTTTAAACATATAGATCTTTCCTCAATCAGTCACACAGAATATTGGCACTTTTAGCAGCTGCCAAAGGATTTAACCTTGAACTGACTGTGCTAAGAACATATGCCAAGACATCTCTAAGGGCTGTAGTAAGTTGGGTCATGTACACCAAAGCTCATTCTCTTTATTCTTTCCTTTCCCCCACCGTACACATGTAACATCATTACTGAGTAACTGTTTAATTTTGTGCCTTGACCACTGTTAAAGTTTACCATACCACATGGTAAATAAAGACATGGAAATGGAAAATAAAGGAAGAATAACTTTGAACGATAACAGTAATGTACTAAATATTCCTCCACAACTTCAGAATAAGGAGCTATACCACAAGTGCTCATAAGAATTTGTGCCAGGAAAAAGTTTCTCTCTCAAGGTAAACTTGGAAGCTTGCTTTACTCTACAAGGAAAACTACAGAAGCTCTCCATTTCCTTTTTTAAAATTGTGTGGCTGTCTAGATTCTTACAGCTGAAGTGAATGCTCAGTTGTATTAATGATCTAGTTTTCAGTGCTTGATATAGTTGTCTTGAAGATTTGTTTCTAATCGTACCTTAGCAAAGCTCAATTTGCTGCTTCTTTCATAATAACATTCGACTCTGTCATTAGGGTGTAATTCGTGCTTTCCCCACTTGTGATCTCTGAGGTCAGTGACACTGCCTGATGCTCCACTGTTTCTCATCATTGAGCAGATAATAGTATTTGTTGAGTTAACATTACTTTGTACTGTCTTGTATGTTTTTAAAAATGAGATATTCCATTTTGAAAATAGGAAGTAAAATTTTAAACCAGCAGGAATGACTAACAAGATGTTGAGAATAATGAATAAATAAAAATAGTAACATTTCTTAGGGGCATTTCAAACCAATTTTCCCCACAAAGCTTGGTGACAAACTTAGATCCCCACTCCAGTTTTGCACAGAGTCTGTATTTATTATCAGTCAGGTCACATTGTATTTTATTGAGTTGTGTTTTCAGCGAGTTTTAACTTTCTTGGAGTTTTGCATCAGAGGGCTCTTGACAGAAGAGTTAAGCAATAAGGTCATGCTTGATTACAGTGTGTTTATGTCATCAGTTTGCCCTAGTCTAGCAACCAAGGCTATTAGTCAAATATGTGAGGAGACTTCTATAGGCTAAGAAGAAAGATCACGTCTGTGAGGCTATCTTTATGAGAACAGGGATGAGTTGACTAACCTTCATTCCTGCAGGAATGATAATCACACATTCCTTGTGTTTCTCTCATGGATATCTTTGACATCTAGGAGACTAAGGCTGGAGTGAAGAAGTATTTGTCAAAGACCAAAACCAATCCAGTATAACTGGCAGTCTGAAACCCAGGTCTCCTCATTTATAATCCAGGTCTCTTTTGGATACTCCTCAGATGTGCCTCATAAGTTCTCTGAAAGAATGTGTTGAAGAAAAAAGGGTGACCCAGCATTTCCTCATCGTTGAGATGACCACACAGCACTATTTGGAGGTGTGGGGTGTAGTTATTTATTTCTCTTGTGCCAGTGGAACAGTTTGCTTTGAGGTATGTGTAAAAAATGGATAGATCCAGAGGAATGGAGATGGTGGGAAGACATCATGAATAGTAATACACATTCAAAAAGAAATAGTTAAGAAGATATGGTAGATCTGCTCAATAGAATTTTATGTGGTTTTCTATGCATTTAAGCTCGCTGTACATTTCTTTCATGAGCTAAATCAAGTATCTTCCTATAAACTGTCTGATGTTGGTTTATCTTCTTTAACTTTTTTATTCTGCTGTGCTAAATCAGGATAATAATAAGGCTACCTTCTGGGATTTTTGAGAGGATTCCACGAGATAATCCATGTAAAAAAAAACTAATGAGCTCAGCATATTGCCCATAGTAGAATTTATCTATGGAATACGTTAACGATCAGGAAAATACGGATGTCCTAATACAACAATAACGAGGACACAAAATTGTGCAGTCATCGTAATTATGTAGATATATTGATTTTAAAAAAGCCTAGAAGGAAACATTAAATGCAGATCTCTTTAAATCTTGAGATACAGGAGATTATTTTCTTCTTTGTTATTATTATATTATCCAAATGTTATACAAATTTTTGATAAAGCACACACAAAATACGCTTAAGGAAATATAACATTCATAAAAATAAATGTCAACCTGCTAAAGTGCCTTCTTTTGGATCTTAACAGTAAGATTCTTGGAGGGAACTGGCACGTCTTTATTTGCTAACCCACATTTACTTACTAGTGTACATCTCATTCACACTAAGAAAATATTACCATTCAATTCTAGTCCAAATCCTTTCCAGCCTTGCAAACAAGTTCATCCACCTGTGATGAAAATTTAGCAGGTAGAGAGTGATATGGTCCTGTTCTGTGAAATTCCCTCCAGCCTCCAGTGCTGAGACCTATAAATCTTGATTCTTAGGTACTCATTTCTTTCCCCCCAGAACCGGCATCATTCTTTAGCAGAGAAGAAGCTCAAAAGAATAATGTATTCTTGAAAGATGTGGGGGTGTGGGACTGTAGTAATGTGGCACTCCAGACGCCAGACATATTCTACAGCACCTCATCACTACAGAAATAAAAAGAATCAGGGAGAATCTTCTTTGCTCCTGTTCTGATTAGCTGTATTGAGGAGCAATAAATAAGGAAAGGTTGTTGTCGTTAATTTGCAGCACTTATATTCATCAGTAAACGTTATTACTCTTTGACATTTTCAGTGCTGCTCCGCTTACCTGTAAACATTTCCCCACCAGTACTCCTTGCTCTAAACTTATAATTATGAAACACTATGTGTATTAATCTAAATGAAGATATTATACCCATGAGAATTAATCATGACTGGGAGAGCTCTCAGTGCATCAATCAATTATAATGAGTCAGGCTTCGTGCTATATTCTTATTGCTTTTAAAAACAAGTACACATAATTTTATGAGAATTTACACCTCTGCACACACACCCCCTACCTTTTTGATAACACAATTTTCTACTATACTGGATTCCTCTCTGGACTGAATCACCAAGTTCTAGTGCTGGGAGAGGCTTAGACACCAGCTAATGACTGGTTCACTCTGTTAGTTTTACAACAGAGGAGACCATAGCCTAGAGAGATGAATTTTGTCCAAGATGCAAGAGTTAAGAAGAGAAGCGAGTCAAATTCTGTTCTATTACGTCTTAGAGCCTTTTAAAAATCTATGACAACCATTCTTTGGCCCTTATAATAATAATTTGTCAGCCTAAGATACTTTTTATTTATTTTTTATTATTCCTTTCTGCCTTTGTCACTTTGGGAGGCTTAAAACAAGCCATTCATTGTTACGAAGTAATATTTTGATGTTTTCAAGGGGCTTTGTACTGCGGGTAAAGAGAGAATTTCAAATGAGTGTCATGTTAAAACATACAAAAATAATTACTTGCAATCTTAACATTTTTCACTTTCATAAAATCATTGGTAAAATGAGTGACCCTTGATAAGAAAATCTGTATTTTTTTCAAATTCCCTTTTACATTCATTCACCATCCACTTTGGTCACCAGCCATGTACCAATTACTGTATGAGGTCTGTAGATACAATCTCTGTCCTCAGGGACTCATGGAGTATAGAGGAAAAACATATATACAAGCAAATTGTCATGATTTCATGTGACAGATGTCACAACATAAGCCCCAAAAGGCACAACAGAGAGGGCAGAGGATTAATAAGGGGGAAGATAAATGATCTGAAACTTGAAAGATGACTCCAAGTTTGACAGGCAGATTTGGGAGGAAAGGGTTCACAATATGAAAGCAAAATAGTATTCTGGAAGGAGTTAACATCATTTAAAAAGTACTGGAGGAGTAAAAAAGTATGATATTGTAGGTAACTGAAAATGATTTAGTATTGCTAAAGAATGAAACGTATTGCAGTAAGTGGTACACAGACTGAACCGATGGGGAGATGTATCATAAAAGGTCTTTCAGAATATGTTGAAAAAGTTAAAACTTATACTGAGGCAATGAGAAACCATTCAAGAATTAAGATCAGGCAATGGCCTAGTCAATCTGACTGTTAGGAAAGTCACTATTGCCATAATCTGTAGTAAGAACGATTGGAGTGCAGGGGTTCCCCTAACCAGGAAGAACAGCAAAGAGACAATATACTACAAATCCCAAGCAAGAATCATTAGAGCCCCATGATCTAAGGAAGTCGCAGTGATAGTAGTAGTGAGAAAGAAAAAGGAGGATAAATCTAAGAGATATTTCAGAAATAGAATCAACGTGATTTAGACATTGGGCAGGAGACCAGGAAGAAAAGCAAGTCATCAAGGGGAGGGTTTGACATATGGAAAGGATAAATACAGTGGCTTTGGACATTTTGATGGGAAGCTTTTGTGGAATATCCATGTAAAGATTCCAGTAGGCAGTTGGATAAATAGGAAATGTCTTGTGTAGAGACATTGATCTAAAAGTCATTTGTATATAGGCAGTTTATTAAATCTATGAAAAATGTGACTTATCCCAAGGAGATGTATACCAAAAGGAAAAAAAGGCTGAGGAAGAGCCCAGTGAACATGTTAGTTCACTGGAAGTTGAAGAGCTTCTTCAAGAGACATTGGGAAACATTAGCCAGAGTGACATCAACAAAATAGGGCCTCCATCCACTGCAAAGAGAAGCCGTTACTCAGCTCTCCATAAAGAAAATCAGCCCTGAAGAGTTCTAGAGTCCACTTAAGAAACTTAGCAACACAGTGGGACAAAAAAACCCAAGAATAATCACAAGAAAAGGGAAGGAAGACAGTTTCATTTTGCTATATCATCCCATCTCCAAGCCAGCTTTGCTCGTCACAGAGGGGGAACTCCCCAGCTAGAACAAGGCCCCTCACTGGGAATGGAAGCTTGGGTAAGTGGCCACATTTTAGAGAGGGTGGTCAAATGGGAACCCAAATCAAAGGATTTTTTTTTTTAAAAAAAAAGGATTTTTTTTTTAAAAATATCAGTTTTAAATAGGACATACTTGATTTGATTTGAATTCAAGCAATACTTGAATTGCTTATATAAAATAAATTCATGGAAATGAATAATTGGAAGACTCAGAAAAGAAAGGAGAACTGGTAAAGTTCCAGAACTGACCTAAGAGGGGAACCCATAGAACAGATATTTGTGGGTAATACAGCTCACATGCTACAAACCAAGATGAGTATTGCTGTAGTGTTTGGCGTATGATTTTTCAAAATTTTGATGAAAGGGAAAACTGATATAGACTGATTAAATTGCTTTAAGGACTGTTTTCATGAAAATATCATTAAAAAAAAAAAACCCTTCAGCTCTATATTGCAAATTTCAGATGCTGTTGTTTCTTGATCAAAAAAAGACAGGCAGATACAATGCTGGCCTTTGTCCAGAAAAATATCCTGCTTTTACTTCCACAAATGATCACATTGGGTTTGATGTAAGATTTCTTAAAGATCACTATGCATTATGACAATATGTATTCAGCAGAAAACATTTTCAGAAAGAACTAAATTACGTGGGAATTGGTCCTGCATCTAACTTTGCACTAACTCACGTTTTCAGTGAGAATGTTTTATCATCGAAAGAACAACTTGAATTATTATCAACAAGCCACACGGCTTTAATCCGAAATGCCAGTTTGATATATATGACAAGGGTAAGATCAGATTGTCTTGAAAATATGAAAGATTTTTCTTCTTAAAAAAATACCATGGGATAAAAAATGTGGCCGTGTGTTCAGATTCATGACAGGACCACCACGGGCCCGAACTCCTAGGGGCACCATTTATACAGAATACAGTAGAGCTGCGCAATAAGATAACCATACCAGCACGGGGTCAAGGACCAGAGGATTCAGGCCTCACCCAAAGAGGGAACAAAAATCTGATTCAGGAACCAGAATCTGAGCCTCAGATGAGACCAGACAGACAGATTTTGTAGGACTTTCATTCTGGTTTTGTGGGAGCTGCCATGACACCAGAAGCAAACCGAAGGGAACTCCATTCATACCGCGTACTCCCCAGAGTTGGACTTTTAGAGATTTTTCTGGCCGATGGCTGGGCCTTTTCTAACAAAATGCATATTATAACTATTTTGTTCTTGTGTGCACAGAGGTCTTTATCTTTCTGAATCCTCTGCTTCTCTAGTTTTTACTAATTAGTCTTAAGAGCTCAAGGGTATTGTTTCAGGAGAACATTCTAGTCTACAGCTAGTAACTGCAGTTAGTACAAGTAAAAGAACACAGAGGAACTAAGGCAGGGCTTTTCTATTCCTTGGTTAGTTAATTCATTCATTTATTCGACAAACACTTCTGAGCACCTGTTATGTGACAAGCCTTAGTGTGCTGTGTACTGGCCATGGACCAGGCCAAGAGACTAAGAGAAAGCTTATGGTTCAAGGGATAGAGCACATGCGGAGAGAAGGATTTTACGTGTAGCAAGAGATGCAGGTACATCACTGAGTGAGGCATCAATGTGTTTTCTGCAAGTTGCATTTTTAAAGCCATAATTCTTCCAAATGTGTTGAAAATTGTCCTCAGAAGCTATTTTAACTTTACACGGATGCAGCGCTTTTATAACAGGAAAATGTTCATATTTTCAGCTCAAGTTCTTAAGTGGGGAAAACATGACAGATGCTTTTGCTAAGCCTAGGAGATTGATTTAAACTGAATTTTAATTAAAATTATTCAAAGGACTGGTGAAAAGCTTTCTCATGACTGCCTGAGACCTTCAAAAGTTCTGCTCTCTCCAACAAAAGACATAGTGTCGTACTTAAATCAAGATAGAAAGAAAAAAAGAGACTAACCAATTATCGATTGGTTACGTCATGAGGTTTTCCTGAATGCTATGAAGGAAAGATAATTTTCATTTTGCTTTGCTAATTACAGAGATATTAACTTATAAAGACATTAAAGCCAAGAAATTAACAATGATGTAAAAAATCTGAGAACTGCATTAGCACATTGATTTATGAACATTCCTATAAAAATTACCTGCTGTGTGCAATATTTATTTTTTTGCATTTTTGATATAGAAAATTCCTCTTAAGGAATGATGGTCTGAAAACACACTGATTAATTTATATTTATATTTAGACTTTAACATTATTTTTTAATAAATGAGGTAGGAGAGCATCAAACTGTTATTTTTCTCTCACACGTGAAATGTCAACATCATTTCTTTAAGTCTCATTATTTTTAACCTTGGAAATGTTTGTTCCTCAAAAAGAGGGCTAAAAGAAAATGGTGCCGTATTAAACAAAGTTGAAATTTAATAGAAACAGTTAGGAACCCGTGTTAAATTCTTTTTATAAACAGTGCTATCTCAGGTATTTTGAGAGATGAAAAGATTAATTAGGTTTGCAACTCATCTGTGGCTCATGATATACAGTAGAAAGCAGCTGTGATCAGTGTTTTAAGAACTGAAGAAACAGCATCCAGGCTGAAATTACTGGAGTGGAGAAATTAATCCCAGTTGGGGAAACCTTCTAAGTGACGTACACCGAGTAGAGTACTGGGGGCAAAAGGAAGCAACAGTGCAAACACAGGGTATGGCCCTTTCTTTCCACAAGTGTATTCTCTTCTTGGGGAGATAAGACTGAGACATAAAATAGAGGACTGTATAAATAGAGAAAATATGATAAAATATGCGATTATGTACAGAAGAACAAAATGTCTCTAATCCAGAAGTAAAGGCTCTGAGCATTCAGTTGAGGGAGAAATTGAAAGTGCCTGGAGAGACTGAATTATTACCTGCAGACAATGGACCACGAGATCAGCTGGGAAGTGCTGGAAGTATTTGCACAAGTTGCAGAAGGGAAAACCTGAAATGATGGAAACAATGAACAGGCAGGACTGACCAACAGCTTGCTCGGTGCATGCCCTTCAGAGGCTGACCTGGCTGGAGCAGAAGGCGCATTTCTGGGGAGCAGTGGAGAAACAGAACAGATGCCTAAGGAAGGGCTGGATGGGGTTACACCATGAGCTCCCGAGATGAGGAATCCCGACTTGGTCTGATTGGAACAGGAAGTTTTTGTAATTTGTCCAGCAGCCTGGTGACACGTGGAAAGCAGGTAGAAAGACACACTAGAAAGATTAGTCTGGCAGTTACTGGTTTTCTGAAGAATAGCTTTATATAAAGTTCCTCTAAACAGTTTGGAATCTGTAAAACATTAGACAGTTGTACAATGTTACTGTTACCTTAGATGCACACAGAAAATCGAGTGTGTATATAATCCTAACACTTGCAGAAAGTGTCCTCTAGAATCTCGCAACTGAGAGACTTAGAAGAAAGCATTTAGTCAGCCTGCTGTACTGTGAGTTGGTGAAAACAGATATAATGGATTAGCATTTGTTAAGACCACATGAGAGAAAAAGAAGGGAAATGAGAACTGAAAAGGAAGATTTATGTACAAAAGGACCTATCTCAGATATTTTAGGAACCTTCCAAAGGTGTCCTGCGGTTGGAAGAAAACAAACAAACAAACAAAAAAAAAACACCTTCCCTTCATAAAACATTTTTTTAAAGATTTTATTTATTTATTTGACAGACAGAGATCACAAGTAGGCAGAGAGGCAGGCAGAGAGAGAAGAGGAAGCAGGCTCCCCCAAGAGCAGAGAGCCCGATGCGGGGCTGGATCCCAGGACCCTGAGATTATGACCCGAGCCGAAGGCAGAGGCTTTAACCCACTGAGCCACCCAGGCACCCCATAAAACATTTTTTAAGGAAGAAGTATCTTTAAGAGTTTACAAATGGGTTGTCTCAACTCTAAAACCTGAGAGGACACAGGCTCCAAAGGTTGCCAGGAACCAGCAGAGAACTTACTGTAGGTAGTCATCAAGCCCTTAAGTAGAGAAAACCAGGGCAGATCAATTCAATTTCCACCCAGGGCACAGAAATAGATCTCAGTGATAAGGAGGTTGTAAAGTAGCTGATTTTCCTAACACTCGGGTGTGTACTGTACTTGGCATCCTTTTGAGAAAGCTGCACAGATCCAGTCCAAGATCCAGTCCAATAAAAGGGTCTTACAGGTGGACATAGCTGGTGAGGGTTTATAGCCAGATATTACTTTCTGATTAAAGATATCACCATTAGGGGCGCCTGAGTGGCTCAGTGGGTTAAGCCTTTGTCTTTGGCTCAGGTCATGATCTCAGGGTCCTGGGATCGAGCCCCACATCGGGCTCTCTGCTCCTCGGGGAGCCTGCTTCCTCCTCTCTCTCTGCCTGCCTCTCTGCCTACTTGTGATCTCTGTCTGTCAAGTAAATAAATAAAATCTTTTAAAAAAAAAAGATATCACCATTAAAATGAAAACATTTTTGTGTAGCAGATAAACTCAGTGGTCAAAAGTTGGTGCTAATGGTGTCAGAGTAATGGACTTGCCCTTCCAAGTGTCCTCTCTTTGCCCTGGAGTCACTTACCAGCTTGGCTCCCTCCTTCTCACTGAATCACAATGTATGTTGTCACAAGAGGAACCGGACATGAATGGTGGAACAAAATAAATCCATCGTCCCACTAAAAGAAAAAAATCCCCTTAAATCCTGCTTAGGCACAGGTCTGTAAAGCACAGTTGAGGCTAACAGTCAAGGATATTTGTGTGAGCACACAGCACAGCTGGGGACCCAACAATCACCCCAGGTAGTATCTGTGCCGGTTGTGTTTGCCTTCTCTTATCCCACTGCTGAAATTCTCACTGCTCTCTTCCACCCAGAGAGCTCACTCTTCCCAGCTCCTGACAACTCCATTCTTAACCCGCTCCTTCCAGGTCCCTGGTTTCTAGAGCATACTTATGCCCTGTTGCCTCCTCTTAGCTAGTGCCTACATAGTATTCAAGATCCTAAATTTAGGGCTACAAATCCCAATAGGTCTGAGAGATTAGGAAGGGGCATGGCACCTGAGCAGGCTTCTTCAGGACCTGCAGATGACTCTCAGGCCCATGGGATGCCCTGGCTCCTGTTCTCTGGCCTGTGTGTCTCAGGAGTATGGCGCCTCACCGGGCTTTCCCGTGTCCTGGAAGGAAGGATGCCGAACCTGAACTGTACCAATGCAGCTTTGCTTCTTGAAAATTCCCCCTCCAGCCCCGCCTTTCTCTTTTAACTATGTGCTCAGCCTGGGCAAAATGGGAAAGGTTTTCCTTAAATTCTTCTTCATTCTGTTTCTCGATTACTAAAGGCTTTCTAATGTTACTAGTATTTTTTTCTAACATTAGCTACTTTTAGGAATTTCTTTGTGCATCTTCTGTCTGGCCATATCTTATTTCTAAAAAAATGAATTGTAATATTTAAGAATAATCAAGTTTTCTGCAATAGCAAGTAAATGCCCGGGTGTTCCTTTAGGTTATTTGTCTAGCTTTTAAAAAGGGCATATAAAATTCTTCTTATATATTCCTTCTCTGCCGGCCATAATCTTATCTTTAATAAAATGGTAAGTTAAAAAATAGAAAAGCGTTCTGTGCCAAATGAATTCTGCTGAAGTGTTTTCAAGTGTTTTGGTAAAGGACTCACATATTCGGGTGACACAGTGATTTCTTTTGATTCTCTTTTGCCATAAGGATCTTTAGACATGACATGCAATTTTATAAAGAAAGCTAGCCATCAGGTTAGCGATCCATTTATGAAGAAAGGTTCATTTCCCTTGGCCTCTGCTTATAAAATGTTCAAATTGCATTATGTTCTTTGAGATTTTTTTTCCCATTGATCCAGATAAATCTTGCTTGATGCCTTTTCAAAGAACTGCTTATCAGAGAACTTCCAGTAACCTTCTGGCATTTCAAAATTGCATATTCCCTGGATAACAGTTTTATTTGTTGTAATGATAAAGCTTCAAAGTTCCTAAAGATAGAGCTAATGTAGAAAGACAGCTGTGTGAAGTATTATTGGCTGCCTTGATTTCTTCCAAGCTCTGTACTTTTCCTTTTTTTTGGTACATGAACCTGCCTATCACGCTTGATAAGCTTGTATTTTCAAACTGGTTGAGACACTTTATACCAACTGGATCCCTAATCTATCAGTTACTTAACATGTATGATATTCACAATATCTTCAGTGTTTCTTCAGTGAAATAATGTTGATGATTTCATCTAGCACATTTCTTCTTCATAGCGTAAATAATTTCATGTTTTTATTGCTAATCAGATGTTTTATTAAATTATGAAATGGCATCTCATGAAAATATTTTAACAATAAAACAATTCTGTCCTATGTTTAAGTAAGCTCATTTGGTTTCTTAATTAATAAGGAACAATTTAGTTCTCGTTATAACTCAATTTCAGTTTCGACCAAAACACAAAAATCTTACCACATCGTTTATATGAAGAAATAACTCTGATTTTCTCTGGTGCTTGAACAATTTTCTTAATATGAATTGCTTCGGAAGCTCCTTCAGCTAAAGCAATACTTACCAAAGTGTAATCTGTCTGACTGACTCTATGGAGTTTTCCCAAGTGTATGAGCTAAGAGTCAGGAAGTAGGTTTGGGACTTAGGTGTTCAGAGCTGGTTTTATTCTTCTTAAATTTTTTTAATTAATTAATTTTTATAAACATATAACTGGTTTTATTCTTATCTCTTTATCCTACCCTTATTTTATCTTAACAATAGTTTGTGCAGGCACTTGCATGTGACCCTCCCTGTCAGCCCTAGTGTGGGTCCTAGCAATTCTTTCAATGTGCTACGTGTCCTCCTGGACTCAGCTTTCTTGAGAAAAATAGTCAAGTGAGGTCTTTGTGAAATAATTCCAGGAAAACCTAAGATGCTCCGCTCACCTGGGCTCCTGACATCTGTGCCATTGAAAAAACCTGCAACCTGGGGCGCCTGGGTGGCTCAGTGGGTTAAAGCCTCTGCCTTCGGCTCAGGTCATGATCTCAGGGTCCTGGGATCAAGCCCCACATCGGGCTCTCTGCTCTTGGGGGAGCCTGCTTCCTCCTCTCTCTCTGCCTGCCTGTCTGCCTACTTGTGATCTCTCTCTGTCAAATAAACAAATAAAATCTTGCAAAGAAAGAAAGAAAGAAAGAAAGAAAGAAAGAAAGAAAGAAAGAAAACCTGCAACCTCCTCTCAGTCCTCCATGTCACTCAGACCTGTTACCTTTGGTCATCACAGTCCAACATATAAACTCTTCATATAAAGTCCTTTCCGCCCCTGACTTTGGTCACTAGGCACAACCTTCTGAGCTACTTCCTCCAAACTCTTTCCGTTTTGAGCTGACTCCTGTTTCCCACAACCCTCGCTTTCTTCACTAAGCATTTCTCTGTCTCCTGGCCTTGAGAGAGAAGCCTGCCAGGCCTGTGATTTTGGGGATTCCTTAGCAACCCCCTCCAGGGAAAGCTGCTTAGTCTACCTCACCCTCTATGTCACAGGATTAGGTGTTGCAGTTGGCTTTTTTTCTTCCCTCCTCAGTGTGGTTTCTAGATCTTTCTCTACAATCCTGGATAAAGACCTTTGGGTTTTATGAAGTCCACCTTTACTTCTCTCTGTCTCCACTGATCACTGTCATGTCCTTACACATTGAAGTGTTTAGAAGCTGGTACACAGTGACCTTTACAATCCAGCAACTGCCTCTTCTTAAGTGATTTCACGTCTCGGTGGGTGATTCATGAAAACTATAGCCTCCTAGGGCCTTGGCCTTCTTAACTCCTGCTGTCTTCTCCACCCTACTTCACGCACTCCAATGCCTCATTTGCCCACCATATGCAATATATAATCCTACTCTGTGATAATCATATGTTACAGTGCTGCTGTGCAGGTTAGTCACTGGTAAGAAGATGAAGAGCTCATTGAAATGGAAATTCACATTAAAGAATTTAAAAGGAAGCAGTGATAGCAAAGAAACCAGTGAAAAGTCCATTTCATTTGCAGCAAGTTCTTAGGAACCTGGATGGAGGCAGTAGCATTGGAGGTGGATCATGTCAGTTTTCTGATACATGAGTGAGAAAAGAATTAGGTATTGAGATAAGAAGTGGTAGAATTTAGTAGCCCCTTGGATTTAGAGAGAATCAGGAGGTGGAAGCTGATTCCAGAGTATCTAGTGTGGGAGACTAATTCGATTGTATCTTCTTTTAATGAAGCTGGAGAGTGGAGCAGTAGGCGAGTAATTTTAGGAATTTCTAAGTCAGTCAATCCATGCAAAAAGAAAGTAGATGTGTGTTTGGAGTTCATAAGAGGGGTCACAGTAGAAGATAAAGCTTGTGAAATCATCAGCATACCAATGTAATTGAAATTTTAAAAATAGATAAAACTACCCAGGGAGAATGTATGGAGTTATGAAAACAATGGGTTCTGAAGAATCCCAACATTGTATGAGTGAGTAGGAGACTAAATATCATAGGTCCAGAGAAGGAATTAATAGTTACAAATTAAAAATGATGAAGACATTGATAATGGCTAACCTGTACTGAGTGCTAATTATTTCCAGGCAATTTTGGCAATTATTTTATATATATTCACACCATGGTGGCTTAGAGCACAGGCACTGCTTGGGTTCAGATCACAGCTCCATCACTTATTAGCTGTGGCCACTGGCATGTTTGTTAAGCTCTCTGTGCCTCTGTAGCTTGAGGTTACTAACAGCATCAACCTTATAGCACTGGTATGAAGGACAAAAGGGATAATTCACCACCCCATACAGCCGTGCTAACTCCTAGAAAGCCCTATGTAAGGGTTAACTGTTATTTTTATTATTATAGTTTTACTTAACCTTCACAAAAACTCTATGAGGACGTGTGATTATCCCCATTGTTTCAACTGAGATTACGTTATTTATTGCAAGTTAGTATTGGAGCTGGTTTTTGAAAAAGGTTTTCTTGACTAGGGAGCCCATCTACTTAACTGGCAGTAAGAGATGTTGCAGAAAACAAAAAAAGGAAGCAATTCTAAGAAGCAGAGAATGAACAGCATTAGAGGGAACAAAGTTGTTATGAAGTTGACCCATAGGCCCCGTTCCTTTGATTCATCTGGAAGAACAGCAGCCCCGGAGATTTTGATGGGGATACCGTAATTTCAAGATTGGACAGCAACATGCAGCTTTTACAGCCTGGGTAATTTATGTTCCTGACCTGAGCTTTGTACTGAAAACTCCCTGTGCAAACTTGGTCATCACCCAAGAGTGACGTGATGCCTGGAAGAGCTCACAGGCATGAATTCCTATGACGTCAATGCTGTGGGCACCAGGGTTAGCCTCACCTTTAGTCAGCTGTACTCCTACCGGGAGCTTCGTGGTTTTGCACATGTCATTTGTTTTTAAGATCTGATTCATTCGATTTGAATTCCATCCTCTGTGACCATTGCATTGCAATGTTTTTAAGCACATTTCATGGATCTATTGATTGCTGTTTCCGCTTACTGCTTTGTACCGTCCTAACAAAGTTTATTTAATCAACATCATTTTGTATGTCTCATAACATTTTCTATCTAGTATGCTTTTAATTAAAGAAAATAGAATTTATGTAAACTTCACAGTAAGGATTTATAAATCTCTTGGCATCAGGAGAGATTACTTGGCACCACGCTTTTCATTTTTGCTTGTGTTGTGGCACAAACATAAATGGCTTCTACAGTTGGGACATTTTGTGTCAACTTCTCTTTACCGGTCCATGAAGCTTACTTTCCCTTTGTTAATGATGATTTAAGGGGAGGATCATTTAGAAAAGCAAGCCAAATGGTTCCTATTGCATCTCAGCTCTTTCTAGCAGGATAGCTACAAACTATAAGGCTTTGCTCTATTGTAGATTTCTACATAACTCTGGGCATGGTGCCTTATTTAACAGTTCCCTAGTGTTATTTTGGAAAAGTCCTCTGCAGAAAATGCCAGAACTCAGCTTGAACTCTTGTCCCCTGTCAGGGAGAATCTTTCTATCAGCGGGATTTCTCAGCTGTTTCAAAAATCATTCAGTGCTTTACTCGTAAGTTTTGTTCCTGTGGAATATGCCAACTGTAGCTTACTCTAATGGTTCATCCTAAGAGCTTTAGGAGCAAAGTATGTTATCAGGGAATCTCAGTCTTTGTGACATGTTTACATAGAAATCTTAATTTTAATTCACTGGAGGTTTTCCACTGTTTTCAACTCCTCATTTAGAGTATATGAATGCTTACTTTCAAGAAGTAAGAAAATTGAAAAAAAAAAAAAAAGGAAGAAGAAAAAGAAGCAAGAAAAGTCTCAAGTACACAACCTAACCTTATACCTAAAGGACCTAAAAAGGAACAGCAAATAAAGTTTGTTTTCATTTAATCAATCAAATGAGATTTTCTTTTTCCTTTAAAGAGAGTCTCACTGGCAATTAATAATAATAATCTAAATTAAGAGTCTGTGTATCCTTTGTGATGTTATATACTGGATACTCATTTGTTTTTATTCCAATATTAATATTATCTCCACTTACAGTGTCTCAGTTCAAAAAACTGAGATGAAGTTTAAGATATTTCCATGTTAGTTATTAGTAAAACCAATCTTCAAACCCAGGTCATTGTACACCAGGGCTTGGACGTGTAAGCTCTGTGCCAAATTTGATGAATGAGGAATATCCAGAAAATTAAGTCATGTATCTCATTTATTATAGAGCAGTAGTAACTATGCTAATATCTGGATTAAGACAATTCTCTACAAACATGTTGACTTCTAAGTTAATTTCCACTATAAGTTAATTATTTAGAGTTCAGAATATAATGCTAGAAAGGTCTAACTCTGACCAACTACCAAATCCTATTTAAACTCTAAAATAGTTGAAATGCAATGTACTTATATTAACCAATGTGGAAGATATAATGTTGCAATACCAAAAATCAAGGAAAATATAAAACAATAAGAAACTTTAAAAAAAATCTTGAACACTATTGCTTGGATAGGTGTCAAATTTAATTATAAAATGAAGAAATATAAAGCTCTTTTGTAGAAAGAAAGGGACTAAATCAGACTCATTGCAAGGCATAGTGCTTGATGAAGTGGAAAAGTTGTAAGCTGAGAAACAGAAAAGAAGGCAGGTGGGATGGGAGAAAGGAGAGCTGGTATGCAGGAAAATTTTTGAATACATGCATTATAAACAGGTCATTAACTTGTAGGGCTCCAGAAATGCTAAACAGAACATGTTTTGTAGAAAAACACACACGCCTGCTACATTTCTACTTCCCTATATGAATACCCTTCATTATATTAATAAAATAACTGGACTGGACCCAAAGAAACTCACACCTGAAAGTCTGCAGAGTGGTACTGGTTTCCTGAGTTTCCAGCTTAGGAAAAAAAAAAAATAGAATAAATGGGAAACAGAACCCGTCTTTCTTAAAAATCCAACCAAATATTTGAGCATCTTCCAAATTGGTTTTGTGGCCTTAAAGACAGAGTCATGTCAATTCAGTTGGTTGAGATAACTTATGCAAATTCCACAATAGATTGTGCAGCACATAGTAGATATCCAACAGGTGGTAGTTAATAGTCTTGCTGGAGAAAACTAATATCCAGACAAAAAGGAAAAGAAGAGAGTGGACTCAGTCGTTAAGCATCTACCTTAGGCTCAGATCATGATCCCAGTGTCCTGGGATTGAGTCCAGCACGAGGCTCCCTGCTCAGTGGGGAGTCTGCTTCTCCCTCTCCCTCTGTTGTTCTGCCAGCTTGTGTTCTCTCTCCCCCTTTCCCTCAAACAAATAAATAAAATCTTAAAAAAAGAAAAAAGAAAAGGGGGAAGATAGTACCTGTCTATTGGGTGTATTTCAAACCACTCCACATTTGAGGTTGAGATTTGGACATCGCCTCCAGAGATTTTACCTTTCATTCTTTGTGGTTGTGTCTTTCATCATCTTTTTCTAAAATATTTATATCCTTTGCCCGTTCATTTCAGTACATTCGCTGTTCTTCAACTTTGGAGTCTCAGAGCTTCTTTATCCTCTTAAAAATGGTTGAAAATTCCAAAGAGCTTTTGTTGGTGTAGGTAACATCTAATATTGTGTAAATTAGAAATTGAAACTAAGAAATTTTAAATGTTTTCTTTATGAATTCAATCCAAAATAACAAACTGTTTATATAGTAACATAAATACCTTTTATCTTAAAAATAATTTATCTACAAAAATTAAGAAAAGTGAAATAGTTCTACATTTTTGCAAATCTCTTTAATGTCTGCCAATAAAGGACAGTTGAATTCTCATATCTGCTTCTGCATTTATCTATTATAATATATTGTTTTGGTTGACGTATATGAAGAAAATCCAGACTCACTGAGATATGTAGTTGGAAAAGGCAAGAGTATTTTCATAGCTTTTTTGGACAAATGTGGATATTCTTTGATTTGACATTTAACTCAAGTAGGTTTGTTTCTTAAAAGTGAGTTGCATTGTGAAATCTTAAGCCATATCAGTTAACTTTGCACAATCCATTACATTAAAATCCTAGACGTTTTACCTTCGTGTGATATTACAGCATCATGCATTGGTCATTTGGGAAATACTGGTTTACTGAGTTGTGCAGATCTCCCAGATATTGACATATGCACTTTACAATAACAAAAAGAAAACCACTTTCCTTAATACCACCATCATTCTCATCAGAAAAGTTTTTTGGGTATTGGAAGCTATCGTACTCATGGTGGCAGATGAAAGCTTTCCAAAATTCTAATTCTTGCTTAGAAGTTCCAATTTTATCATTGGCAACAAATGCTGTCATTTGTTTTACTTGAAGTGACAACTCACTTTGTTCATTTTTGAAAAGACATTTGTGAAATACCCAAGCCTGAATAATCATCACTTGCCTGACAGTCTTTCTTTCACTAAAAATTGTGTCCATGATAGGCCAGCTCACAGACATTTGCACAAGTGCTTTACACACACACACACACACACACACACTGATGTGAAGCAGAAGTACTTTATGTGTATTTCCTAGTTCATCACACAAAATTTTAAAAACATGTAATTGAGGGTTGAAATTTAATAAAATCAATAATTAATAATTTGGAGTGTTGCATCAAGGACACTCAAATGAAGCAATTTTTTTTTTAAAGTCTTGATCTTGCGGGTGCCCTGAAAGAGTCTTGAGGACCCCCAGGGCCCATGGACCACACTTCGAGGAATGCTACTGAGCAGAATACCTCTTTCTAGGCTTATCTTGTTTTGTCTTATTTTAAAGCATCCCCTTCTTCACCCACAGCTTTGCAGTCAAGTTACAGAATCCAACGTCATGACTCTGTCTTAAGATTATGCAATTGTCAGCTAAACTGCAGAGGACTGGTGTTGATAAAATGAGTTGAGTAGTCTGATGATGGCTTTGCAATGCTGTAGGAGAAATTGATGTTCAGTGGATACGTAATAGGAAATGTTGTCACTGATCCCAGCTTCCAGGTCATCTCTTCTAACTTCAGCAGAAAAGAGGGATGGAAATGGTTGTCACCTGCTGGCTATTTAGTGGCCTCTAAGAAGGCTGGAGCTTTAAGTAAATAAATTCCATATTTACTCATGCCATGCCCTGCATCCTTAATTGTTGATATTTTCCCCCTAAATTATTCCAAGAGGAAGAGAATGGATGGAATTACATCCTAATATTGTGCCATGAGTAAGGAAATCTGGTATGTCTTCAGCCCCAAGTATACTCCCTCAGCTTGTCACCATCACTATCAGTAGCAGATTCTTCTGGTCACTTCTAGCAACCAGGATTTAATTAAGCGCGGTCCAATACCCCCCTTCAGCAGCTCTTATCAGATCTTTCATAAACATAAAGCCACCACTGTTGCATAAAAATATGCTGCCCATTCAGGAGAAATTACAGGAAAAAATAATGTATCTTCACTCCAGAATTGGAAGGGAAAAAAAAGTACCCCAAAAGGAGAACATCTACAAAGAGGTGAACTTCGTACATGTGTAAATATGGTAAGTGAGTTCATGAAAATGGCATTCCATTTGGCTCTCAGATACCATGAGGCCAAGGATGGGAGTAGAGCTGAGTCTCCACCTCGCAGAGCCCTGTCCAGCCACTGGCATTATTTCCTCCGCACAACATTACAGCTCCAGGGGGCTCCGCCACCTCTTGTTTCCGGGTGCAGACAGAGTTCTCTGTCAGAGGTAGACTCCCGTGATCCAGAATCACAGAGATGAAATCATAAAACCACAGAGTGGTTTATGAGATTGTATACCGAGAGAAGTAAGTGCTACAAGGATACTCGCAGGGGCTAAATGCCCATTCTTTGCCTGTTGGCAGATATAGGAAGGAAAATAACATCGGTGTGACCTAATGAGGTTAAATCAGTTTAAGGGAAATTGGCTGGGTCATTCAAATATTTGAGAGCATCAAGCTAAGCATACAGTTCCACAGCAAAGATAAACTTCCCATCAGCATCTTCTCCACGTGGATTGGTCATTGTCATCTTTGACAGGGCAGCTCCTTGCAATGCGGTGGAAAGATCAGGGATTGCCAGACATCAGACAGGTCCCAGGCATCTCAACAACACTTCTTACAGCTATCTGTCCTTTGTTTAGCTACTTAGCCACCTTTAGCTAGGGGTGAGCCCTGGCAATTAAATGAGGTAATGGATATAGAACAGAATAAAATGATAGGACAGCAGGAAATAGTAGTGACTCTCACCTTGCCACGTTCCATCGCTGACTCCCCCTGCAGGTCTCACAAACACGGGATGCCTTTACATCCGGTAAGATGCTAAGTGAAGTTCAGGAATGTCAGCTGTAGCTAATAATTCCTGAGGACTCACTATGTACCAGGCATGACATTTACTAAACCATTTTAATACATTATCTCATTTATTCCTATAGCAACTCTGACAGGTGCTGTCGTTATTCCCATGTTACAGGTGAGGAAACTGAGACACAGTGCTTAGCACATTTTCCTGCCTGGACAGGGTGAAGCGGAGATTGAAATCCAGACAGTCTGACTCCCCAAGTCATGTTGTTAGATGGCATCCTACACTCACACTCCAGGGGGATTTGCCTGGGTACCATTCTTTATCTTCAAGAGGATTTCACATACCCTGGTTCAGTTCATTATGTATTGATTTATAGTTTAATCCTCAGAGGACATCTTAGCTCCTACATTTCTATGTTCCTGGTGGGGGAACCCCCGCCATCATCTTCATTCCTAAGCTTTGATGTTTACTTAATTTTGTAAGTATATGGAAAAGAGATAAAATAGTATCATTTCGGGGGATATCAAAGTAAAATGATAGAGAATGATAGAAGAGGGACTTATTTCGGTAAGGTAGACAGGACCTCACCCTCAAGCTCTCCTCATGACCCAAACCACTGCTGACAGGGTACTCCCTCCAGCTGGTACGTGACAGACCAGTGCAAAAACTCCTTCCAGCGGAGGCCTTCGCGGGCCTGCTTGGGTTGCAGTGATTCATGCTCCAACTATAACCATGGGTCTCCTTGACCTACTCCAGCTTCAGGATGAAGAAATACAAGTTAAACTGAGGTCAGAATAGGTGGTGGAGGTACTGGAGGTCTCCTTGTTCCCACCCCACTGCCCCGTGGCCTCAACATTGCTCCCCAGTGATGAAGAGCAGCCTGACAGGTCAGCGAATACCAGCAGCCCAACTTGGGACACCACCGGCTCCATCCCCCCACCTTCGGAAGCACGCCTGCCCTGTGGAGACTTGAAAACAAATGACCTTTGAAGGTATACAGGATGGTATTTTTAAAATTCCAAAATAAGCTTTTGGTGCAGATTTTTGCCGGTCTCAGTCTCCAAGTCTGTCAGAAACTGGGGGACAGTTTCTGCAGCTGGGGGACCATCAGAGATAATAATCCTTTTTATATTTTCATATTATCATGAGCAGCTCATATTTCGTATTTCCTAGCAGTTCCTTTTTATGTGTACCTTGCAGACCGTTTTCTTACCTCCGAACAGAGACAGCTCCCTGCTCGTGTGTCCCTCAGCTTGGTGGTGACTACTTTTGCCGACACTGTCAGGCAGAAATACAAGCATATACAGATTTAGTATGTAGGAAACTGTCCTGGTTTTATTTTGTGTTGGTGCCCCAGATCCAGTAGCCGCTCCCACCCTTTCTGTCCGTTCCTTTGAGGACTGCGATCTCACGCAGCAGCAGTACCCGTGATGAGGACCCCCTCTGCCAATTTCCAGACATTCGTTCATTTATTTGTTTGGTCATTCATCCTATAAACATTTATCAAATGCTGCTATACTTCAGGTCACTTGCTAAGTACAAGTACCCATTCCTTCAGACTCCTACCAGTCTTTCTAGATGCCTTGCTTCTTGCCAGAGTCCCTGGTCACCATGTTTTGTCCAATGCCGAGGATACATACCTAAGCCCGGCCTGATTGTTAGCTTCATCTATATAAATCAGGCCAGAGTTTACAATTCCTTCCAACCCTCACCTAGTCTACCCCACAACTGGCTACTATCTATTTTGTATTAAAATTCCAAAATTTATTCTTAAAACAAGAGTTTGTTTTTTTTTTTTTCCCCCTATGGACTTCTGGCTGCTTTTTACCACATGCAAAGGACTGGTTTGGTATTTTTAACTGTTGTGTTTTGTTTGGTTTTTAGTTTTGTGTTTTTCTTTTAGGAAGGGATTTAAAAATGTATTAGGCACCATTATCCTCCCAGCCTAGAGGATAAAAGGCAATAATCAGATAACTGATGAGGGAATATGTAATAAATGTTGCTGCTAGTGTAAATAAATATTAAAATAAAACCTCGTCAAAGATTTCTAGGACCCAGGGTAGGTAATATGTGAGCCTAATCCAGTGACAGTAAGACTCGAATGATCAAATCAGAGAGTCTCAGAGACCTACAGAAACTTCTTAGTCGTTTATCAATTCCATGCCTAAAAACAAGCATAATTATTAATTATGTGATAATTAACATTTATTGAATAATTTGTGTATCTTGTGGTGAGCAAGACATCTGATTAATACAATTTAATCCTGGAAAATTACCCTCTCTGGCGCTGGGAGCTGACCACTGACCAGAGCAGCCCAGGCTGCTCTACTGGAACTCTGAATGAGTTCTTTAGTTTATTACGTTGGGACCTTCCACCCCCTGCCGTGCTGCTTGGTCACATATCTGAGTTTTCTCTTCTCCAGGTGGAACATGATGAATAATTCATTTAACCAGTCCAGCCTCTAATAACATGAGACTCTTTTCTGGAGAGACTCCCCTAGTCCTTGACTCAATCCTCTCTGTCCCATTAGATATCAGTGCCTCTGAAAGTGTGGCCCCGATAACCAAATACTGTGTTTCAGGTATGAACAGAACTGAGGAATTCCTGTAAAGGTCTCGCCACATTCTCTCCACAGCCACAGTCTGTGAGGGGCTACTGAGGCATTCTGGGAATCCTCTGGGGTCATCCTACAGCAAAAACAAAAATGGCGTCAGGACAGAAAGGATGAAGGCACCTGGCATAGCACTGGGCTCCTTGTCAGTGGTTGTCCACATAGAAGCAAGATGTCTCCAGGCAAGTCCCACCCTCCATGCTGATATCCCCTAGGGCTCTGAGAGAGCCTACTGATTTTAGAAGGAGCACCTTTCTTCACTATTTAAAACTCTTGAATGCCATTCAAGTACACAATCTTGCCACGGTAGTACGGGGAGTGCAGTATCTGACAGGAAAACAGCTTGCACATTCCACCTTACTTTAGGCTGGCTTTCCTGGGGGAATCATGTTGCCTTGGCTCCAGTGCTAAGTCTCTCTGCCTCAGACCCTCCCAGAAATGTCTCAGCAGTGCTGACCTGTCCCGAGTTTATTGAACACTAATCTGGGATCCATCCCAGTAACTAGCATGCCACAACTCAGCAACAGGCTGTTACAAACATCTCTAGATATTAGATTGGGCTGGAGCCTGTGACTAGAGGGGAAAAAAAAAAAAAAAGGAATCTGGTGTCTATTTCTGGTAACATTCTTTTAGCTTGGAGGCATTGCCAGCGTTCAGTGGGTAGAATGAATATGTAACTTAAAAGCAGAGTGGCGAGATGTATCATGATGCTTAGCCTCTCTGGGCTTCTATTATGTTTACCACTGGTGATTTTAACCACAATCAGAACCCAGAGTTTCTCCTCAGGGTGGTAAAACATGCACCCCCAAAATATTGAAATATCAATGTTAAAAGAATGCATAATATTAGTTTTAATTTTCAAAATTAACACTCATTAAAAAGTATGGGGATTAAGAGATACAAAAGGGGGGGCACAAAAAAAAAGTATGTGATTTGCATTAACACTTTCTTATTTTGTGACAAGGATCATTCCTAAATGACAGGAGCCTATCCCCAGCTCCTGAGTTTAAATTGAGTATGACAAAAGACCTATCAATAACATGCTTATCAGCTCAGTTGTCATTTACCTTCATTTCCATACATTTCGTGCCTTTAATGAAACCTCTTTATTCTTTATTATTCTGTGCAGAAGTTTCAAGGATATATTCACTGGGTGATCCAGAAATGTTGGCTACAATATCACCAAGAGCCAGAGTTTCATTAAATAGACTGTTGATCAGAAGTGCCTGACAATTATCCTAAATTTCTCCTTAAACATATTTTAGATTAAATGACAGAAGTTGTCTTTTTTAAAAACTAGAGTTATGTGCTCTATTCTACATTTTAGGGTTCGTTGCCATTATGAAATCTTAACAAAATTATTATTATTACATACTCCACAGCAATCTGATTGTGTATTCCCTAATTACATGATTTGTCATATCCCCAAACATCATTAAGTATGATCTTTATACACTGTGAACATTATGAACTCTTGTAACCCGAATCTGAATTGTTAGAACAAAACTCCACAACTCACCAAATAGTACATCTTTCTTCAACTGCATATTATGTTGTTCTCTCTAAATTATCTTCACTCTGGGATGCCTGGGTGGCTCAGTTGGTTAAGCGGCTGCCTTCGGCTCAGGTCATGATCCCAGTGTCCTGGGATCGAGTCCCACGTCAGGCTCCTTTCTCGGCGGGGAGCCTGCTTCTCCCTCTGCCTCTGCCTGCCACTCTGCCTGCCTGTGCTCTCTGTCTCTCTCTCTCTCTCTGACAAATAAATAAAATCTTAAAAAAAAATTATCTATCACTCTCATAATGGCCAATGTGATTATGGGGGATAGCAAAAAATAGGAATAACACAGATACTACTTGAAGTCCACAAATAAACCAAACCCCATTTGAGTAAGTAGTTTCAGCCTTCCCTCCATAGATCTTGGGCCACTTATATCCATTTATTGTCCTATTCACCCTCTAGTGGAGTTCTTAAAAAGCAGTGGAAATACATATAGAGAGTGAAATGACAGAAAACTAAAGGAAACAGAGGGTCCACATAACCGCAAAGCTGAATGACTCCCGGGGAATGTAGCAGCTGACTGTGTTATTATCAAGAGGATATTTTTGTGGATGTTAACTATTTATGACTATTTATGACCTTTATAGTAATTGATGTGTATACAGAATACAATTACATGACAGCTAATAAAGGAAATTTTTTAAAGATTCCAACTTAAACGCAGTCATCATTTCAAAAGATTTTGTGGAATGACAAACTTTGAAATATATCTTAAATTCTACAGGGGAGCTAAAATCTCTCCCAAGATGTGTAGCCAAACATCCCTAAATTTATTTTCAAGTTACAGGGGTTGATTTGCATGCTTGTGATCATCAGGAATATCCTAGACATACAAAATTTGGCACTTCGCTTTTTAATCTGGAGAGAACTTACTGACATCCTACAAAAATTTTGAGCAAAAGGAAACCCCAATTTGCAGTTCACATCAACCCGTCTTTTTGCTCCAGCCTAATATGGATATAAAATGTATCTGGCATTAGTGTTTCCGAGGGTTGCTGCAACTTGCCAGAATGTTCAGTCCTTTGCACAATGAATCCTTTATTATAGTAAATATAAAAAGACATAAGATTCTAAACAGCTCATCACATTCCTTCTAGTGTTCTTGTACTCGAAAACGTATTTGAATATATATGAAGTATTTGAATTTATTTTCAAAATGGTAAATGCATTCTTTTGATTGTTGCCCTTTAAGAGTTTTGAGTGCCCGTGTGTGAGGTTGTAAACTGGATGCATTCATTATGATCACTTTCACACTGGAAGAAAATTCAGTCTTTTCCTTAAGTTGCTCAGCTGATTTAGCATAGCTTTTTGACATAATGTAGGAGTTGTCATCTTAGAAATAGAGATTAACATAAAGCCAGGCTGCAGCCTGTAGATCCTGATTCTGGAAGACCTTTGGAGATTTTTATGTTACGTGAAGGACTTAATTAAATGAATGATGTGATTTTAAACGTGTTTATTACCCTCAATCTTAACCACTTATAGTAAACCCTGAATATACCCACTAAGACATTGCTCTTTGCTGTTAATAAAATTTGCATGTAGTTTTTGAGCCTGCTCGTGAAGCTGGCAAAGGTTGAGAGTTATTAATTCTACCCTGTGGTGTGGGCAGGTAATTGGGAATTACATTGACTGCAAGAAGAAGAAGATGACTTTGGGCTTTCTTAAAGGGGTATTAACGTCAGTGATACAGCCAGCCTTCTCCATTCCAGATATTCCCGTTCATAGAATAGTCTGCAAACAGATATCTCTATACATAGAAGGTAAAGAACAGACCTCAATAAGAGATCAGAAGTATGCCGGGTGTGTGTCTGTGCTAGACTTAGGTGCATGGAGAATTGTATCAACACTAGCAATGGAGAGGAGTTCCTAGACTAGGACTTTGAGGAAGCATATACAATAAATGTTACTGGAGCAAATGCAGAGTCCCTTTAGTCTCCCACAGCATCTTTTCTGGAAGGCTGGAGCAGGGGAAGAAACAAATAATTTGGAGGCTTCCTTAGTTGTATTGACTTTAGAGGCTGTCTAACATCATTTTCTATTCGTTAGCTCACTTTGTAGTCTTGTAACTATTTTGTGTAATCTTGTGTAATCTTGTGTAAACATTTCCATCCATTCCCTTAATTTAATCCAGAGATCAAAAACAGGTGGAAACATACCTCCCAGAAATCCCACCCCTTCCTACTTGTGTTTTTAGCTGGATAGGGTATGATCATTTTAAATGCATTGGCTGGATATGTGTTTGCTTAGTTGGCTTTTGTAGTTGTTGTTAAGTATTTTGAGGAATGTTTGATTGTACTTCCTGATTTTTCAAAAACCCTCACCCTTTAATACAATATTTTAAAAGGTTGTTGTTTTAGTCGCTTTAGAATGACCCAAAATAACAATAAAACGTTCTTCATGAGATGAAAAATCACAGTGATGGACCAGGCACATTCCTTGAATTCCTATCTTATTTGTCTATATTAAACTCAAGATGTATTTATGCTTAGGATTACTAATAAACTTATGTTTTAGAGTTAATCATTTTAGGCTCAACATAAAATTAAAAGGATACCACTAGTATGAATAACAAAAATATATATATACCATATTTTGTGCTTTATTGTGAAATAAAAGTCTATTTTATGTCCAAGGTTGATTATATTTACATAATACCCAAAAGTCATCTTGAGCTATTAAGCAAATTAATTTACTAGAGTAATAATCACCAGTTTTAATTTTTAACTACTTGATTCACCATAAGTCAATGTCATATCTTGGGATAAAATAGCAATTTGGGATTACTTTTATTTTACAAGAAATATTACATCAGAAGTGCCAAATTTCATGCTAAATTTTTTAAAGCATAAACCACATATTCAGATTATTGTTCTTTATGCTTGACATTACCTTGACATTGATAATTTTATGCTCAAGAGGCTCACAGAATTGTGAAAGGAATTAAAATCGACCTTTGATCTTCATCTGACTTGAATGTGAATACAAGGGGAACTGTCCAACTGACCTTCTTTAGGAAATATGCCAGGAGGCAAAATGGGATAAGGTACAGTAGCCACTTTTGTTAATTTCCCTAAATACTAATGTTTGTAGAAAAGCCAAATGTGTAACAAATAATAGGTAATAATATTTGCTATTATTACAAATTATTATTATTACAAATAAATCCTAAAATTTCTCTTTCATGTACCAATCTCAGGTAGTCTTTCTTGGTCAGTAGGTGACTTCCCTCCATGTTGTGATTCAGAGAACCAGGTCTGTTCATCCTCTTAGATGACAGAGTCTTCTGTTTTTAGCCAAGAGTAGAGAGAGTATAGGTGAGCACTCAAGAAGGCTTTGTAGAAGCAGGCCTGAAAGTGGCTCACATATCATTGGCTAGAACTTAATCCCATGACTAAACTGCAAGGAAATCTGGGAAATGTAGTATAGCTGTGTTCCCAGGGTAAATGGAGAACACTATGGTCTTTGCCACACCTACTATTTCATATGTTCCTAAAAATGAGGAAAAGCACTAACTCCTAGGGACTGGCTTCTGGGGCTAGCTTTGTCACTAAGAAATTATAGAAAATTTAACAGGTTCTAGCCTCTTTACTTTTTATATTATTTGGTCTCACAGAACTCACAATCTAAAAGAAAAGACAAACATCAGATAAACACACCAGTAAATGTACAGTTAACACATTAATGTAAGTTCCATGAGAGTATGGACCATGGCTCTCTAGCAACTAAAACAGTGCTTGGTGCATAGTTGGTGCTCAGTGGTCATTGTTGAATGAGTGTGTGCCTAAAGGCATGAATGAATGAATGAATGAATGAACGAAAATATATGATGGAAAAAGAATAGGTGCTATGAAAAAAAGCAACAGAGAAATTGAAATTCACTTGGGCGATCAGGAAAGGTGTCTTTCTGAGGAAGTAGCATTGTTGTTGAAACCTGAAGGAGGAGTAAATTAGCAGAGTTGGGGGATAGAACCTTGTAGGCAGAGAAAACACTAGGTTCAAAAGATCGGAGCTGGGAAGAGATGGATACATTTAAGAAGTGCAAGAAGACTATGACAGGAACCCAGAGGGCCTGGGTGGTCATGGTGGAAGTCAGGCTAGAAAAATAGGCAAGGACTGTCCCAGGAAAGGACTCTATAGTATGTTCAGCCTTTTGGTTTTTCCTGCAGGCACAATGAAAAGCCAGTGAAAAGTATAGAGAAGGATAAGGGACTATGTGATCCTATTTTCATTTTAAAAGATCATTCCAGCTTTCTGTGAAGGGGTAAGAGTAGAAGCAGAGAGACCAGTTAGGAGGTTATAGGGAATCATCCAAATAAGATGACTTAACCAGAACAGTGGCTTAGAACCAGGTGGAGGCACAGGAGATGGAGAGGCTTGAAATGCATGTTGTAGGTACAGGGAAATTGGAGCAGATGGACAGATTCAGTAATAGAATCCTCTGGGTCTGTACTGTGTTATTCTTTTCTTTGGAATGTCACGACAATGACTATGTGGCCACTAAACACAAGACATTTAGTGTTGCTTCCCTCGGATTTCTACAGAAGCTTTGTCCCAGCTCTGAAGATGTACTTAAAGATCAGTCAACCAACAAGCACTTAAATTTAGGCTAGATTTTTGGAGTGCTTCAAAATTCACTCCGGATGATGTTGTATTCCTGTTTCTCTTTGTCTTCAAGAAATTAATTAGATAAACTGCATAATTACAGTAGAGGGTTGTATTTTATATGTCAGTGTGTTTATGGGGAAATGTTTCTTTATCTTCCGTGTCTAAATATTTTACCCGTAAAAATGGTAAATTTTGGACGGTTTTTGCTATGTTCTTAATGTGGTACTGTTTCTTCTGGCTTTTCAACTTCATGTTTTAGGATATAATCCAGGGGCGCCTGGGTGGCTCAGTGGGTTAAGCCTCTGCCTTTGGCTCAGGTCCTGATCTCAGGGTCCTGGGATCGAGCCCCGCATCAGGCTCTCTGCTCAGCAGGGAGCCTGCTTCCCCCTCTCTCTCTGCCTACTTGAGGTCTCTGTCTGTCAAATAAATAAATAAAATCTTTAAAAAAAAAAAAGGACATAATCCAAATATTGTAATAGTATTAAAACTTTATCCTTGAAGCCAGTGTTCTACTATTTCAGAGTTAGTTTTAATGGTTCTGGCCTGTATTAGAATTTCTTTAGAGATAAGAACACTGTGTACAGAGGCCTGGAAATTTGATGCTCTTGAATTCCATTCTGCTCACCTCCCTCTCCCCATTCGTGCTTGGGTTGCAAATTTATCTCTGTCTGCATTTCTCATCTTGAAAATGGACATCAAGTGATTTCCCAGAGGTGTTTGGAGGGCTATCCTCGTGTTTATCAATCAGCTTTTAAGGTGATATGGGTAAAGGGATATTATGATCTTGGGAACTGAGGGGTCTGTAATGGCTGCTATAGACAAGTAAGAATTCTGTGAGGCCCCGGCAGATTTCCTGCAGGGACATTATACCCACAATCAGTGAAATACATCCAGGCGGTTCCCTCCCTCATTTTGAAGATAGAGCCTCATGTCTGGGGCTCTTCTGGCAATGACATTAACATGTGTTGAGTGTGGTTTCCATTTTAAACAGTTTATCTGAATAATTTTCATCCAAAATATGCTATTTTGAGTGGATAAAATTCTTTAGTGGCCTATTGATATCCGGAGAGAAAAATGGAGGTGGGGGAAATGATTTTTACAAAGAAATGTGGGGTTGTTTCTGCCAAGCACATTGATGTTTATAACCTTGTTTTTCCATTTCATGTCTAGGGCGCTATTACTCACTTTCTCTTTGACATGGGCTCCATTCTGTTTAAAAACCTTTTTCCAAAAATCTTTAAAGTCATTTCTTTGTTTCGCCCTGTTCTTTCCGGTCATGTCATCACCTCACTACGAGATGATGCTTATTCGTGATCCAGAACAGCCATAGGAAATTGAGGGGATCTTGTAAAATCACTTTGTTGTTCTGACTTTAGTTTGTATGTGGAAGTAAGATAGGAATATAAAAATGGCATAGAGTGTGCTTTCAAATTCCATGGTGTTACTTGTTATTCTGGGCAGGTATCTGAATACCTCACTTATCTCAAGACTGATACTTCTCCCCATGCAAAAAAATAAAAAAATAAATAAGTAAAAAGAGCTCAGGACTCAAAGTTTTAGATAAAGTCAATTACACAGGAGAACTTGAGAGTCAAAGGAGTCTTTTTTTTTTTTTTTTTTTTTTTTAAATTCCCTCTTGCACAGATCAGCTGAGCAGATTGCTGGTTCCACGGCTTTCTGGCATCTGGCACAGAAAATGAAAACCCTCATTTTCTAAAAGCAAAGTGTTTAAGGACAAAAAGTTAACCTTCCAAGCATCTGGATTTATTGCCAAAACACTACAAATGGACTATAAAGCAGAAAAACTGTGAGTCAGGTGAACTCTCCATTCTACTTCAAGGGCAAAGTTCTAGTTAGTTTGATCAACTGAAGACAGTTAAAAAGGGTGTGGGGTGTGTGTGTGTGTGTGTGTGTGTGTGTGTGTGTGTGTTGTTTTCCCCACCTGTACATACCTGCTTTACTCCTATTCTCCCCTGGGGACACAGTCTTTTTATAGTGCTAGTGGTAATTAGACCCCTTCCTTTTTAGAGGCTCTTAATCATCTTTTGGATTTGAAGCCAATGTCTCTATCTCAAAATAGAATGAAAATTCAGCTTCTTAGTTTGCGGCAGCCCTGGTCACTCTTAGTACTCAATGAAGGTTTATTGACCTTAGACACAGTATATGAGGCATGTATGAAAAAGCTGCTATAATTGAGTATTTATGAATATCTGTTCTAATGTCAGTAAAGAAGATAACATTAGTGCATTGAATTAGACTCTTGGTCTTGTTAAAAATGTGTTTTTCCCTATTATAGTGGCACCAGGAAATGTGTTATGGGAGAATATAGTTATTCTCCTGACCGTCAAATTAAGAATGTGCCTCTAAGTCCTAATGCCCATTACTAATTCATTACAGCTCTATGACTCATGAGTCATTTGAAAGTTTAAATATTATTTTCTATTTTCAACCTAGTCTTAGTAATATTAGTAGCACATCCTTTTATGGATCTTGAACTTACCTCTTGGAAGTTCTAGTGAATTTCCTGCGGATAAATCCATTGTCATCTTTTCCAGACCATTCAAAGCTTTGGAGACGTCATATCTTCTTCTTTTTTTCTTTTTTTAAAGATTTTATTTACTTATTTGACAGAGATCACAAGTAGGCAGAGAGGCAGGCAGAGAGAGAGGAGGAAGCAGGCCCCCTGCTGAGCAGAGAGCCCGATGCGGGGCTTGATCCCAGGACCCTGAGATCATGACCTGAGCCAAAGGCAGAGGCTTTAACCCACTGAGCCACCCAGGCGCCCTTCATATCTTTTTTTTTTAATATCCTGTATTTTTTTAGTCTGTCTTTATACAACTACTTCCCTATTTCCTTCTGATATTTCATATATATCTTGTGGGTTGTGGTAGCCAAATAGGCTGTGTGTATTTAAGATAGACACACAGTGTTTCTGTAAGGAGATAAGATTTTATTTTTATAGGGGCGCCTGGGTGGCTCAGTTGGTTAAGCAACTACCTTCAGCTCAGATCATGATCCTGGAGTCCTGGGATCGAGTCCCGCATCGGGCTCTCTGCTTGGCAGGGAGTCTGCTTCTCCCGCTGACCTCTCTCCTCTCATGCTCTCTCTCTCTCTCATTCTCTCTCTCTCAAATGAATAAATAAAATCTTTAAAAAAAAGATTTTATTTTTATATATAATTGTATTTATGATTTCATGTTCTTATAAACAATACCTCCCTCATAATATTATGTGAGAATGAAATGACATAATGCCTGGAAAGCAATTAGCACAGTACTCGGCATGACAGGCACTCAGTAAATGTTAACAATTGTTAGTATTTCATTTTTATAACATTTTAATGACCATACACCATACATCATGGCCAGCCACTTTCCTTCCTTTTTTTTTTTTTTTAAAGATTTTATTTATTTATTTGATAGACAGAGATCACAAGTAGGCAGAGAGGCAGGCAGAGAGAGAGGGAGGAAGCAGGCTCCCTGCTGAGCAGAGAGCCCGACGCGGGGCTCGATCCCAGGACCCTGGGATCATGACCTGAGCCAAAGGTAGAGGCCCAACCCACCGAGCCACCCAGGCCCCCCCCCCTTTTTTTTTTGATCCTGAGTTCCTCTTATACTTTAGTAGGGGGTATGATTGATAGTCTTAATACCATCTCTGGTATTTGTTTGTTTCATTCATTCAACAAATCGTTTCCTAAGTATTCTAGGAATTGAGCTAGATACTGGGGATATGGCCATGAGAAAGGCAAGGTCTCTGCCTTCAGAGCCTACCACACACAGGGAAATTGCTAGTTACAGAGAACCCCAGGGATCTGCGATAAGGTGCAGTGAGAAGGGCAGGCTCCGTGGGAGAACATAGAAGGGGGAGCTAACCTAGTCCAGGAAATGGGTAGGCTTCCTGGAAGAAGTGATGTGAAAGCTGAGACCTGGAGGTAAGTCGGAGTCAGCCAGACAGAGGAGGCAAGGGAAGGACAAGCATGGGACGACTGCCAGAAGGACTAGTATGCCTGACACTTGGGGGGAAGAGAAAGTGCTGTTTACTGACGAACTGAAAGAAACCCAGCATGCATGGGGAGGGGAGGAACAGACAGAGAAGGCTGGAGGTGTTGGCAGGCGCCAGATCTCAGAGAGCCTTGGGATTCATGTCAAGGAGTGTGGACTCTTTGCCACAGTAGCTGTGAAACCAGCACTGGCTCCTCTGTATCCATCTAATACGACCCAGCCTGCCTAACCTCCTCCACCTTTTCGAGCCCCTTCCTCTTATTCCCCCACATGAGCCCGCTTGCCCGTGAGTTTGCTCATTTCCTCCACTGGAATGCCCTTCCTTAAAGTCTGCCGTTCAACGGGGGAACGATTTGTTGAGTTATCGGTGTGTGCCAGGCCTTGGGAGCCTTCAGCCCTCCAACACCTTTCATTCATCAGGCTACAAATATGTTTTTAGGCACCAACCTGTAGAGGGAGCTGTGCTACTTTTTTTTTTTTTCTTTTTAGTGTTCCAGAATTCATTGTTTATGCACCACACCCAGTGCTCCATGTAATATGTGCCTTCCTTAATACCCACCACCAGGCTCACCCAACCTCCCACCCTTTTCCCCTCCAAAACCTTCAGATTGTTTCTGAGTCCACAGTCTCTCATGGTTCATCTCCCCCTCCAATTTCCCCCAACTCCCTTCTCCTCTCCAGCTCCCCATGTCCTCCGTGTTATTCCTTATGTTCCACAAATAAGTAAAACCATATGATAACTGACTCTCAGTGGCTGTGCTACTTTTAAATGACATTTCTGAGAAGGACCCAGGTGCCCCAAGTGGAATAATCTCATCCATTTATCTTCATCCCTTGAAATCCTAATATTTTATTTATTTATTTATTTATTTTAAAAGATTTTATTTATTTGACAGACAGAGATCACAAGTAGGCAGAGAGGCAGGCAGAGAGAAAGATGGGGAGGCAGGCTCCCCACCGAGTAAGAGAGCTCGATGTGGGACTCGATCCCAGGACCCTGAGACCATGACCTGAGCCGAAGACAGAGGCTTAACCCACTGAGCCATCCAGGCGCCCGAAATCCTAATATTTTAAATAAATCTCTCCTCTGGCTCTTGCCACTTTTGATACTGCATTCCAGCTCGTTATATCACGAGTCTGAAGCCTCTCGAAGATCTCAGTGTGATAGGGGACAGAGTCCAGGTCCAATGGATCATTGTATTTTCCACAGCTCCCAACCTGGCCCGAGTCCAGGAGCTGCGATGTTCATAATAAATATATAAGTGAATGAATTTTATGAAAATAAATAAAATAACCATATTTTGGTACTTCCTAATGACCCACCTTGCCAAGCACAGCAATTAAATTACCTGTTTCGAAGTGATTAAACCTGAATCTAGTAGGATTTCTCCCCCAAATCACTGCTTTTTATGGGATTCCAAGATTTACATAAAAACCCCATGAGTGAATAAGATGTTATTAAGGATTACACGTCTAAAGTACTTGAAACTATATCACCTTCTCCGCTGTCATCTCTGCACTGTGCATTTGCTCATGATTTTAGAGTATCCTTATTATCATGACAAGTCAGAAAAGAAGAATAATGAGTAGACTTCCACCTGTTGATTGCTAAAAATAAAATTCGTCCTCACCTTTAGTTTTTCCATTTTACAGCTCTCAGCATGAATTTATAGCCAACATTTTTAGTGGTCACGTCTGCATTTCCTAGGCACACGGATAGTACTTCAGCTAGGTTCTGTTGACTCACAGTGGATACTAGAGTTGAATCCTGATTGTCTGCACAGTGAATGCTGGAGTCGAGGCTTAATTCTCTCCAGTGTATTTCATGGTCTATTTGAATAAAAGGACAAGGAAAAAAGCCACTTCATCCTAGGGGATTTTTAAATACCTCTGAAGTATCTGTGCTGAAATAGCGGATGGTCTTGAACTTGAGACCCACGATACGTGTCTTCAGATACACTGCCCACTCTGGCTTGCTGGCACCCACTCATGCTTGCTAATGCTGTTTGAGCTTTATTTGAAACTGCATGAAATGCTTTGAGGACTTTCCTTGTTAGCTGTCAGAAAGCCATTTCAGATAACCTGCTAAAGCCAACATTAAGAGTTTTCCCTGGGGTGCCTAGGCAGCTAAGTCAGTCAAGTGTCTGCCTTTGGCTCAGGTCATGATCCCAGGGTTCTGGGACTGAGTCCCGCATCAGGCTCCCTACTCAGCATGAGCCTGCTTCTCCCTCTCCTGTTCCCCCTGCTTGTGCTCCCTCTGTCTGTCAAATAAATAAATAAAATCTTCAAAAAAAAAAAGGAGTCTCTCAAGAAGAAATGGGGAGATTGGTAGCTTACCAAAGAACAGTGGACATAGTGATAGACCTGGGTGGCCTCAGTCATTCACCCGGTCACCGTACTCAATTTTCTTCTCTGGGATTGAGCAGCCGTCTTTCAGCTGGACTGGTGACAGTCTCAAATAGCTGATATAAGAGAGCTGTTGCTGAGGGACAGGGAGGGGATTTTCACTTAAGAAATGACACTTTGGGAATGTCCCATGCCCCACTTCTATTCAGTTACTTCCCATCCCTTACCCTGTGTCATCATCCTAGAGCAGTTACCGGCCATTGAGTGACAGCTATTGCCAGGTGCCATATAGTCATTATCTAAATCAATCTTCCAGATTATTCTAGGTCAGCACTGTTATTACCCTTACATTCAAGATGAGGAGCTACCTTTAGAGAAAATAAGTAGCAGCTGGAATTCCATGCTCTCGGGCACTCAGCTGCACTCCTGCGTCTCAGACAGAGTACATGCATTAACTTCCATCCTGGCTAGAACAAAGCTTAGCTGGGAAAGCTGATCTCTCAGACACATTCCAAAAACAAACCTCATACTCTGAATCAAAACTTCAGGAGATTTTAGAGCTTATCTTCCAAGTAGGATAATTTTCCCTGTACGTATTTTAAAAGTTAGCTATAAAACTCCGAAAGAATAGCCAATATCAGGGTGCCTGGGTGGTTCAGTGGGTAAAAGCCTCTGCCTTCCGCTCAGGTCATGATCCCAGGGTCCTGGGATCGAGCCCCGCATCGGGCTTTCTGCTCAGCAGGGAGCCTGCTTCCTCCTCTCTCTCTGCCTGCCTCTCTGCCTACTTGTGATCTCTGTCAAATAAATAAATAAATAATCTTAAAAAAAAAAAAAAAAGAATAGCCAATATCTAGCAATAACAATATTAAGAAATTCTTTGCCTAATAGCTGTCCTTTTTTTTCTCCAGAACCCTGTAGCATGCTGGCAACCTAAGATATTCTATTATTCAGCCAGGCAGAAGAGAAAAGCCCAGTCTCGGTAGGCATGCAAGCAAGGTTCTGGGCCTAGGGGTGGCCTTCCCACACTACACACACCCACACCGTCTTTTCTGAGCCAGGTATTGGAAATCATTGCCTCCTTCTCTCTTGCACAATTGGTGGTACTTTGAAGTAAGGGGAAGATGAATGACCCCCTATCATAATGCAGATCATTCCTGCCCACCAGCACCTCCTGTCCCCTCCCCACACCGCCATTTCCCCACCTGAAGATGCTCAGAATCCTACTGGCTTAACTTTATCTAGTAAAGGCAAACATGATTAAAGGCATAGCTATGTTTTTGAGTATAACGTTTTTGACTATTACATTCATCTTTATTAACTATTGCTAAATGAGAAGGATGGGCTTTTAGGTATGTTAGCAGACTGTTGTACACTTGACCCATTCATCTGTCAATTCACTTTTTAACACAGAAATTTTATAGGTATTAATTTCTAAAAATATTCAAAGGATCACTACCCAGTGAAATTATGTTCTATCAGTACCAAAAGGGTGGTTGGGTTATGGACATCGGGGAGGGTATGTGCTATGGTGAGTGCTGTGAAGTGTGTAAGCCTGGCGATTCACAGACCTGTACCCCTGGGGCAAATAATACATTATATGTTAATAAAAAACTAAACTATGTAAGTGCTAAAAAAAAAAAAAAGAAAGAAAGAAAGAAAATAATAATAGATAAATTTTCTTAAAAAAATTTTTTTAAAGATTTTATTTATTTATTTGACAGACAGAGATTACTAGTAAGCAAGAGAGGCAGGCAGGGAGAGAGAGGAGGAAGCATGCTCTCTGCAGAGCAGAGAGCCCTACGTGGGGCTTGATCCCAGGACCCTGGGATCGTGACCCGAGCCAAAATCAGAGGCTTTAACCCAATGAGCTACCCAGGTGCCCCAATAATAGATAAATTTTCTTAGTAGTTAGATTGCTGAGTATTTTTCTAATCAAAGAATTTGATGCATGTGAGTATAATAAAACTCATTTTGTTGAAGTGTGAATGGGAGTTGCACAGTTTTGCCATGGGGTGGACAGACTCTTTGAGGAATGAGTCAGTATTCGTACACACAGAGAAATTAAGTCATCATTTTAACTCCCTCTCAAACCTATCAGCTTTTGCATTCTACCTTTAAATGAGCAAATGAGAGAGGTTTACACACACACACCGAGTAATATTTAATTGCCAACTATTTCTCTTACTGTAGATAAAAGAATTGAGTTTTAGGAATGGGTTTAAGTTCTTGGCAGTAACTCTGTGGTTTGGGAAATCCCATTATAGGACAGCTTATCTCATTATTGAACTTTAACACAGTTTATAAGTTCCCTTTATGAAGTTTTAGTTACAAGTTCCTCTTCTTTCTTTCATTAGACACACCTCAGGCATGATTCTATTTTCAATTTTAGTGTTGCAAAACACCAGCAGTAAGAACAGACTGTCAGTCCTAGAAAAGGTGAAGTAAGCCATTCATTCATGAATGCAATTTACCTTAAACCAGTAAAGACTGTAGAGCTTGGGTTTTTATCTTCTGCACATTGTCCTGCTGGAAATCATGTCTGGGAGCTCTTCTTACTTTAGACATCTGACAATCATGTCTTTTTTTTTTTTTTTCTATTAATGGGATGGATTGCTAAAAGGACTTGAGATGAGCTGCCAACCCCCACTAATCCCTTTCTTCCTAAACATCCAGGTCAGGGAGCAATCTGAAGGTGTTTTTTACTCTCAAGTTGAAGTCCCCCAAGCCTGTCCGGTTCCCCCAAATCACATTTTATAGACATCAGAGCCTTCCATGGTGTTTGCGGCTTTTCTTTCCCTGGTTTTCTCTGAAGGACTTTCATTAACAACCAATAAAATCTTTGAATATATAGGATTCCTCACTTCTGTATTTCTTAGTATAAAATCTAACGTAAAGAGAAGAGAAAACTCTGACTTCCAGATGTTGAAATGTTTTGTTCAATACTGTAGTGCAGTCATCTAAAAATTGAGTGACATTAAGTCAGTCTATTTTATATCATCTTTTGTATTTGCATACTCTTACTCAACATATTTTTAATCCCAGACATTGGAATCAGATAATATAAGGGTGCTATTCTGCAAATGCTGTAAGCCTGTCCTAGCTTACCTACGCTTTTCTTGGTTTTGTATATTTCCCAACTATAGGCACATTTTTTATTGCTCAGAAATGCTTGTCAAGAATTTAGATTAAAAAATAAATAAACTTGTCAAGAAGCAAAATGTGGTATAAATCAATTTCCTGTCATTGTCCAAACTGAAAAGATTTAAAAAACAATTACCTTAAAGAATGGTCAAAGTGTTTTTCTAGTTTTCATCCCTTATGAAAATATTCACATTGTAACACTCAATGTAACACTCACCGTTTCTTACATGAGAAATCATCTATATGAAAAATGATTAAAATACAAACCTGTTTATTTTTCTTTAAAATACTTCTGTAACTTGAAATGAATACACTCAATTTCACATGTATCCATTTAGAAAGGAAGAATACTAGAAAGAGATTCCAGGGGAGCATGCTGAGCCACTTTCCGACTGAAGTCCCTCCAGAGAACTGGGTTTCTGAATTTGAAGGACAAGACCATGTCATTTATTTGGGAAGGAGGGAAGACATTGTAGAACTCTAATAAGAAATATTTAAGGAACCTCGCCTTTTCTTCCAACTAGGAAGGAGCCAGAAATACCTTCTTCTTGCCAGATACACCATTCATGGGCAATCATTCAGAGTGGCCTGGCCACCGTTTATGACATCTCTGCTCTGCTGTTTGTTTTCTACATGTGTTCATAAAAATTAAAGTTAATAGTTGAAATGGAGGGGGGGAAATTTAATGATAAGACAGTGAGTTTGGAGTCCCAAATTAACATCTGTTTGACTCCAGGACTCAAAAGTCCTCAGACGAGTTGAGGCTAAGAAGATGATGAATGAAGCTGGGTGATGGAATGGATTCAAGTTCTGAAGCTAGGAAGGACAGAGCAGCAGGTACAGGGGAAAGGCTGCTAGGAATGTCTCAATACTGTCACAATTCAGGGGATAATCCAGGAGCTGTGACAAACCATACTCAAAACACAAGAAACACATCCAGACAAAATCTAGACAGCATAATTTTTCACTGGCTGGTTTAAATCACCAAATTAAGGTCTAGATTTTGCTTTTACCAAAATTCTTATTAAATAAAAGTCTCAGCTCAATGTGGTACAGTACAGTTTTGACCATCACATTCAAATCGTTCTTGACAGCATCCAAGTCTAAAACAGATTGAAAATTCAGGAGGCAACACCAATTCATTTCTACAGAGCTCATTTTGTTCTTCTCTAAACAGTGTAAAGGAAAGACATTTCTCAGATCTTCAGCCGTGCCCTTGCATTCTTAGCAAGGAGGCCAGAATTAAATGAACTGTAACTAATGCCCTTTCACCTCCGGACCCAAAGTGCAGGTCTATTGGCAATTCTTCCAGTGCAATGGCCTGCGTTCTTGTACTCATTCTAGAACACTGGGATCTCCATTATCAGCACCATCAATGCAATTATGAAGACTGTGTTTTTCAAAGGGCTCACTCCTGAGCCCCCCTCCCTTTCTTTCCCTGTGTGTGTGTGTGTGTGTGTGTGTGTGTGTGTTTCTGTGTGAGGGAGAGAGAGAGAGAGATACCGGAAGGAGAGGATATCAAATTTCTTCTGAAAAAGCACTTGCCAGCCACATACATAATTTAAAATTCTCTAGTAGCCACATGAACAGATAAAAACAGGTGAAATTACTTTAAATCTATCCTACTTAACCCAGTGTATCAAAAATACTATCATTTCAATATGTGATCAATATAAAAAGTTGTCAATAAGATACAATTCATCCCCTTTTTATACTGTGTATTTGAAATCCGTGGTATGTTTTACATTCCACCGCAGAACCTCAATTTGGATGAGGCATATTTCTGCTGAAAGAGCCCCATTTGGCCGGTAGCTGTTAGATCTGATGGCCCTGATCTAGAACACGGCTCCCTCTTAGCCCGCGGTATCCCATTTGAAATGCCTCACTCCTGATGTCGCAACTCTCTATCTGAATATGTTTCTCTTTACAGAAGAAATCCATGTGTGTAAATATTTTCATCCAGATTCTAACACACACACATACACACACTAACAGCTGAGTCTGAATGGCCTATCCCAATTTCCTTCTACAAAAGTATGAAAAATAAACTATCTCCTCTCTCTAGGGCTGTCTGAGGAAGCATGTGTGCCTATTATCGTGCACATTAATGGGTTCCCGTATTTAGTGTTGTCAGAGCTGCTGACTCATTGCCTCTGAAAGGCGCTGCTGCCCATGGCGATGGTTGGACAGAATGCCAATAATGCCTGCCCACAGCTTCTGAAAAGCTGACCTTGGAACAACATCCACATTCTTTGGGTTAGTTTTGCTGACATACTCTCAACTCGAAAACTGTTTTTAAAACAAAAGCATAATGAAGTATTGAGCTTCTAAAGCAATTGTATTTCAGTTCACTAGATTATCTGAGGATGTCGAGGAGGGCAAAGCAGCAAGGAAATGAGTCTTCAGAGGGAACCATCCTTGAAAGTTGACATTTGAGCTTCAGGCATATAATTCTTGGGGACCATGTTCTAAGACAGCGTGGATATCTAAATGAGACAAGGCTCTCATGGGATATGTTTTTTGACTTTCTCAAGAACCTTTATTAGCTCTGTATTACTGACCTATTTAACATTCTATTTAATTTTGTCTCAAAATTGCCAGATTTATCCCATTCCCCATCCTAAAAATGTTCTCCTCAAATTAAACTTCTAAGAAAAGGGATATAAGATGTCCTCCATCAATTAATAAAGACTAAGCTACTATTAAATACTTAAAACAGGGATCAAATTAACCAGTAACTACTCGATACAGCTCTGACTAGTGGGTGAGATGATCCTTCACACTAGACTCATCTATACATGTCTGTACAGTCTAATATGCACTAAACATTAAAATTACCATATGATTCACATATCACAGGGAATAGCCAGAGTTGGCTTTGCTTATTTTAGTGAGTTTCACATACACACGAGCTGAACTGTGTTCAGTTTGTTGTTTTGGCACTTTCTCACCACTAGGGGGAGATCAAGGCTCCTCTCTATCCTCTGGTCCCACCCTCGAACCCCCAGTGAGTGGTGATAGAGCACAGCCAAAGGGAGGGGCTGTCCTTACACAGGGCACAAGCTCTTCATTTCAATTCCATCACTACCATCCTTTTATTTTTCCCAACACTGAAATCAAATATCAGATATAAATAAGTTTGCATCGTTGTTTTCTTGTTGTAAAAAGCTTTGTTGTCTGGGTTTTTTGTGTTTTTTTTTTCCACTCAGGTCACTACCAAAAGCGGTAAAAATAAAATATAGACCCACAGAATCTCTTCTAATTTCAAGGAAAGTAAGAGAGAGCATATTTCTTTGATGTAGTAAAAAAATATTCATAGAGGTAAAATATGCAGGCACGTTGTGTCTGGGTTCTCCTGGGCTTCTACCCACGTATTTACCCATTTCCATCAGTTATATGGGCCTATGAGCTTAGCATTCTCCATCACTCAGTCTCTTTGTCAGAGTACAAGATCCATATGCACGTGTGTGTACACGTATGCGTGCGCGCGTGCACACACACACACACACACACACACTCCCCTTGCCCTTTGTTGAAGCAAATACCCTCTTTTTCCCTTTTCTCCTTAGCGTCCATTTCCTTGAATTCAATTTTTTCCACAAAGTGGTAAAATCTAGAGGACTGAGATCCGGGCAAGGTTAAACATTGTTGGAAACACGTTTCTCAAGTGTTTGTTCTAGGTCTTAGGCAAAAGGGGTCCCTTTGAGTCCTCGTGATCTAGCTTTCTGACCATAGTGTAAATAAACTGTTGGTAATACCTGCTTCCCACACATGATAAGGGATTGGGAGATCATGGGTCCCCGTCAAGATACCATCTCTCATGGTACCTCTCATGACTGACTACACAAGGATTTGTAAGATCAGCATTTGTAGGGCAAATCTTTGTACTCAACATAGTGGGGGCAGGGGCACATCTGCATCCATTCCGTACACACAGAGGAAATGCAGAAATAAAGTTGAATTGGTGTAGCACAAGCAAATTCCAACAAGTGCAGCAGATATTCTGATTTACTCACTTCATTGCTTCTTGATCTTAAAAACAAGTGGTAATAGGGGCATTTGGGTGGCTCATTTGGTTAAGCATCTGACTTTGGCTCAGGTTGTGATCTCAGGGTCCTGGTATAGGGCGCGGTGTTTGGCTCCCTTCTCAGCAGAGAGTCTGCTTGTGCCTCTCCCTCTGCCCTTCCCTCCACTTATGTTCTCTCTCAAATAAGTGAATAAAATATTTTTTAAAAAGGTGGTAATAACGGGCGCCTGGGTGGCTCAGTGGGTGAAAGCCTCTGCCTTCAGCTTAGGTCGTGATCCCAGGGTACTGGGATGGAGCCCCACATCCGGTTCTCTGCTCAGCAGGGAGCCTGCTTCCCTTCTCCTCTCTCTGCCTGCCACTCTGCCTACTTGTGATCCCTGTCAAATAAATAAAATCTTTTAAAAAAAAGTGGTAATATAAATATTAGCAATCATTGTTGACATCTGTCGCATTTACTATATGTCAGGGGCTATACTAAGTGATCTTTTTTCATCTTTGGAACAACCCTGTGAAGTAAGATCTGTTATTCCTATTTTTGAAGTGTGGCACATGGGGCTTAGAATGGCTATGTAATTTGCCCAATATCACAGAGATTCTGTTCAATCTCAGAGCCTTCACTCAACTACCTTACAATATTCCCTCCCTACTAGGGCAGTGGTTCTCAAAGTGAAGTCCCCAAGACAGTCTTAGGGGATCCTTGAGGTCATTCTACTTTAACAATAACTCTAACATGTTATTGGCTATTTTTACCATGTGGACATTTGCAGTGATGATGCAGAAGTAATGGTGGGTATAACCGACTGTCACCTTATTACAGTCAAGGCAATGGCACCAACATGTCCTGGTAGAAATTATATTCTTCACTGCTGTGCATTTACAGTAAAAAATAAAGCAAGAAAGGGTCAGCAACAACAACAACAACAAAAATCTAATTAAATCTTGAAACTCAAGTACACATCCTTTTAATAATCTGTGTGAGGAAATGGGCAGTGAGCATAAAGTTCTTAAAATGTGTTAAGGGACAGGGGTGGCCTACAAGTAGAATTGTTCGGTGTGCAAATTGAACTAGCCACTTATTTTCTAGAACAATACATTTACTTAAGAAAGAACGGCTGGCAGACACACTATGGTTCTTCAGACCTGGTATTTGGCAACGATTTCCTTGAAAATGAATGAAGTCAGCCTGTCACTTCAGAGAAAATGAACAGTATTTTCTGACAATGATAAAATTCAAACTCTGAAGTAAAAATTAGAATCTTGGAAAGCTCGCATCTGCCACCGTGAACTTGACAGCTTCCCAATACCTAAAAGCCTTTTCTGATTAGATTAATGGTGAGATTAACAAATAGGGCTTTTTGTCATTGACAATGAAAGGCATCAGCATTTGGAAGATCTGCATACCTCCATGAGCCAAAACTTTCCAAAGAGCCAACGTTATGATGAAATCATACAGTAGTAAAAAAATCTACACAGAGTACAAGACAGATAATGAATTTTAACGCCATGGACTATGCAAAGTTCACTGATGTGGCTCAGATTCTACACTGCAACTCACCTTTAAGAAACAACCGCTTGCTGAGTTTCAGGGTCATAGCAAGAAAACTACCCATAGTCACCTGAAAGACTCTCACGTACCACCTTTGCAAATTGCACATCTGTGTAAATGTGGAGTTTCTTCATGTTCTTCAACCAAAACAGCTTATTGCCATAAATGCAAAAGCAGATATGAAAATCCAGCTACCTTCTTTCTGTTAAGCCAAGCATTTTTTTTAAAAGATTTTATTTATTTATTTGACGGACAGAGATCACAAGTAGGCAGAGAGGCAGGCAGAGAGAGAGAGAGAGAGAGAGGAGGAAGCAGGATTCTTGCTGAGCAGAGACTCTGGAATCATGACCTGAGCTGAAGGCAGAGGCTTTACCCCACTGAGCCACCCAGGTGCCCCAAGCCAAACATTTTTAAAGAGACTTCCCAAAATGTAAAACCATGCCATACGTCTCACTATATTTTTTTGTTTTGGGAAAATATTGCTATTTTTATTAAAAATAGATATCATTTGTGTTATATCAAATGGGTTTGTCATTGTTACATAAATAAATCTATAAATAAATACTTTAAGTCAATAAATAAATATTTTAAGTCAGTTTCTAATAGGAGATATTGATAGATGGAACACACAGAAACAGAAGCTTTTGGGGGGTTTTCACTACAAAATGGTTGTGAACTCTATGAGTAGGGTATAGCATCTTTTTTTTTTAACTTCAAAGTGGCATGGCACCTTACTCATATCAAATTAAATGCTATATCTTTTACCTTCATTTTTAAAAAAGATACTCTTCCCCTCTGAGTCAGATGAAAATGGTGAGTCAGATTCTCAGTAGCCCTCAGGTGGCTACTAAGCATATGGCATATTCAAGGCCATCAGTCAAGGTAGAAGTACATTACTGAAGGGCAAAGCCTGAACATTCATTCCCAGAATCAGATCCTTCTTTCCCTTTATGATTTCCAGAAAAAAAGGGAAAAAAAAAAAAAAGATTTCTTTGTCTAAGAAAAGACCCATCCAGATTATTCACATAAATATTTGTTTCTGGGGAAACAAGATGTACAAGAAATATTGCAAGGAAATAAATAAGTAAGAATCTGGTTTTCATGCCAGAGAATTTGTCACTGAAATTGCATCCCAATAACAGCTGCATTTGCATACATGTTGTTTTATGAGCTTGAGCTTTATGGCTAGGTTTTATGCCTATTAGAGAAGAATAATGTTTTTCAAAAATGTGGAATTCCGTGTGCTTAGTACAAAAAATTAACTCAGGGTATTTGTGGGAGGTTTGGTACTCTGCAGACAAACATTTACTCCCCTATCCAGCCACCCGTCCCCACCCCCTCCACCCCCCGCATTTTTAATGTCACTAAGATAGCTGGCGAAGGTCCTAGAAAATCTTTTTTGAATTTTGTGTTTTTTTCCCCCTATATCCAGTTTCATGACTTCCTTCCTCCTTTCTTCTTTTCTATTTGTTTTGATCTTTACATCATGGTAAAATAAAACAGACACACTCACATCAAGTCCCATTGTATCATTAGTCTCTTAAAACTGGGCAGCACTTTAACAAATGAATGCTCACAAAATCTGAGTGTGATAATGCTGGTCACGTCTTCCCAGGGAGATTTCAGTAGAATCTATGATATACCTGCGTGTGGCTAATTGAAAGTTGTCTTCTTAAAAATTGATTGAATTCATGTTTAGCACATTACGATTTAACCTTCCAAGTTCAACTTAATTCTCTTTTTGACCAAATTGGCAGGTATACTGTATGCAAGAGACAAAAGAATGATCTTGGGTAAATATTTTTTTTTTCCTGGGCAACAAAAATATGTTAATCTTTTTGCCCTACTTGGAATTAGTTTCAACATGGAGAGTTTAAAGGTTTAATGAGGTCATCACTATGGAGTGCATATTGCCTGCGATTTGTTTTAGTTGTATGTTCTTAATTCATGAGATGAGATTTTCATCTAAGAAAACAGGAGATACTTAAGTTTAGTGATTATGTGAGTAAAGGAGACACTCATTGGTTTGCAACTGTATTTTTTTAAAAGATACTATAGGAGATAATCTCTTTTTAAACGTGTAATCTGGGAAAATGACTCCTCTTTATCTTATATTTTGGGATACATGGATTTTGTGCAACAGAGGTTTCTATAACAAAATAAGCACTACTAAAGATGATCACTGCCTTACCCTGAAAGGGAGCAGAAATGTGGTTTGCATGAACGTGAGTGTGTTAAACTACTGAAAGAAAATGAAGAGTCATTTCATGACTACAGATGTCCCATAACTTCATATATGTCGTACCCTTTCATTAAAAAGTTTGATTAAATAGTAAACCTGGCGATTCACAGACCTGTACCCCTGGGGCTAATAATACATTATATGTTAATAAAAAATTAAAAATTAAAAAAAAGAAGTTTGATTAAATAATCTCATAGCCAAATAAAGGGGAGGTATTGGGATGCCTGCTTGGTTCAGTCAGTTAAGCATCCAACTCTTGATTTTGGCTCAAGTCATCATCTCCGGGTCATGAGATCCAGCCATGAATTGGGCTCTGCGCTCAGAGGGGAGTATGCCTGAGATTTTCTCTCTCCCTTTGCCTTTGCCCCTCCCCCACCGGGTGCATGTGCTCTCTCTCGCTCTCTCTCAAATAAATAAATTAATCTTTTGAGCGAGAGTGGTCATGAGCAGGGAGTAGGACAAAGGGAGGGGGGGGGGAAGCAGACTCCCTGCTGAGCAAGGAACTCAATGTGCAGCTGGATCCCAGGACCCTGGGATCATGACCTGAGCCAAAGGCAGACAAGTGAGCCACCCAGACACCCCTAAATAAATAAATCTTTTAAAATAAGGGGGGGAGTACTTATGATGAATGTGTATGGATCACTAATAATAGAATACAAAAAGTAAAACAAACAAAAAACTTCCAACAAAATTATATATAGTTTACAATCCCTCAATTTCACTAAAAATTATGTGTGTATATGTGTGTGCAAATACATATATGTGTATATTAATTGGAAGTAAATGTATAGGGGTGCCTGGGTGGCTCAGTGGGTTAAAGCCTCTGCCTTCTGCTCAGGTCATGATCTCAGAGTCCTGGGATCGAGCCCCACATCAGGCTCTCTGCTCAGTGGGGAGCCTACTTCCCCCTCTCTCTCTCTGTCTGCCTCTCGGACTACTTGTGATCTCTCTCTGTCAAATAAATAAATAAAATCTTAAAAAAAAAAAGGAAGTAAATGTATAAAATCTTCACAGGGGTTACCTCTGGGCAGCATAATGTGGGTGACATTTAACTTTATTTTTTAAATTTTTTTAATTAACTTTCTTTATAATGTATTGTATTTTCCACATTTCTTAAAAAGAAAGTTATTACTTTGATTACCAAATAACTTTGTAAGTTTCCAAAGTGGATCTCTTGATCCATTTTTATTAAACTGGTTTATTCATAAATACTAGCATATAACTAATTATTTTGTACACTGGTTATTTTCAGAGAGGAAAAAAAGCGATGGCCCTTACGTGAATTCTTAGTGGCTGAAGCCCTCTTTGAGGAGCACTGGCCAGGTGCAGTGCGCGTCATTAAACACACAGGGTGAGGAATGTCTTTTTAAAATGCAAATATCATCCAGGTACGCACTGCCTTATCCTTACAGTAGGATACACCGGAAAGAAACACAAAGGCAGTGCCTATGAAAAAAAATGCTGCACACAAAACAGATCTGAGACTTTCTGTATAAACCCCCTTCTTCCTTCTTGGCACTTTTAAAACAGTTGACTGAGTACCCAGTTGAACTGATGTTGACAGGCAAGTCACCATAGTCTTTCCTTCAGAGCTCCTGAATGTCAGCAGGCCTCTGGCTTTATGGTGTAAAAAATTCCCCATTCGTTGCTGAACGTGTACGTCCATTCCCTCTGACAGCTGTTTTGTCCAAATGTTGTTGTTCTTTCTGCTTTATCTTACTCTAGCCTAAGTGAGGAAGAATGATGAAGAAGCCTTGTCTGTTGGTGAAATATCAGGAGGGAAACTGAACAGCCCGCTGCTGTCTCACACTGGCTCAAATATTCTCTCGTGGTCTTCTCATGTGTTATAGGGAGTAGGAAAGGAGGCGACGGAGAGGGGCAGCCTGGCAGGGACTCTACTTTTCCTGTATAGCCATCTATGTTTTTTATTTTATTTATTTTATTTATTTTTTTTAGATGTTATTTATTGATTTGACAGAGAGATCACAAGTAGGCAGAGAGGCGGGTAGAGAGAAGGGGGAAGCAGGCTCCCCGCCGAGCAGAGAGCCCGATGCGGAGTTCGATCCCAGGACCCTGGGATCATGACCTGAGCTGAAGGCAGAGACTTAACCCTGAGCCACCCAGGTGCCCCCCTATGTTTTGTAAATTGTGAGGTATATCCCATGTTTCTGCAACCATTAGACTATAATTTGACAGACAGAAATGACAGGTGCACAACTCCCTCTGAAATTAGATTAATGTCCTTATTTGGACAGATGTAAGAACTTCATAGAGACAGATGCAGCCAGGCTCGCTAGGGCTTCCCTTGGGACCTAGAATCCCAGGAGGGAGGAGCCCACCAGGCTGTGTGATCTTGCCCTTCTGTGATGGGGCCACACTGGATCTGAACAGCTCAACTGTCCCAGAGCCACAGCCTTCTCATCTTAAGAGCTCGAAGCAACAGTCTGTTATGATGCCCTTAATAGGAAATATGTCCAAACAGCCAAGACCTGCCTGGTTCTCAGGCTGAACTCTGTGTCAACAAGAACAAATCCTTAGAATAGAGAGGGTGCCCAAGTGTCCCTGAGCACTAGTCTATCCCCGGCTTTAAAGCCATCCAAAAGGCCTCCTTTCCAGCAGTCTTCTCCCTGACTCTGCCCTACTATCATTTTGTCTGGAGTGATTCTCAGTTTCATCCAATTTAGTCCCATTTGTGTCTGTGTCTACCCCACAGCCATCTTACTGTAGCTTCCTAAGGCACTTTGACATTCTTAAGCCAATAAATAATAATCTGGTGAGATGATCTGAATAGGTTTATATCACAAGCCTGTGTAGGTACCAGGTGAGAAAATGATGAGCTTCGTGTTTGCTGGTTGTTCCGCCGATCAGTGATTTACTCAGACATGTAGTGAGGATGATTATCCCTCATGAAAGATGACGAGCTCAAGATGTTGAGGAAATAAACGAGACAGTCCTTGCCCTCCGGTTGCACATGTTCTTACGGAGACATAAGAAAATCGCTGGCAGTTTGACATGGTCACATGTGCTATAAGGAAGGACCTCAGAGGCTGTTGTGGAACCATCAAGGTCTGGGGGTGGAGGGCATCTAAGAACAGAGCTGGGAGATAGAGGAAGGAGCTCAATGTGGTATGTAGAGTTGGAGGAAGCTTCAGAAGGGGAATTAAGCTTATCTTGTGCAACTTCAGAGGTCTAGATGGGACCCGTGGTAAAATTATAGAACAATATTGGTAATAGGGAGGGACTTGAAGTGTCTACACTAGGCTTAGATGGTTCTGAGTGGCATGACTGTCATTTTGGGCTGGATAATTATTTTCTGTTGGGGGCTGTGCTGTACATAGTAGGATATTCAGTAGCATCCCTGATAGAAGCTGGTTGCATCTCTCTTCCCTCCACAATTAAAAATACCTCTGATATCACCAAATGTCCCTGAGGTGGTTCAAAGTCACCTCAGGGTTGAGAACCATCAGTCTAGACCAACACTCTCAGTTTACTCTGAGAAAACTGAAACCCAGTTAACAGTAAATGACTTGTCCAATACTTAGTAGAGAGACAAAAATAAAACCCCAACTTCTGATCATAGTTCTGTCCCCTTTCTACAGCAACAGAATATGCTGCAGGGACCTTTCAGAATTGTTTCTCCTCCCCTTCCACCTTCTTTGTCATTGAGGATCTGGCTGATGCTGTGTCTGCTGAAGAGGGGTGGCCAGGACCCTGAGCTCAGCCTCAGCTCTGGCATGAGGCCCTAGCATGCCATTTGTGAATATGACAACAAAAAGTCACTCATAAACAAAACAGAACCTATGTCAGTCGTTGAGAAATTATTTAGACAAGTAGATACTGTTTCTCAAGCGACTTTCATCATTCTTAGCCAAAATCCTTTAATAGCCCCTACAATTTATGCCAACGGACAATGGTAAACACCAGAAAAGACAGAGTTTCATATGTTTCTGAATGCAGTGTGGCTCTCCATCTTTGCATTTCTCTGGAACACCCCTTGCAAGTCTATGGTCATCATCACCCATAGCTGCTTTTCATAACATGGAACCGGCCCCCTAGGATCTGGACAGGATCTGAAAGCGAGCTCCCTTCCAATTTCTGAAATCTAGTAGATTAGAATTGTGGCGCAATAGTCTCCCAAGCATAGCTGAAAAAGAAGACGAGGGCATAAACACTGGAGAGCACCATCTCCAATCCTCCTTTTAATCCATTGACTATCTTTTTCCTACATAACAGTGAAAATAAACAAAATGCCTACTTGTTTTCTTTATTTTTCTCAATGTGAGTAAAGGCCTTTGAATTCTTCCAACTCTGATGAAACTGTTTTCAGCATGGTGCAAACTGATAGGGGTAAGAAAGAGGAAACTGGGCCAAATATTTATGAGAAAAGAGAAATGTAAAAAAAGAGAGAGAGAAAGAGAGAAATGCAAATCTTTATGTATTATTCATGCCATAAATAGTACTGCAGGCCTGCTCTGTGTCAGGCAGTGTTCAAAGCATCAGGGATATAGTAGTGAACAAGATTCCTGCCTTTGTGGAGCTTCTATTCTAACATGAAGTGACGAACAATGAATAAATAATAATAGTAGATGTGCTATGTGGGAGAATATATCAGAGTGAGCAGTAGATCGTGAAGAGGGAGTACTATTTTAGGTGGGAAGTTCAGCACAGACATAAATATGGACAAAAATGTGATTATTAACTCCACTCCAGTCTAATATCTGGTTGGCTCCCACGTAATCTCAGTTGGGAGGGACCACTTCTACCATCCTTGTGTAAGGAATGCACATGCTTGACAGAATCCCACCATCACAGGTGATTACTGAGCCTTCAGTTAAGCTGATACCATTAGTTTAATAATTACTATCCTTTTTAGGTGGCCCATTCTATTTTTGTGTGTTCTGTGTTGAGGGGTTTGTTTTATTAAGCAAAAATCTGCCTCCTGCCCCTTCTGTCCAACCCATATGTCTAAAATATGGCACCCCAAATTAACAAAATACTCCTTTCTCTTGTGGTAAGATATTGACTCCTACCTTCAATCAGACAGGGACTGAATGCTTTTCAGGGAGCTAGAAAAAAGAGTCTGTATTTTATCTCATGACACTAAGTTTTAATTTCTCGTCACAAGTTATTCAAACGAGAATTTAGTAGCTGATACAGAATTTAAATAAGATTTCAAAGAGAGGAAGGTATTGTTTTTATTCCCACCCAATGTTCACTTGCGACTTTTGCTTTGCAAGTGGGCTGCAGCAAGAGGAGAGAGTTGGATGGATGCCTTTAATTCAGTGGCACTTTGGGAGACCATCACCCTGCGGCTCAGAGTAGGAAGAAAGAAGGGATTATAGATATTCGGTTTCTGCGTGATCTAGAGTCGTCATGGAATAGAAGCCAAGAGGGATAGGGTGAGAACTGCCTCCAGATTCAACCTCTGCTTTTGATCACTGTCTGTGCCAGACAAGCTGAAACAGAGCCACTCCTAGGTGGAGAAAGAACAGCAAGCAAGAAAGCTAGCTTACAGTCAAGGTATCACTCAAGTTACAACCTTTACTTGAGTTGTAGATCTTGGGTAAGGCATGCAGCCTGGGCCATCCATGGGCTACTTCAATACAGCATCTCCATCTGAGCATTGTCTCCCTCCTAGTCTCTTACAGTCTGAGACAACCCAGGGACCTAGACAGAAAACAAAAGTGCAAAACGTCTTTATCCAAGTAGCCAAGTAGAAGAGCAGAAACCAACAGCATGATCCTAAGAGGTCCCCAGGCCAGTACCAAAGGCTATCTTGAGTGACTCTCGATTGTAGATACAGCTAGATGTCAGTTTCTCTCTGTGTGTGACATACATTCTATAGTCTTATATAAAAGCATATAAGATTGTTTAAGAGTTCCACTTTATTTCCTGATGTTGGGGCTCACAGAGTTACCTTCATGAAGGAGAGAGAATATTTTTAATACATAACTTATTCCCAGATGCATAGCTCTAATTTACCTGAATCCCCAGTTTAAAAAAAAAAAAAAAGCTAACATGTACTTTAAGAAAGCAAAAAATGTTGAAAGTACTACTGTTGTAATATACATTTAACTCAAAAAATGCCAAATCCATGTATGTATCTAGAGATGTATGTATGTATGTATGTATGTATGTATGTATCTAAGTACGGAGAAAGATGGCTGGGTTCTAATGTGACACAGAACAAGGGTTCATTATGTTGTGAAAATGTCTTTATCTCCTGTGAGATAAATCTCCTCCAATAATGAATATATCTGAAAACTTGGATTAGAGCAAGGGGGTGTTATTATATAGAATTTTCTCTAGGAACCTAGAATCACAGGATGCCAGAAGCCATGAGAACTAAAATAATTACCATAATCCTTGTGGAGAACTGGGGTTGAAGAAGTCAGCGGGGAGGGAATGCGGAGGCGTGGGGCTGGAGACAGAGGGCATCTTTCTCCCATCCGGGGTGCAGAACTAGGCTCCTGTTCCTTCCTTTTCCACCCCCATTGCCATCAGACGCCTTCTCCCACTCAACATCTGTGATCCCTTCCCACTCTTTTCCTTCATGTTAGCATGGGATTTCCCGAGCTTCAACTCCCTGCAGCTTCAAGCTCGCCAGCCCCTGGGATAGTAACATCCAGCCTGTGCAGTTGGTAAGGGGAAGAAGGGACAAGGGACGGATGAGAGAGATTGTTGGGAAGGATGAGCTGGTGGTAGATGGTGAGTGGGTGCCTGGGTCACCACTGGGGTATCTTCTGGGAGGTACCCTCTCAAACCTCTCTCTTCCACTTTTACTCTGTGAGTTTTCCCAGAAGGCAAAAGATGAGAAAATCGTTCAGCTTTGTTAAAAAACATTAATGGGCAATTTTATGATTTATTGTTATGTTATTACTACATAATGTAATAAATCATATGCATCATTAAATAATGTCAGGTTGCCTGTGTGGTAGTCGACTCTTGTAGGATATCTACTTAGGATTGCTGAGGCTTAAATCATTAAAGGAAATGCTTGTCTGAGGACTCTGATCTCAGCTGTAATTTCCTTGACTAGAAATTATGGCGACACAACATTCCAGAAAATTACTTACTTGGGAAAGACAGAAGATTCCATGTTTTCCCCTTTCTGGGTTTTTAATCCACTAAAACTAAAGAGGTGTATCAGATGCCCAAGGTTCAAGGCCACTGTCTGTTACTAACCAGCTGCTTAATCTTGGACAGTCACCTCACACACACGCACACCCTCAGGCCTCACTATCCAGATCTGTAAAGTGACTTCTAGCACAAATGTCCATTTTTCTAAATATTTCTTATGGTAAATGAAAACCAAGGTTATGAGTTGAGTACTATAGACCACTATTAGTGTATGGGGGATTTGTAAAATACTGTATGTTCTAGATCTGTAATAAAGATGTAAGTATAAGTTGCTTAGCTAAATAAAAGTGTATTTTCCCATTGCAGATAAATAAAACTTACCAATCCCTGGATGAAGTTCTTGGGAAGTCTTTAGATGCCATAGTCAACTGCCATTTCAAAGAAGAGAAAATAGATGGTTTTGGAAAGTTCATGCTGTTTCTTCATTGAATTTTAGGTGAGTGTGTCTAAAACAAAGAATTTAAGATGGACATTGCACTATTTTCCCTTAAAAGTGCTTCTCTCCTTTGCATGAAAAGAAAATGGGGTTGAATGTTATCAGTGTTCTGTACTTCTGGTGAGGGGCCACATGGTAAAAGACTTAGTTTCTGTGCCTTTCCTGGTTTTGTTGTTGTTGTCAGGAATCTCCTGAAGTGTGAGGTATGAGATACAGACACCCTGACATTCTTCCAGGCTCCCATTAAGCAAATGCTGGAATACTTCATTCTATTCTAAAGGTCATCTCATTTTTTAAATATGTAGAAGTATTTAGTATCAGAGTAATAAGTCAGAATGAGGCAAAACTGCTAGAGGAAAATTTGATGGCAGTAGTGACCATGGAATCGGTACCAAGTCTGTGTGTGCGATACAAGGGTAACTTCCCAGAGGCTGCCCGTGGGGTGATTTTATCCTGCTTAAATTCAAGTAGGACATGGTTTAGGTTAGGTGTGGTTTTTAAACTGCTCTGTATGATTAAGCACACACATGTGCTCACACACATTAAGCTTGGTTTTGCTTGACCGTAAAAAGGGTGGGTAAATATTTTTTACATCATCATCCATAATTACTTTGCCATGCTACAAAAGACGAAAGCCTGCAAATTGGTGCTTTACTATTAATCGGCAATCTACCATTATCATTTCTCAGCAGAATGGAAAGGAATGGAGGAACTGAGTGGTGGTCTTCTTTAGGAAATTGTGTGGTTTTCCACCTTTTCCAGAGTCCAGTTTTCAAAGTGTGGTTTTATGATCTACTTTGAAGAATGGTGATTTCCAGAATGTCAGAATAAACCTCTGTTCACAATTCTGAATAGAACAATGCAACTGATAGAGCATTGGCCACTTTCTTAATCTAAACCAGAAGATACTGATGTTTCCTTTATACTTTTTATTAACTTCAAAGTAAAGGTGCTCATTCTCTCATAATCTTTGGGGTGTGTAAATTTGTTTTATTGAGATTATATGTGGAACTAAAATGGTGATTTCATTTATTTACAAGATATTTGTGGAACACACTTACCAGGTGCTAAGCGTAGAGTGCTTTAAAACTATCAGTAAATCAGTTCACCTAGCATAACACTCTGGAGGAGAAAATGAAAATGAGAAACACGTTTACTGAATACTGTTTTCCAGTTCTGCTAGTCTGTGACAGCTTTTACCTTCTCGTCCCTTCCTTGCTCTGCTCCTACTCTACTGTTCCATAGGGACTGACCGCTATGGGCAGTATATCCTCCCACCAAGACTCACCCCATTGTCTCCAGCTTCCCCCAGTGACTTTGAACTCTGAGCTCCACTAATATCACCTCTTCCCTTTCTCCCTTGAGACCTGTGGGTGGTAATGCCTTTGGCCTCCTGCCTCTGCTGATCTCCCAGTTGATCCCTGTTTAGCTCAAAATTCTTCCATCATCCATGTAACCATTTCTCTAGATTAAATTCCATCTGTTTAAAATATTTAGAGTGTTTTCCCTTTTCTTGGTTAGATTCTAATTGACCAACCAGGCCTTCATTAATTTCTCCCACAAGTATTAGGGAAAAAATGAACAAGGATCACTTGCTTCTGCCAAGAAAAATAATCTCAGGAGGTACACTTCAAGTAAAACATAGAGTTGTATTTTTCTACACTGAAAAAAATTTAACTAAATATATCGAAAGCCATATTCTAAACTGTACAACGTTGTAGCATTAATTTGTTGCTGCTAACAAAATCGTTGTCATATTCTTATTTTGCATATCAAATTAATAGGAAAATTTTTAAATTCTCAGATATGGGGATACCTAGGTGGCTTAATCAGTTAAGCGGCTGCCTTTGGCTCAGGTCATGATCCCAGGACCCTGAGATGGAGTTGGGCCACCTTCTCCGTAGGGGGTCTGCTTCTCTCTCATCCTCTGTGCCTCCCCCTGCTTGTGTGCTTTCTCTCTCTCTCTCTCTCTCTCAAATAAATAGATAAAATCTTCTAAAAAAAATTCTCAGATATGTACCAAATACGATGTTTAGTTTTTAAATTCATTTCATAAAGTACAGATAAGAACTGCTTCTTCGGGCCTCAGTCCCATTCCTGCATTCACATTGAAGTCCAGAGCTTCAGATCTATTTGACTATGGATCTGACCTCTTTGGGTAATGGTTGTCTGCTACTTGAAGATGCCTTATGATCTGATCAGCTCCCATTTCCTATAATAAATACTGACTCTGTTAGAAAGTTAAGTGATCGGATGCCACTTTGTATCTGTCTTTTTTGGGCAGGTAAACAATTCACCACTGTTTCAACAATCCTGCTATAAAGGGCTTCCTTGATATTAAAGTAGCTTTTCATGAAATCACTTCCCTGAGTTATTTTAACGCTTAAACCTTGCTTTTTTTCATTTCCTTCTCATTTATTGATGTAGACATTTTCCTTTTCAATCTTTTCTTGGAGGTTATCGTGTCTATTCATCTGTCCATTTTAACATATTGTGGGTACCTTCAAAAAGACATGGTGTCCCTCCTACCAACAATTTTCATTTGTTCAAACAATGTCAATGTTAAACCTGCAATGCCTAATTGAGAATCCTTTCAGACAATGTGAAAATGCTATCACAAGCAGAATTACTTGGATCCCTTGATAACCCAAAATTGAGAGACAGGGGAATGAATAGCTTTATGGTGTGGTTTAAGATGCAGTGCATAACTGATATTCTCCAAACAAAGCTTCCTTAGGTTAGGTACAGCACTGAAGATTCTAATCATTAACATTTCTCTCTACCTTATGGAAATGAGGCTTTATAAAGTCATATTCAGAAAAAAAAATACTCTCGGGGAAAGAAATGCATCCATTAATAATACATAGTACATCACACAAAAGTCTAATGAATTAGCAGGCCAGAGACTCCTGAGGGAGCAAACACTCAGCTTCTCAGGATTTGGTACACATAAGTAGAAGGGGGCTATGGAACTAATCTCACTAACTTCATGATGTTGCCTAGTTGGTCAAGGGAAACACGTCATAAAAGAAAGCTCAGGCTGAACAGATCTTAATGTCATATTAGAGGAAGGGTAGGAGGAGCGGGGGTATTATTCCGTACTCTCCATTGTAAATGGAGATTTTAAATCACTGGTGCCTAAATAGTGCAGGAAAGTGCTTTGAACAAGATGTAATCAGGAGTATCTCTGCTGAGCCACAAAATATGATATTGGAAATAATCAAACATGTTTAAAGACAGAAATCATCTGTAATCCACCTTGGTATTCCTGGAAACTGGCCTAATCCTTGGTTCACTGTAGATAATTTCTAAATAAACGGTTGGGGAATGAAGACTACGGCCCAAAGCAAGGATAGCTAATGCTTACCGAGCTCTTACTTTATGCCAAACACTATTCTATATAGACATATACTTCATTTCATGCTTAAACAATCCTGTCATAGGTAATATTATATCTCCTTATTTAAAGATAAGGAAAGTAGGGCCAAGGAAGTTAAAACATCTGCTGAGGTTAAGTTGGGGGTAAAAATTCAAATCTAGACAGTCTGGCTTCAGACCCTGCACTCTTAATTATTACGCTCACTCTCTCTCATGTAATATAATCATGAAGTATCTTTCAAACACAGAACCAACATTTTTTTATTATTAAAAATCTTACATCATTTCAGAACATGCCTATATATTAAGAGATCTCACCCTAAGTTTGAATGGCCTCACTTTGAACCACAAATTCCCTCTTTCAGTGTTCCTATTCTCCTTTTCTTTTAAAACATGGCTGTCTAAGTCAGCTTCCTAATTTACATTCAAATTTCATTAGTCCCATGCTTTAATGGTTTAACCTGAAATTCATATTTTAAAAATCCTATTCCTCCTTTTATTTCATTTGCTCCACTGAAGAATGTGTAATCTTGAGCAGTGAGTTACTTGACCTCTCTGAGCCTTAGATCCTTACCTGAAAAGTTATGTATAATTTGTTATGAAGACTAGAAAAGGAGATACATAAAACAACAAAGCACAGTTTCTGGTACATCACAGGTGCCCCATGAACAGGAGCCAATAAGATCTAATCACCCTAAGCCACTACAGTCTTGAAGCCCGTGCTGGCTGCCTCATCGACTGCAGAACAAAATCCATCCCGTGTATTCCCTAGTGTGTCACAATACAGGCACAACAAACCTCTTGAGCTTCAAGGTCTACTTTGCTCCTCATCAGTTGATCTTGGCTAGCTCAGGAATCATCTGATCCACCTACTCTAAGCCGTGCTCTTTGTGCTTTGACTTTTGCTCACGCTGGCTCCTCTGCCTAGACGCTCCTGGCATTCGTGCTCCTCTGCAAACCCCTGTCACCCATGTACACACAGGCACTCTCCAGGAACTTGCAATATTCCAGTCCTTGTGCAAGATCCATCAGAGCCGTTTCTGCTACCATCTCACTGAAGTCATTGATGACCTCCTCTTGGGTCAGCAGTTGTCATCTGTCTTTCTTTGAATTCACATGGCCCTTTAGGCCATTACCAGATTAGCTCCGGTTGTAGTCAAGAGAAAGAAAAGGGATCTCATTCAATCACTCACAGCCTCATGCCATTTCTCCTGTTATCTGTGTATCTTCCCTCTAAAATTTTCACTAAGGACAAATGCCAAGTCTTTTCTTTCTCTTTGAATCACCTATACCAAGCCCACAGCAGCCTCCTTTTTTGGTTTTGAATGAAGTCTGGGGGGTCGTATTTGGAGATGTGCTTACGTGCTTCAAGTGTGGTGAATGAAGATCGTAGCACTTTGTCCAGCATTACGAGCAAAGGGGGAGCTCCCTTAGATCACCTTACAGAGGGGATCTGCTGGCACTGCGCCAAGCACCCAAGCACATGCTCCATGAGCATTATCTAATTTAATTTTCGTAATATCCTCTCAAATTAGCTATTGTTTCCCCCCTTATTCAGATAAGAAAACTAGGGTTCCGAGAGTGTAGGTAACTTGCCAATGTCACGTACCTGCTAAGTGGCAGAATGAGAGTGTGAAGTCCTATCTTTCCACTGCAGCAAACTGCCTCACTAAAAGAGCTTTCCAGTTTAATCCTGGAAGAAGAATATGTATGTAAGATAATGCTAGAATTTTCCATTTAAAATACTTCCTGAGAAGTAAGCTATTTATAAGTCTATAGATCTGGTTCTCATTGGCAAATAAGTTTATGCTTAGGCTGATGCTAAAATTAGGACTATTTCTGTGGAACAAGATTGTCAAAGGTACAACACCTTGTGGTTCTGAGACTATGCAAAAACCTCATGTATTGATGAAGCTCAGAAATGATGTCTTAACACTATTGACTGATAGAATTTTAGGGCTATTTATATAGAATCACCACCAGTGCTGGGGCCTTTTGAAGGCAAGGATTTCTGCCCTCTTTTCTTTTTTCTCCTTAAAAATATTTACGAAATGAGTATTTATAATTAACTATAAAAATTTGTATGAAAATAAAAATTCTGTAGGCATGACACCATTGGCCCTTCTTAACAGAGTACATAATATGTTCTGAATTTTTCTAGAAATCACACTATTCAAAAATCATGTATAAGAATAACTGGTATGAATAAAACTAAAAATTTGCCAAAACCAATCTCTGACTTCATTTTAATTGCAAAAGTCAGTATCCATAGAGAAGGGGTTCTTCCACTCGTGAAAAATCCTGATGATGCTTAGGCCACATTTATACCTATAATGATCATTTACTCATTTTTTTTCTTTAAATATATATTCTACATCTCTGAGGTTCCCAGGCTCTGTGCTAGACCCCTGGGGGCCTGAGATAAATAAGGCATAATTATTTCAGGTAACATCCTGCTTTGATTTGCCACAGATTATGTCTTAGAATCACAGGATTTAAGTATCAGAAAGGATATTTCAGATTATTTATCCTGGACCCCTGTCTTACTCCATTCAAGCCTCTATAACAAAATCCCAGAGACTGGGCAGCTTATAAAAGATGGAGATTTATTTCTCATTGTTCCACAGGCTGGGACGTTCAAGATCAAGACACCAACCAGCAGAGTCACATTCTAGTGAGGGCCCATTTTCTGGTTCAAAGCAGCCCCTTGCTCTGTGTCCTCACATGCAGGAGCGGCTAGGGAGCCCTGTTAGGCCTCCTTATCAAAGCACTCACCCCACCCATGAGGACTCCACCCCAATGACCTAATCAACCCCAGATCCCCACATTGTAATACCATCACATTCGACATTAGGATTTCAACGTATGAATTTCAGGACAACACAAACATTGAGACCATAGCAACTCTTCATCTTACATTTGCAAAAGTTGAGGCCGAGAGGTTAAGTACAACCCCCCAGATTAGCGGCAAAGTCACAACTAGGCCCTGGGTGAGTCTCCTACCACCTACCTCCTGTCCATCATACAACTAGCCAGTATTAGTGTATTCTTGATCTTATTTTCCTCCAAGAGGAGTTCTGACATGTAAGGAAAGACAAAGAAAACAAGGTCGATTTGGGTTTTATTTACAATACAAAGAAGTAGATTTACTGTTCATCAAGTACTTATTGAGAACTATCAGGAGCTTTGCTAGGTGTTGGACATATGGCTGAGCAAAAGCAGAGATGCCTTCCCGGCTCACATCCTGCTTATTGTCTGGTGTGCATGTGTATGAGACCCCAGCACAAAAGCCGTAAACTGCCCCTGAATGGGAAGACCAAAAGAGTCCAGGTGCCGACAGGCAGAATGTGACGCTAAAAATGGCAGCTAAAGGGATTGTAGCATATTCCTTTCTTTTAAAAATGTAAAATAGTAAAATCTATAAATACCCCATCTATTAAAAAACAGAAAGATACCGGCCTGTGTCTTTGGTCTCCTGCTGTTGTATGGATAACTTTTTCATATTACAGAGTGAAAAAGAATTAAAAAAAAATACAAGTATCATAGGTACACTGCAGTGCCTATCTTTGAGTAAAATAAATTTATAGTATCTTAGAAAAAATAATACTTCTATTCACAGCTCCAGGTTATGTCCCTGTTTGTTGAGTTATCTTTTGTGTGCCGATTTCCCCTTTAATTTCCCAGAAGAGTTTGCAGGATGCTATTTACCTTTTTGTAAGTATGATTTTTAAAACTGTGATCATCAGAAGAATGGATGGAACAATGCTTTCCTATCGAAAACTAAGATTATGATGTGTTTACAAAAGTTAATCATAATGTGCTTTGATGTTAGTGCATTCATATGAATGACAGTTTATCGTTTTAGCCTGTATTTCAACCATCAGTTGATTTTTATAACTTACAAAACCTGACTTTTAAATCTGTACACTTTACTTCAGCAAAATCTTCCACCGTGAATCAGATAGTTTCAAATGATCAAAATAGATGAATACCTTAGCTCTCTTTTCTGTCATTCCTTACAATTCCATGTAACAGTGGGCTGGAAGTTTTTCTGTGTTTATGTGTGTGTAGAATACACGTTCAGACTCAAATAAATATTTGCCATAATTTTTCTTCCAGTTCTAGCTGCATAGATAGATAAGTGAGGTGGCTGTCTTTTTCTAAGAGCATGTTCTTATTATGACATTGTCCCTTCCTGACGTGTACGAACAACTCTGAAGTTGAATTTCTTCCCAGACTAGTAGCATCCACAGAAGGCACATTTGGAGATTTAAAAAAAAAAAAAAGGCTCATCGTGTTCCAGAGAAGGCTCCCTTCCTCCCATTCAGTGACTGCAAATGAGCCTCTCATGACCTCAATTCGGGAGAGTTCCGTTTGATACCTGCACAGACAGAGCCCTGCTCGGCTCATGAACCTCCTGCGTGGTCAACAGTGCCACCACGAGTAACACGAAGCATGCCACCACCTGAATCCCTGGCAATTCCCACAGCGCTTCCAAGTCTCTTTGGCAAGAAACATTTGCAGACATTAAGTACAGCGGTAAAATTACCCGGTTATAAACACTCTCCCATCCCCCACCCCAGCCAACCCCCCCACCCCCCACCATTCCCACCCCCCACCATCGGAAGAGCAAAAGGGGCCTGAGAAGCAGGGCTTGTGAATCCCTGTCCCAGACGCAGTTCTTAACGGGAATTCCTCCATCTGATAAAAAGGATTCCTCGGAGGTTTCCCACAGCCTCCAGCTCTGAGGCTCTTGTGTCGGTTGTACCTGCAAACATGAAGGTTGTCAGTCAAGTGTTATTAATCCGCGTTCTGAAAAACAAGGGAAGTCCCCCGCGTTATGTCCTACTTCATAACAAAGATAACAGTCTGGTTCGGCTCACGATTGCCTTCTCATTAAAATAGATCGTTTCCAAATTCACACATAAGAGTTCCTGCTTAATGTGGACTAAGTGCGGAAAGCTGTGGTTGCCTAGGAACCAGGGGAGGTGTGTCCAAGAGGCTGAAGAACATAAATGAGTAACTGAAACGTTGACATTAGTTTCAGCTGGGTGACCTAAGCCTCGATTCAGCCCTAGACATTCCAGACGTTTCTCATGGGCTGGTGAAACCGCTTCCTCAGAAGTAGCTCATTAAGTCATAACAATGAGAATTAGCATTTAATATAATGTTCTTCTCGATGATGTGATAGGGGACAAGAGAATGACTGAAAAAGCAACAAGACCAGATCCTAATGTCTTTGATAGACTGTGTCCAGAATAGAGAATGAAATGTCTGCTGGGACTCATGTTCTCAAACAGCTTTTTCCAAATGTGTATGGTTCTCTTCGATCGGTTTGGGAGGGGAAAATATTTCAGTCTTCTTTTTAAATGATGTGTTTATTTATTTGAGAGAGAGAAAGGGAGAGAGAGCATGTTATTTCAGAGAATGGTTTCACTTTTCCACTCATAATTCCCTTGACCTGGTCCTTCACGTGGGCATCTGCTGCTTCTCAGTGCTTCCAGGGATGGGGACAGGAACCCTACTACCTCTTGAGGCTCTTCTTGGACCTTGAGTCACCACCCAGCCTGGGCCTCAGCCACGTGGAATCTTTTGCCATGTCCTCATCCACCAACATTTTCTTTTCTCCCCGTCAGCCTCTTTTTTGGGTGAAGAGACCTTTCCCAGAAACTCCCTGTATTCCTTTTCTAGGGACGTTATAACAGATGAATGCAAACTCAGTAACTTAAAAATAATAGCTGTCTGTTCTCTCTTGGTTCTGGAGGAGAGAATTCTGAAATTCAGATGTGGGCAGGGCCATGCTCCCTCTAAAGACTCTGGGGAAGACTCCTTCCTTGACGCTTCCTAACTTCTGGTGGCTCCAGTGATCGTTGGCTTCCTTGGCTTATATCTGAATCACTCAGATCTCTGCCCCCATCTTCCCGTGGCCTGCTCTTGAGTATTTTTTCTCATTGTCCTCTCCTCTTAGAATATAGTCATGGCACTTAGGACCCACTTTAACCCAGTATGAGCTCCTCTTGGTCCTTAATATATTACATCTGCAAAGACTATTTCCAAATAAGGCCACATTCCAAGTTTCTTGGTGACTATGAGTTTTTGAGGACTATTACTTGTAGTAGAATTCTCTAGAGAAACAGAACTAATAGAACATATAGAGAAGGAGATTTTTTTTTATAAGGGATTGACTCACACAATTATGGAAGCTGAGAAGCCCCCATATCTGCAAGGCCAGAGAATCAGGAAAGCCAATGAAGTAGGTTCTATATGAGTCCGAAGGCAAGAGAAGACCAATGTCCCAACTCAAAGACCATCAAGTAGAAAGAAAAAAATTCTTTCTTGTTCAGCATTTCCTTCTTTTCAAGCATTCAACAGATTGTATGACTCAACCATATTGGGGAGGGCAATCTGCTTTACTAAATCTATCCATTCAAATGTTAATCTCATCCAGAAACACCCTCAGAGACATATCCAGAATATTATTTAATGAACTATCTGGGCACCCCATGGCCCAGTTAAGTTGGTACATAAAATTAACCATCACACTGCTCAATGCACTCCACTCCCCCTAGCAGATTTCCCTTTATATTTTACTGGCACCACCAGTGAGGGGATTACAAGAGCAGTGATTGACTTTGACCCTTTCCTTGAGGCCTATGGTGGAAGTATGGATAAATGAAATAAGATGGGATTGGGAGGGAGACAAATCATAAGACACTCTTAATCTCACAAAACAAACAGAGGGGTGCTGGGGGAAGAGGGGGTGTGGAGAGGGTGGTTGGGTTATGGACACCGGGGAGCGTATGTGATATGGTGAGTGCTATGAAATGTGTAATCCTGATGATTCACAGACCTGTACCCCTGGGGCTAATAATGCATTATATGTTAATAAAAGTAATTCATAATAAAAAAAATTCTGCTAGGGGCACCTGGGTGGCTCAGTGGGTTAAGCCTCTGCCTTCAGCTCGGGTCATGATCCCAGGGTCCTGGGATCGAGCCCCGCATCGGGCTCTCTGCTCAGTGGGGAGCCTGCTTCCCCCCTCTCTCTCTGCCTGCCTCTCTGCCTACTTGTGATCGCTCTCTGTCAAATAAATAAATAAAATCTTTAAAAAAAAAAAATTCTGCTAGCAAAGAAAAATGGATATTAGATAAACAACAAATCCATTATATTTCCAAATATTTCTTTTTTGTGAAATAGACCAATCTATATTAGTTTATGCCTTGTGTTGGCAAGTGATTAAAAAAAATTTTTTTTTTAAATCACTCAGGCTAGGGGTGTGTGGGTGGCTCAGTGGGTGAAGCGTCTGCCTTTGGCTCAGGTCATGATCCCAAGATCCTGGGATCAAGCCCTGCACTGGGCTCCCTGCTCAGCAGAGAGCCTGCTTCTCCCTCTCCCTCTGCACCACCCCTCCCTGTCCTGCATGTGTTCTCTTTCTCCCCCAAATAAATAAAAGCTAAAAAAAAAAAAAAAAAAAAAAAAAAATCACTTAGGCTAACAACAAAATAGGAATGGTTAGGCTTCAAATAAGGGTAGATTCAAAAGTTCAAAGCTTATGCTCAGGACCTTGTTTCTTACCCCTTTCTCAGCCTTGTTTTCCTCTGGTGTTGAAGTAATACTTAAGGAGCCTCTAACAATGCAATGATAAAGAAAGCCACCATCACCTCCCACCATACAAAATCCACCCAGCCATAGACCACAGGGAAAGAGCTTAACTCTGCTTCCTACAGAACTTTGATTTGTGCTGCTTAAGTGCTTTATTCTTGATAACTTCAGTGTACCCATGGATGATCCAATCAATACCTTCCTCATATCCAGAAATAAATCCCTCCACGTGACCTCAGCCATTACTTCTTTGAACCAGTCCACCATCAGAAAAGCAAGAAAGATATCCCCCTCTCCAAACACCACATCCTACCCTTCCAGCTCTTTTGTTCTGATCTCCACACTTGCTATTCTTTGTGTTTGTTACAGAATCTTTTTGTCCTGGTTCTTTCTCACTGTCCAATACCCATCTCTCCTGTCTTTACTTCCCTCTTTGCCTGGTTAGATTCCATGGTCCATCTCCCTTTATGTACCTTCAACTCCCTTGCATGTCTTTCCTCCCACCATATTCACCAGACAATAGCCAAGCTGGGTAGATGAACCCCTTCACCTGACTTACCCATACGTTTTTGACTGAGCTTTGTTAAAGCCACACAGCTGAGCATCCTAGACTCATGATCACTGCATCAGATGTGCTTGCAACAATCTATGGCTCTCCTACTCTCTCCGTAGCCCCTCTCTAACTCTCCATAATGATTAGCTCATTATTTCTCCCCTTGCACAAAAATTATTCTCCCCATTCCTCATTCCGAGCTAGCAACCTTGCTTCTTACTTCACTGAAATGATAGTAGTCACTAGATAGGAACCCCCTCTTTCCTTGCCTAACTGTACACATACACCCCCATCTGCATCCTCCTCTCATGTCACAGGCGAGGCAATTTCTCTGCATATACTCTGTATCTTGTCCCCATTTACCTTCTTTTTTTTTTTTAAAGATTTTATTTATTTGACAGAGATCATAAGTAGGCAGAGAGACAGGCAGAGAGAGGGGGGGAAGCAGGCTCCCTGCTGAGCAGAGAGCCCAATGCGGGACTCGATCCCAGGACCCTGAGATCATGACCTGAGCCAAAGACAGAGGCTTAACCCACTGAGCCACCCAGGCACCCCCCCATTTACCTTCTAAGACTGCACAAATGCAGTCAGCTATTTTCTCTCCCATATCATCAGTCTTTCTGCCTTTAATGGACCACTCTTCTCAGCATGTAAATATTTTCTAGAGTCTACTATATTTGAAATATTCTCTTGATTTTATGTTTCCTTTCACTTGCTGCCCTACTTCTGCTCCCCTACAAATCCAGCTTTCTCTCCCCGCCCCCCCCCAAAAAATCATTTACCTAATCTGACTCCACTCCCTTACCCCACATTTTTCTGTCCTTCACCATTTCATGAAAAAGGTTTTTATTAAGGTGGTCATTATCACCATATTCTAAAGCTAATGAATACTTTTCCTGTTCTCATCTTACTCAACATCTCAGTAGCTTTCAACCCAAAGACCACCCCTTCCTTCTTGAAGAACTCCCATGTAGCTTACATAGAAACACACTCACAAGGATTTCCTCTTACCTCCCTGGCCCTTTTTCTTAGAGAGGAGTCTTGAGTACGCTTCTCCACGTACGTTCTCCTTTTACCAGGGCTTTAAAAAACGTACCTACAGGTCTTGCCTGTACATCTCCATTCAAGCTCTATATTCAGGGCTTCAGGTAAATATAGACACAGCCTATGTGACATTACTGCTTAACTGACTCAGAGACATTTCAGATTCAACATTTTGCCTTATCCCACGTTGCATTCCCTCGGCGTGCTCCTGGAGCCAGCTTCTGGTCTGTAGTAGATGGCACCTCCATTTATTTCAGAACGCTGGGAGTTTTTCCTTATATTCTATTCTCACTCATCCTCCCTCATTCAATGTGTGACTGAGTTGTATCAATTCAGTCTCCAAAATATATTTTAAAATGTATGGACTTCTCACTGTTGTCTCCACTGTCAACATTTTAGTTCAGAGTCAACCGTTGACCCGCAGACTGGTGGCACTTTAAACACTCTTGCCCCTTTCCGTCCATTCTCGAAGCCATAGCCAGGATACTCTTTTAAAAAGAGAAGTTGGATCATGTTACCCTTATGTTTCAAATCCTTCAAAACCTTCCCATGGTACTTAGAATAAAGTTTAGAGTCCCTCCAAAGCCCTAGCCTACCAAATTTTCCATGCCATGACCTTCTGCCCTTTTTGCATAGTGCTCCGACCACACCGTTCTTCTGGTGTTCCTTGAAAACATCAGGCTCTTTCCCCTCAGGGACCTCACACGTGCTCCTCCCTTTGCCTAAAAGACTCTTCCCCATTCTTAATAGGTGTCATCTCAAATATCACCATCTTAGAGAGCATATTCTATCTTCACGCCCCATTCCAAGGCTGGACACTGACTTACTGTGAAGCTAAGAGCAATTCTTAAAGCTTTCCTAAAATCTTGTTGATAACAGAGATGTTGTAAGTCAGAATATTAAAATTAGTCATCAGCATCATTATTCCTTAGACCATTGTCGTACCCTTCAGAGGGATCCTTATTGTCCATTTCCTCCTGGGCCACCATGTTTTAGAAACTGCTTCCCCTACTGATAGGAATTCCCTATGACCTGGACCTTGTTCCCCGTGTTCAGAACTTACACTCATTCTCCCTGGCTCTAGTCACCAGACCCTTCCTCTTTCCAGTTAATAACTCACAGTTTTCCAGCTATACCACCCACAATGAAGGGAGCGTTTTGTTTTGTTTTGTTTTCTCTGTTACACAGGGTGGCTTAATGTCTCTTCCTTCATCACTTTCTTGCCCAGTAGTTTATAATATAAATAGTAGCCCCATTAAAGTTTATTCCCAAAAAAGAGCATTCTTCCTCAAAGATAGTCATGAAAACTGTAGCTTCCTTTAGACTATGGAAAACGCTACAGTTTTAAAAGTAACAATTCATTTTATTTTATTTCTCTTTTTTGCATTTTCACTTATTTTTATCATTCTTGATGTCTCCGTGTGTGTTTTTAGTTAATTAAATTTTTGATTTTAATTCCAGTATAGTTAGCATACGGTTTTTATGTTCGTTTCAGGTGTTCAGTACACTGATTGAATAATTCTATACATGGTTCAGTGCTCACAGTGATAAGTGTGCTCTTTATCCCCATTGCCATTTCAACCATTCAACCATCCATTTGAAAATCAAGCTACATAGTTACTTAGAGACAGATATGGATAAGTAAATAACAAAAATAGTAATTGTGGCTAGTGAAATTGTAAGTGAACAGAAAATATTTTGCATTACTTTCATTTTTTCATTAGTCTACAATGTTTATCAAAGATACCGTAAAGCCTGAATAGATAACACAAATAGTGTTTGTGTTTAACACTTTGCATATTATTGCTAAAAGTAGGATAGTACAGGTGGGTGATCCTAGCCACAGGATCTGATGTATGACTTAAGGTTTCTGTCTTCTCGGTGTGTGTATATAGGAACATATAAACACATAACCGTGTTTCCACCGGGACGTAAAGTGTCTTTACGTGTATGATCAATGCGAGTGGCTAACGTCCTCCAAAAACACTATTCATCTGCGATGAACAAAGTAGAAACTAATGTCTCTCTGCCTTGTATTATTTACATGCCATAAGTTTGCTATTATGTCAGAAGTCCTTTCCGATGTCTCACCTGGCAAACACAAATTGTGGTGCCTTCAGTAAAAAATGAAGAACACCTGCTCACCATTATTTATGTGCAGATACCCTTTCAAACGCTTAAGTGCCTCCCTCCCAGGCTTCTAGGTTACTTCCCTTCCGGTTCATTGTTCACCATTGTACAATGCTTTCTCCAATTTCTCCATTGCACATTCACTGCGAGTGAGGCTCTAAACAGAAGGCAGTGGCCTGATGGGGAATTAACCAGTGTGAAATATGGAGCAAGGATAACCGTGAACTCCCTCGTGTCGCGTATGGGAACGTCTGACACGTCAGATGAATGATCTCTACTGATGCAGTGTTTCCCACCAGAGACATCCAGAAGGGTCTAAAGGGCCTGATATCTTCATGTTATGTGTCAATTTATAGAAAATGTGTTCAACTATCAAATGGACTCTTCTTCATTCATTCCAATAACAGAATTCATTTAGGCATAAGGAATGACATTTCAGACATTGGTTTGTCACTCGTCTTAGTTTATTCAAAGAACTTTCTCCATTGTGTTTTTCTTCAGTGTTCTCTCTCTCTCTTATACCTCCTGGATGATTTTGCTATGTGTTCTCTTTAACCACATATGCTTCTTTCTTTTTTTAATCTTTCCCCTTAAATCACCTTATATCCTTTTCCAATTTTTCAGTCTGTGTTTTCCTTAATAATTTCTTCTCCTACAGTCTTGCCTTTAATCATTCTCCTGACTTGCTTCACTTTATAATACCCTTTATTTTTATCAAAGTCGGCATCAATAATTAACTTTTTATTGAGTGCCTGCAGGGTACATAACATTGAACTTGCTTCCTAATCTCTCTATCTCATTACCTATGGTATATACACACATATTACTGGAGAAGCAGCTACTACCCATTGTCCCCCCTCACATTGCCACCAACTACTTAATTACTTATCCTTTCTCAGGAGTACTTTACAGGGGAAGAGAAAACTCAGTAGCTTTTATCACTCCTACATCTAATCTTGGTCACTGCATATGCTCTTAGGGTACATCAGGCATCCCTCCATCGAGCAGTAGCATGTATACTGTGCGAATGTAGTTCAAGTACCCAAATACAAAGTAAAAGAATCTGGGAAAATACGCCTAATATCCCAGTAGCCAACTGCTTTCCAAGCTTGGGGCACCCTGAATGGGTGATTTCCTCCTCCTTAAGTGTTCTGCTTAAACTGACCTAATTATCTATCTACTCCCAAGACAATTATATTTTTTTCATATGTTATATCTACAGCTATATTTTCTTTATCCATATCCTATCTCCCCATCTAGGTTGTAGGCTATATTCTTTGCCTATACCTATACAATATGTGGTTTGAGAAGACACTTAATTAAAATTTATTGAATTAGAATAAGTCATCTTATTTTAGAGTAAGTCACACAGAAGAGATCAAGAAATAATAATATCTGTGTACTGCATATTCAGACTAAGAAAATGAATAATTTCAAGAGTGAATTCTCAGGAATAAGGCTGTTTCCTTGACTTTGTGAGTAGACTCGATTTTCAGGAATGTTCTTCCCTGTTCCCTCTAACTGAGAAGGAATATATTCTGTCAAACGAAGACATCATCATGGCTGTGCAAACACACCTGGGTTTCCAGGATATAGAATTGTCACAGAGGATGACCAGACAAGTACTTCTTCCCCTGCCCCTATAAGTGACCTAACAGGCTGCCACTCAAATCCCACAGATCTTCTGTTTTTCCAACAGAACATAAGGCCATAAAAGACCTCGGGGTCTATCAAAGAGCTCTGCCTAATTTTTTGTCAATTTAAACTCACCAACTTGATGAGCATCCTGACCTCTCAACTCTCTGGGAACCTTTTAACATTGTGTTCTCCTCAGGACAGATTTTTGACCTGAGGGAGTATTTGCTGCTTCTCAGGATCCTCTCTGCTTTGCTATCAAGTGAAAGGTGACTGTAGCGATGCTGCCATGTGGATTCTCTCTGACAGAAATAAAAAATAAAACTGTGTTATCCACCTCCATGGAACTCCCATTCCTGCCTCAGACTCTGGAGCACATTGGTGGAGTTTCACAGAGGACACCAAACCAGCACTGCGAAGGAGCACCTCAGAGATGAATTGCCTTTGAGAATCAGCAGGGTGAAATGAGAGAAAGCTGAGCGGACTCACAAAGATCTCCTGTCTGGTTCTTGCACAGGAAGAATTCGTAGCAGGACTTTGAGCCAGTCATCTCACCTCAGTTTCCTCGTCAATAAAACGAAATATTCCACTGAATTATAAGGATGGGTCTTCCAATTCCAAAATGCTATGCTTGAATAAGAAAAAAATAAAATTCTATACTTAAATTTTCTCACTTAAACTCAGTAATTCCCCCTCCTGCACAGGAATCTATTCTAAGGAAATAACCCAAGATATAACCCAAAATTTCCATACAAAGATATATCGTTTAGGTAAAGAAACCTGGAAAAGACTAAATATATGTTTGACAATGAGGGATGGCTAAGTGAATTCTAATACATCCAAATAGTGAAATTTTATGCAACTATTAAAAAATATTTTCCACAAATCTGTAATATCATACTGTGTTTATTTTACATGTCTTTCTTTAAGCAGAAGAAAACTATAGTCAAAGTTATCCAGGATTTTTAGTACATAAAATTAAGAAATACATCAAAATGTCAATACTAGTTACCTCCGATAGTTAAATTATATGTTTTTAATGTTATTTCATAAATCTTTCTATATTTTTCAACTTCCCTACATTGGATTTGTGATACTACCTTTCAGTGAGAAAATGGGCAAGTGATGTCACTTTTATTATTAAGTTTCAAAACCAAGTGTGTTTTTCACTAAGGAAGAATCCAGACTATAACTGTATAATTGTGAATTTTGAAAAGATGACGAATCCAAATGCAGAAATTTGGGAATAAATTTCCATATGTGAACAAAACAAAATGATTCGGGGATCCCAATAAGTTATCTGTAGAATGTGTAGCCATCAATTTCACAGTGCTATTTAGACACAGATATTTATAGCCCCGTTAATACAATTCGAAAGAGAAGTGCATCACATCAAAATAAACATCAAAATACAATATCTTGATATCGAGTTATATAAACCAAGATGCCTTGCAATAGCCTTGTTCTTTCATAAGAAATTTTCATGAGTAGAACAGATACTAATCCGATTAATATTTTTTAGGTCAGCTGCTCAAAGCAGCCCAAGAAACTATGTTCCTGCAAAAAATATTCAATAGATCACAATCTTTTTTGTTGTTGCTGTGAACAAGCTCTCTTATTTGATTTAAACTAGTGCCCTGACAGTAAAGCTCTTTGTGGTATTATAAAATAACAATTTTAAGATGTGACCTGAAAAAAATTGATTTTGCAGAGGTTCAGATTGTTTTTGTTTTGTTTTAATTTCACTGACATTAGCAGCCAGTTTGTTTTGATTTGGTTTATTTTGTTTGTTTGTTTGGGGTTTTTTTTGTTTTTGTTTTTGGTAGCCTTGCTGCTTAACTCAAGGGTGTGACCTCTGAGCCCACGTTGTTACCTTGAGTTTGTGGGATTTTAGGTGCCCTCGTGTCTGAAGAGAGAGTGGTGAAGCAAACAATCTTATAAACTCTCTCCCAGGTCTATGCGTCCCCCCGGGCTTGGCACATCTTCCCAGGGTACATTCTGAAGCATTGTGTCTCAAAGACTATTTTTCCCTCGGTGATTGGATTCTTCATATGAAATTAAGTGGGTCACACCAGCACGGATCATGTTACAAATTTTGTTCCCACTGAGCAAGAAGTTAATCTTAACATTTGCAAAAGGGGGATTTGAGACCTTGTGAAACCAAACATATTGACATCATATTTCCCTAATGCTTAAGAGAGAGAATCAAACAAGTTGCTTAACATCTGACAAAGGCTGTTTGCTAATCGTAGTTACGCTCTAGGAATAGTCTCCATTAACTAGATAAATGATAGGCTCTTCAGTTTAAAAATGAGGAACCGTGAGATGCCTAATCAATCTGTAGGAGGAAAAAGACACAAAGTAAAGACTCCCAAAGAAATGAAGACGAGCAGTGAAAGAGTTTCTTTTCAGCTAGCCACACATGAGAGTAATTATGAATTATTAAAATCATGGTTCCATTCGTCTTTCCTTCATCAACTGTCCTGAAGAGGATTAAGGGGCTCTGACTTTCCAGTGTATATGCTTCTTGCCTTTTTTTTTGCCTGCTCTACCTCACTTACACACTTTATAGGACTGTGTCATCATGAGTCACAACGTTGAAGGATTTTTCGGAGTTGTACCAAGTGCCAAAGCTATTTTAATAATCTCTACAGGTTTGTTGTAGGGCTTTTTTTTTTTAAAATGATAGAGAAATCTTGCAATGCACAACATTCATTTTATTCTTTATAACAACTTTCTGCCATGAAAGTTCTTTTTCTCCACCATAGGTTTTTATTTTGTTGTTGTTGTTGTTGTTTCTTGGTTTTGGGTTTTATTGTTTTTGTTTTTGTTTTAAACTCTGGCTGCTTCTTTGCACTATAAGGCTTCAAAGGGATTTTCATGCTAATTTTCCCTTGTCGCTGGCTTTGGTGTCTGGTCATTTCCTGAGTTAGATGACTGGAGAAAAGCAACTAAGAAATCTGTAGTGGTGAGCCCTTTATAGGCCCTGTTACGGATCAGGATCAAGGTGACCTTTCCAAAGGCTGCTGTTAAGCCAACACCTGTAAACTGTTAAAAAATGTAATCTCTGTACATAATTTCTATTCTGAGGCTCTTTATGATGGCAATTCTTTATACCCCATTTTGATTTGAAAAAAACCTGCTAGTAACATATAAGCCACTTATTGAGAATTCGATATAAATATCAAAATGAACTGCTTTATTTCATGTATTTCATATTAAAAAGATTTTTTTAATTGACGACCAACTTTAATACTCTTTTTACAGTCCATTTCACACTGGGAATATGTTAAAACTTTTTGACTGGTCATCTCCTCTAGATGGTTTTTAAGTAGGAGCAGGCAATCCAGGCTAGTTGCCTAAAATGGTCACTGATTATGCTCATATTATGAAGCATATAATTGAAAATGTGTATGTGGTTGAAAATGACAGTTTTATCAGCAAGGGAAAGTCAGGAGTCGATGAGCTTTCTTGTTGTCCTTCTTGTTCAAAACTCATAAACAGTTTGGCTAAACAGCACTAGCGGTAATTTATTGAGCACTTACTATGTTTCAAGCACAGTGCTTAGTATTTTCCTTGGGTTATCTCATTTAATTCCTTGTCATAACTCTTTAAAGTAGAAATTTTACAAAATTTTCATGGGGTTTAGAGAGTTTAAATGATCTATCCAAGATCACAAAGCTAGCCTGGGTAGGACTTCAAACCCACATCCGAGTAACTTCCTGGCTGCTCTTCCTAAGAGCTACCATGGCCTGCCTCCCTTTGCAGCGTGGAATAACAAGGAAGAGCCTGTGCAAACCCCTCAGGGGTTGAACCACTGCAGAGAATGCTGTGAGCACAGCGCTGGAGGAGCTGAGCTTTCCTCCACTGTGCTGACACATTCCCTGCCTCATCCATTCAAGCAATAGCCAGTGAGTCCTACATTATTCCAAACCCTTTGCTAGTTACATGGTAGGCAAAGATGAGTAAGACCCCATTCCCCTTCCTGGGAGGGTCCATGTCTAAAGAGAGAGAACAGATACGTCAACGAATTATTCTGAAATATGAGCTGAATTTGGAAAGTAAACAAATCTGGGGAAGCAGGGGAGTGGCAGTGAGAACCCCAGGGATAAAGTAGCTGCTGGCTGGAGGGTGGAAAGCGGTAGCTATGAAGGATGTCCATGGTGGGAAGGAGGGACCGCAGCTGACAAAAGGTCAAGCCTGTTGCCCAGGCCTCCCGTCAGGCTTCCTTAAGTACTGGGAATAAACCAAAGGTGGTTCCTTAAATCATAACTACATAGCCATGGGTTTAGGGGGATAGGGGCAGGACTCTTCAGAGTTGCTGTTGTCCTAACTCCAAAATTCCTACCCTTAAGATATAGCCCCCAAGTATGATTTGGTTCATTCTACCAGGCTGTGTCACCACAGATCCAAATCTATGATCACTTGAAATAGGACTGAGACTTAATCTGTTTAAGTAATGGTTAAACACAGGGTTAGATGAAAAGAAGAGGGAGAATTTTACCTCCCACCTCTGAGCTGTGATTAGAAGTTTGCTCTAGGAAAACACTTTGAGACTAGCCCTTCCTACCCTGATGTCGTGTTTTCAGCATCCATGTTGGCTGTATTATTTAACTTTAATATATATATTTAAAGGGGCTGTGACATCATTGCTGCATTTCTCTATTGTGTTAGTAACTGGCAAAAATACTTGGTTGGAAGAAGTAGCAGCTAATGACCAGTATCTTGGATTAGTGGCGACTGAAAAATGCATATAGTTATTTTGTTTGTTTAAAGGCTTTGGGGGACCTCTTATTCTTACACCTCTGCTGTTCGTTTATCTTTCTTTTTTTTTTTTTCTTCCTTGCTCACGAAGTTGAGTCAGCACCAGAAACATATTCAAATTAGACTTGTCATACAGAAAAAAAAAAAAAAAAAACCCACAAAACTCTGACTTTGTCAGGGTGGGTGGAGGGGGAAAAAGGCAACTTTTTGTCAGTCTTTTGTATTTCAGCAGCTGGATTCATTGCTACCATGGCAACGGACCACATGATGAGGTGTATTAGATTGCTGTGTGTTGAGCACAAGGGGAAGAATGAACACAGCGTTTTATTGAAGTTAAAGGTTGCTTTGGAGTTTCTCCTGTGGAAATGTGTAAGGTCAAATACTATGGCTCTCAGCATATGTAGGACTTTAGGGGAAGAATTAGGGGCAAGTTCGTGCAGTTCACTACAAAACCAGGTAAGGCACCACTGAATCTATGAAACTGAACTCTTCTGTTGCAGGAGCATAACTTGCTGGGTGGAATTTCACCGGCGCCTCCACCCCCCTAGCCCTCCATGGGCACAGGACAAATTTCTCCTGTCCCCCTCCCACCCCCAGCTCCCTCCCCTCCGATTTCACCCTTTATTAATTTGAAAGTCTGAAAGGTTGTGAATTTCTCTAGTTCTTTGGTAGTGTGTGTGAGGGTGCGCGTGCAAGTAAAAGAAGGAAAGCTGGAAAGACGTAGTAAGAATGCCGTAATTCGCGTCTTCAGGTCAATGTAAAACTTGGACAAAGTGCTTCCTTGCTTTGATCTTTGAAAATGGTCCCCTTTTCCGAGAGGACACCTGATGAGCGGCATCGGGGGTCCCAAGCTGTTTGTCTCGTATACTAAATTAAGCTGGAGGACAAAGTCCTCCCACATGTTACTTTGTGTATTTATCGTATCTGCGCATTTGTTCCTCTTGCATCATATTCCTGCCAGCCTCATCTCACAGGCGCGGGTCAGTGTTATCTATAATTTTTACAGCGTATTTTATTTCCATTAGTATTCTGTCCTTTCAGACACTGTGGTTCTGTGTGCCTCAGAGGATTTAAAAATAGAAGCAAATACAATACGGGTTAGCGTAAAATGAACTCTAGCTTGGAGGCTGGGGAGAGCTGAATGTAAACAATGCAGGGTGGCGTGGGGAAGCAGCCATTCCCAGAGCTCAGAAGCCTCCTCCCGCGTTGTTTACTTGGCCCCCTAGCAGCTCGCTTCAAAAGAAGTGGCTTTGATATCCCCAGAGCAATTTAGAGGACCAGAAAATGTCTTGACTAGTAACTTACGGTGCTGCCTTCTTCACGGTTTCTACTTGATGTTTGATGTCTTGTCTTTCTCATAAGACATTAGGATTTACTTTAATTTGTTTTAGCCAAAGGCTAACGCAGCCAACTTTTCTCGACTCAGAACAAATAGAACAAAGTTGTCCCTGCAGCTTTAGGGACAAAGCCTGACCAAAACAGGAGCAGACACCCCCCCCCACCCCCCAACCCACCACTCCCCCACCTCCCCTACCCACACCATCCCCCATTTCTCAGGCGGATTCACTCTCTACCTGGAGTGTTTTCATCAGAGAAAGTAATATTTTCCTGGCTAAAATCAGTTATTTGAGTGATTTGGATACATGCCAAGCAAATGATCCCAAGTTTGGCCATATATCACTCTTTCTTCAAAAAGGGAAACGGATTTTCTGAAAACCATTTGGCCTCTGTGGTTTTCATTGTTATTTCCTTCGTCTCTCTGGTTTTTATACATCTGGGTCATCTTCTAAATTTGAGCAAGGAGTTATAATTACTTTTCAAAACAATTTTTTGGCCATAATTGCGAATAGAGGGAACTATTTCCATGATAACAAATATCAAAAGCGTTATACTAACAGTGAACATGTGTAAAATGCCCGTGTTGTGTCTGAAATCATTCTTTCCTTTTACCCTGTGTTGTTTGGAATATAGAACAAGCTATGAGCATCAACTCTGAAACATCAAATATTTTCACAAGCATAAGTTGTTATTAGTTAAGAATAAGAAGTTCCCAAGAAGGAGTGAAAGATGGTTCCCGGCAAAATATTTTAAAGTGTGAAGTTCTCAATACTGGCAATATCTGAGGTAGAAAGTGGTATATTAAAGGAAAAATAAAAGGGGGGGGCAAAGACGAAGGGAGAGAAAGTCAGAGACACAAAGAGAAGACACAAGAGAGACAGATAAGAAGTAAAGATAAACGTGTAAATGATCTCTTAACCACCCTATCTTCTTTCCCAGCAGTGCTGGAATGGGTTAAATCTCTCTTTATAAAAGAAGCGAGATGAAGTAGTGTGGATGAGGTGGAATTACTGAAGAGTACTAGCATTCCACTGTCTCATATTTGAAATACTTGATCAGACCTAGATCCGTTCTATAACTGGAAGGACAAATAACTATTTTTCAGTTCCTGTAGTTCCTATTGTCTCTGTCCTTGCTGCTGTGGGCGAAGATATCAGCCAGCTGAGACATTAGAGTGAGATGGGTGTAAAAATGAATATATACCCAGATTTCTGTGATGTTTATACACCTGACACTAGGCCATATGTACATGTCCATTTCTCAGGTCAACATAACTGAGAGGTCCATATAATGCAAGATCCTTTTAAGTTTTGTTTTTTAAATAATAACTATATATTTAAGTTGTACATAATTCGGTACACACATATACATAGTGAAATGATTACCACAGTCAAGCTAATTAATGTTTCTTTTCCTCACCTAGGTACTGCTTTTTGGTATGTGGTAAGAGCACTTGAGATCTACTCTCTTAGCAAATTTCCAGTGTGCAGTAATACGCTATTATTACCTACAGTCATTATGCTATACATTAGCTTTCTAGACTTATTTATCCCACATAACTGCAAAGTTGTACCTGCTGACCAACATCTCCTCATTTCCCCCACCTCCCTAACTCTGGTAACCACCATTCTACTCTCTGCTTCAATGTATTTGCCTTTTTTAGATTCCACATGTAAGTGAGAACATGCAGTATTTTTCTTTCTGTGTCTGGCTTATTTCACTTAGTATAATGTCTTTAAGGTTCATTCATGTTGTTGCACATGGCAAGATCTCCTTTACAAATACTCCATTGTATGAGTATGCCACAATGTCTTTATCCATTCATATGTGGATAACACATCATTTCCATATCTTGGTTATTGTGAATAATACTGCAATGAGCATGGGAGTGCCGATATCTCTTCCATGTACTTATTTAACTTCCTTTGAGGGTATACTCAGAAAAGAGATTGCTGGATCATATGGTGGTTCTATTTTTAGTTTTTCAAGAAACCTCTACACTGTTTTCCACAATGGCTATAATGAAGTTTCTTTTCTAGTTGTTTTGATACCTACATTCTTAAGATGTGAAATTATTTTTGATATGCTCGTTTTTAAATTAGAAATGTTGCCAAGGTGTTTTAATTAAATCGTATTTTTGTCAACATTTCTTTAAATCATGCTTTATTGTTCATTTTGAATGATTGGATGTGTTTCTGAACATTTTAGCTTTAATTTCTAGAACTCCCTAACCTCTCAGACAAACAGCTAATTATCTACATCTACCTCTATTAAGGAGATAGATGTTCAACAGAGGCATGATGAAGAAGAATTGTAGTGACTATTATAGCTTCTTCAATAAAATTAATGGTAACTGTTGAACCCCAAGACAATATTTCTAAAGTAAAGTTCCATTTTTAGGTATTGCTATTTTTAAACCTATAACTTCACTAAAGTGTATTTTATTCAATAATAAAATGTAATTACCATGTAATTTTTGCATAAAAAGAATTGGACTTTTAAAAAATATTCTTAAATGTTTCATATGAAAAAAAAAAGTAATGACACCATGATGATGATCATGACGACAGAGGCCATAATGATTAATTCAGGGAATAAAATGGACTTTATTATAAAACTCTAAGCCCTGTATATAGTAAAAGGCTAATGTTTCTAAAAAGAAAACAGAAATTTCTGAGGTGCTTGGGTTGCTCAGTTGTTTAAGTGTCTGCCTTCAGCTCAAGTCATGATCCCAGGGTCCTGGGATCAAGTCCCGTGTTGGCCTCTCTGCTCATTGGGGAGTCTGCTTCTCCCTGTCCCTTCCCCCAGCTTGTGCTCTCTCTCATGCACACTCTCTCTCTCTCAAATAAATGAATAAAATCTTTAAAAAAAAGTAGAAATTTCTAATGGGGGGTATGATTTTCAGATATTTACTTTCTAATTTAATTAATTCCATTAATAACATTTAGAAAGCTCTAACAATAGGTGAGTCTGCTATAGTTTCATCAGAGCTTATTATAAAGGATGTTGACTTTGTTCAATAAGCAATAGAGGCTTTCATCAATAACGATTAAATTTACCCATAATTGTGCAGTGTGATAGTAAAAGAGTAAGCTCATTGCTGATAGTGAATAATTTGTCTTAATGTACAAAAAGGGAACAATCAACTGGTTCCATTCTCATAGTATTAGCCTGATAAATTTTAAGGTAATATTATTATAGTAATTCCCCACTACCTGGTATGCATATTATCAAATATTCAGTGTTGACACTACTTTACTATTTTAATCATCTTTTTAAATTCTAATTTTTTTTTTTTTTGAGAAAATGAGAAAAAGAGAGAGGGCATGCACGCAACTAGGGGAGTAACAGAGGGAGAAGGAGAGAGAGCATCTCAAGCAGACTACCACTGCATGTGAAGCTTGACACGGGGCTCAGTCTCACAACCCTGAGATTATAAACTGGTTTGAAATCAAGAGTTGGACGTTTAACTGACTGAGCCACCCAGGAGCCCCCTTAAATAATTTGTTCTAAATAAATAACAATGTTTTATGTCTGAAATCTATTAATTTGGCTTTTTGGGGGGAAAATTATACTCCTTTTTTTGCCTCTACCTACCTTCATATGAAAGAAAATGCCATATGGATTGACAATTCCAACATGTAATGTGGTATATATAAAGTAGTAAAAGAAAATATGGAACTTGAGATAGAAAAGCATGTTTGCAAAGGCAGAAATCACAAAGGAATGGTTACATGAAAAGTTATTACACACCTGGATAGCTTCTACTATTATCAACATGACTTACCAAAATTGTACATTTTTTACTAAGGATGAACCTACACTGATACATCATAATTATTTTTTTTTTTAAGATTTTATTTATTTATTTGTCAGAGAGAGAGAGAGAGCGAGCGAGCACAGGCAGACAGAGTGGCAGAGAGAGAAGCAGGCTCCTTGCGGAGCAAGGAGCCCGATGTGGGACTCGATCCCAGGACGCTGGGATCATGACCTGAGCCGAAGGCAGCCGCTTAACCAACTGAGCCACCCAGGCGTCCCTACACTGATACATCATAATCATGAAAAGATCATAGTTTACTTCAGGGTTCATTCTTGACATTGTCCATTCTGTGGGTCTGGACAAATGTATAATGATATCTATCCATTATTATAACATCACACAGAGTATTTTCAGTGTCCTAAAAATCCTCTGTGCTCTGCCTTTTTTTTTTTTTTTTAAGATTTTATTTATTTTTTCAACAGAGAGAGATCACAGGTAGGCAGAGAGGCAGACAGAGAGAGAGAGGAGGAAGCAGGCTCCCTGCCAAGGAGAGAGCCCGATGTGGGGCTTGATCCTAGGACCTTGGGATAATGACCTGAGCGAAGGCAGAGGCTTTAACCCTCTGAGCCACCCAGGGGCCCCTGTGCTCTGCCTTTTTATCTCTCCCTACTCCACCCTCTTTCCTGGAAACCAGTGATCTTTTTATTGTCTCCATAGGTTTGCCTTTTGCCAGAATGTCATATAGTTGGAATCATATATCATGTAGCCTTCTCAGATTGGCTTCCTCTACTTAGTAATACACATTTAAGGTGCCTTTGTGTCATGTCATGTCTTGATAGCTCATTTCTTTTTAGCACTGAATAATACTACATTGTCTGGATGTATCACAGTTTATTTATTCATTCACCTACTGAAGGACATCTTGGTTGCTTCCAAGTTCGGGCAGTTATGATTAAGCTGCTACAGACATCCATGTTCAGGGTTTTGTGTAGGCATAAGTTTTCAACTCCTTTGGGAAATAACGAGGAGTACGATTGCTGAGTCATATGGTAAGAGATGTTTAGTTTTGTAAGAAACTTCCACACTGTCTTCTTAAGTGGTTGTACCATTTTGAATTCCCACCAGCAATGAACGAATATTCCTATTAGTCCACATGTCACCAGTATTTGGTGTTGTTGGTGTTCTGGACTTTGAGCATTCTAATAGTTGTACAGTGATATCTCATTGTTGTTTTAATTTGCCTTTTCCTAGTAACATATTATGTGAACATCTTTTCATATGCCTATTTGCCATCTGTATATCTTCTTTGGTAAAGTGTTTGTTTTGGGTCATTGGCCCATATTTTAATTGGGTTTGCTTTTTTATTGTTGATTTTAAGAGTTCTTTGTATATCTTTGATAACAGTCCTTTATCTGATGTGTCTTTTGCAATATTCTCCCAGTCTGTGTCTTGTCTTCTCATTCTCTTCAGATTGTCTTTCACAGAGCAGAAGTTTTTAATTTTAATGAAGCCTAGCTTATCAATTATTCCTTTCATGGATTGTGCCTTTCGTGTTATATGAAACTAGTTATTTTTAAAATACCTACAAATTAAACAAATATCATTTAATCCTTAGCAAATATTTTTAAAAGAGAGAAGCAGGAGGAGGAGAGGGAGATAATACCCAATGTTAGGGAGGGTGTGGAAAATGGGAGCTCGCATACAATCCTATTGAAAGTACAAATTGGGGGTGCCTGGGTGGCTCAGTGGGTTAAAGCCTCTGCCTTCAGCTCAGGTCATGATCTCAGGGTCCTGGGATCGAGTCCCGCATCGGGCTCTCTGCTTGGCAGGGAGCCTGCTTCCCTTCGTTTCTCTCTGCCTCCTTGTGATCTCTGTCTGTAAAAAATAAGTAAATAAAATTAAAAAAAAAAAAAAAAAGAAAGTACAAATTGATACTTTTGGAAGAGGGGGGTAGGGCCAACATGGCAATGTGTATTAAAGGCTTTAATTACATACCTTTGGACCCAACAGTTCTACTACAAGGAAAATATCCTAACAAAATAAATAGTCAAACATATACTTACAGGGTTTTTTATCGTTGTGCTGTTTATGTGTAAACAAGGGCAGCCATTCTGAAGAAGAAGAAAAAACTGAGAAATTAACAAACACACCAGCTTATATTTTTGCTCTGATAGCTATAAAGCCAAAAGAAGTCAGAGACATGGCTATATGCTTATCAAACTGTTCCACTTCTCTACTCTTTAGTATAAAATGTGAATAGGCAGCATAGTATAGAGAAAAGGGCCTTGGCTGGTTTAAGACTCAGAATGCCTGAGTGCTGCTATGGACTAGTTGAAATAATGTAAATATAGAAATATAAGACATTATTAAAATATTAATGTTAGGGAGTAGAAAATTAAAAAATCTCCAGGTCCCCTTATCCATTTATTTGCATTTGTCTTCACAACTGATCTTGCAAATAAAAAGTCCAATATCAAGTGGAAGAGAGAGGGTATATTGTTACAATTGCACCAGAAGAAAATGCCAAATGGTAAAACCTGGAATGCCTTGACTTTGATAGAAAAGCAGTAAAATATTTTGGATAGAATATACTTCCCAATTATTATTATTCAAAAATTACTCAAAAGAAATTTCTGCTTACATAAGGATAAGCAGAGGATAATTGGTCTCAAATGTAAACCAGCCTTTAGGTGTAGTGCAATGGGCAGAGATCTAGTGCAGTGTTGGTCAGTAGAACCTTCCATGGTGGGGTGCTTGGGTGGCTCAGTCCGTTAAGCATCTGACTCTTGATTTCAGCTCAGATCATGATCTCAGTGTCATGGGATTGAGCCCCGTGTCAAGCCCGGTTTGCGTTCCATGCTTAACAAGTAGTCTGCTTGAGGATTCGCTCTCCCTTTGCCCCTCCCCACCTGGCACACACACATTTTTGCAATCTTTCTCTAAAATAAATAAATAAGTATGAAAAAAAGAACCTTCCATGGTCTATGTCTGCATTGTCCAATGGTAACTACTAATCACCTGTAGTTGAGCCCTCAAAGTATGGCCAGTGTCATTGAGGAACTGTGTGTTTAATTTTATTTAATACTAAGTAATTTAAATTCAAATAGCCATCTCTGATTAGCATTGTCTTACTGGACAGTGTGGCTCTAGAATTAAGGACAACAAATTGGGTCTTTTTTTTTAATGCAGGGGTTCCTTTCAGACATCTCTGATGAATAAGAGTGATAAAGGGCAAGAATGTAAATATCTTTGTGAAATTTTCCTTTCATTCAAAGAAATACTTAACAGGGAGTTCCTTTAATTCTGTGACTGTAAGTTCAAGATTGTTCAGAGAAGTCTTGGTCTCAAATATTCTTTAGCCTTGCTCACTTAAGAATTCTAATGTTCACTCATTGTTTCATTTGCCAAAAAGAAAACACAAGTTGAATTTATGTGTCATGTGTAAAAAAAAAAAAAAGTACTTTGTTTTCCTTTATTCTCACACTGCTACCACCCTTACAACACTTCTGACACCAGATGTGTAGATTTCCCACACCAAACAATTCTAACTGCCTGGACTTACTGTCAAATCCCACAGGTGAAGGTCTCAGTCTCACAGGACTGCCTGCCCCACCTCACTCATATGCCAGTGATAAGTCCAGGTTATCATCTGTGTTTCTGACCAATTGGCTATAAATCAAGTTTCCATGACACCCTCCTCAGATTCAGTCATTTTCCAAAACAGCTCACAAAACTCAAGGAAACATTTACTTAATGTTTGCTCTTCTATTGCATAACAGAGACTGCAAGAAACAATACCAATGAACAACCAGATGAAGAGATACACAGGCTGAGTTCCAGAAGAGTTCTGAGGGCAGGCACTTCTGTCCCTGTGGAGTTGGGGTGCACCACTTGCCCGTCACAGGGGTGTATTCACCAACCCAGAAGCTCCCCAAACCCCACACTTTGGGGATTTTTTATGGAGGCTTCATCAGTTTGGACACAATCGGTCATGAATCATTGTCCCTAGAGAATGGGGATGGAGTTGAAAGTTCCAAGCTCCTAGTCATGACTTGGTCTTTCTGGTGACTGGCCCCATCTCAAAGCTATCCAGGAGTCACCAAGAGTCACCCTTAGAACAAAGACACTTACTCCTATCACCTGGAAAATTCCAAAGTATTTAGGAGCTTTGTATCAGGAGCCAGGGACAAGGACCAAAATTAGAACGAAAGATGCTCCTAATGTTCTTATCACTTAGGAAATTGCAAGGGCTTTAGGAGCTCTATGCCAGGGCGTAGGGGCAAAGACCAATATCTCTTTTCTATTATTTCACAGTCAGACACTGGACTTGACATTGAAAACATAACAACGGTCTAGAGTCCCTAGATTCAAAGTTTCCTTGGAATATGATTAGGAATCATATGACACAGACCAGATGTTACAGAGAAGGGGTGAAAAAGTGGTTTGTGTAGAAGGAAGCATTGGGAAAAACTTTAAAAATAGTGAGCATTAAATAGGAGACTAGGGGAAAAAAGATCTATAGAGAGGGAACAGTTGGGAAAAATCAGGGAAAGGTGAGAATCAGAAATCTCCGAAAATGTAAGCTAGTCGTGAAGGTGTAACAAGAATAGAACTCAGAAAGTGTTCAGGGACCAGATCACCATCACCACCACCATCACCACCGCCATCACCACCACCTTCATCACCATCATCATCACATCATCCTTGCCTCATTGTCACCATCATTATCACTGCAATCGCAGTAACCATATACTGGCCACTAGGCATTAGATTAAGCATTTTTCATGCATTATTTAATTCTTGCCACGACCCTATGAAGCAAACACTGCCCTAATTTATTGATGAGAAAATTGCACTGCCAATGATTGCCAAACAAGGATGTCAGGCCAGGGGCAGCCCTGTTAAACCACACTGAGTTTCCACTTTTGCTGAGTAGTCTCATCTCTCTTCTATGGAATTTAAACTGCTTTATCCTGAATACTCTGGGAAGTCGTCTGAGAAAAGTCATACCAGGAGCAAGGTAGAAAATAGACTAGGAGGAAGACAGACTAGCTAGACAGAAATAAGGGAAGAAGTTAATAGCACAGTTTAGAACAAGGGTGAGGGGGGGCCGTTCTGACCTCAGGGCAGGAAAGTAGAATTTGAAAAGGAGTTGATTTGAGAGGGGTTTTGGCAATTGTCTGTCTTTACAGTGAGTCAGGTAGAGAACATCTGACTTATTTTTTAAGCCCCCTTGAAAATTGTCAATTACTGCATGCAGCGCTACCGCAAGATTATTGTGGCCAAGGAAACAGAGCTTATCTTATAATATGCAAGTTTTCCTAACAAGACCAACTTGCGCAAATCACCCTTGTTGGAAATAAGTGCCACTTATTGTCATCTGTATTTTTGAAGCATGTGGCACATCACAATATTGTTTGGAGATGTGATATAATGGAAATATAACTTTATATTTATGAAATTATCCCTTTATGAAAGTATCCCTTTCTTTAAAACCTTAATGTTCTTTGATAAGGGCATATAGTGATTTTTTTTCTTTCCAACACATAGGATTTTTAGAATATATAATTAGAGCTCATTTAGAAAGGTCAAAATACCATTCCCTTTATCGTTGTGGAAGCAGGTCTTCTAAATGAATTTCTGACTTGGGAACATTATTATTCTCCTCCCTTTACCCATTGAGGTGGATTTTTTTTTTTTTCTCTCTTGGCTGTATATCCTGGTTCAATTATGGATCGGAAAGATAAAAGAAGCTGTTACTTCCAGCATCAGGGCCTCCACTGTTTTCCAAGAAGTTACTTTTGATTCCTTCCAAAGTCTTATGATCACTGTGGTTGGAAAAGAGTGTTGAGAAATGCAGAATAAAGCGGAGGAGGTGAATGTGGTCTTGACAATAAAGAGAGCTGAAAGAAGGACAGGGGTATGGCCTGAGAGGATGCGCAGTAGCCTGGCTGTCAGAAGGATCAACCAAAGAGGATAAGAAGGGAATAGCAGAGAATAGCAATGTACTGCCGTGTAGTTCTTTCCAGGACGTTGGACAGCAGTGGAAAACCCAAACATGCAGGAGGACACACAGAGCACATCATATGAGTGTTCTGTGCATTCTCTAATGTAATAAAGGAGCACACTTTTTAAGTGCCAGATACTATTCACAGTGTGTTTAGTTTACTCATTTTTTTAAAGATTTTTTTAATTCATTTGAGAGAGAGAGAGAAAAAACACGAGAGCTCAAGCAGAGGGAGGGACAGCAGGAGAGAGAAGCAGACCGCCCACTGAGCAAGGAGCCCTCCTCAGGGCTCAATCCCAGGACCCAGGGTCATAACCTGAGCTGAAGGCAGCCGCCTAACCAACGAGTCACCCAGGCACCCCAAGTTTACTCATCTAATTTCAAGTTAATGAATTCTCATTTAGAGAACAATACCTAGCACATAGAAGTCACTGAATATATACAGTTCTTATCTCTGTTAATCATTACAACAACCCCATGAGCCTTTTGTTATATATCACCTTTAGATTATGCATGAAAAAATCAAGGCCAGAGAGGTTAACTAATCTCCGCAAGGGTTTACAGTTAATAAGAGAGCTGTAGTTAGTGGGCTCAACCACTATGCCATCTTGTCTACCCTTAATCTATGTAAAGTCTATTATATGAAAAGGGATAATACCTATAAAGTACTTACAGAGCACTTGACATACAATAAATTCCTAAAGCTGCTAGCAATTATTATTATGTAATAAGATTTAGAAGATGTTCTGATATTTATATCATTCTACACCACACTGCTCAGAAATAGTAACATTGTTAGGGCAGCTTTGGTTTTATTCTCTTGTAAGTTTGAGTAAAGCTTTGTTGACGAGCATGCCCGTTATAAATTGAAGGAACCCTCTTTTTACCCAAACATTATCAGTCTGACTGGCACTTGAAGTTTTCACCTCAAAAATTGTGCTTCATAGAAGTGTTCCATATACACATCTATGCAGCTCTGCCCTTTTGGTAGAGAATGACTGCAGCTAACGGTCTTAATTCTTAATGCCAGCAAGGGAAATTCCCTTCCTTGCTTGGTATTTGCATAATATGTCAATTTGGTCATTGTGGTCTGACATTTGCATAACCTAAGGGAGTTGGAGGGGGGCAGGGAAAGGAATCAGGCCAGAGGCTGGAAAGGCGTGGTCATAACAGAATGGATTAGTAATAGAGTTCTCAAGGTCATGCAGGTGGTCCTGGGCAGAACTCAACCCAACCAGACCCTAGAACAAAGTCAAACAGAAACTTGAGTTCTGATCTGTTTTCCCTATAACATGGGTTAGTTGGGGGTAGTGGACTGTCCTCCTCTGTACAGAATAATTTAATGGAAAATGAGATGATTTGCAATCTAACTGAAGTAAGAATGTCAACAGATGCAAAATTAAAGATTACCATTATCTTACCGTTGTAGATAGAGACAGTTAAAGGACAGCTCTATTCGTGGAATTCCTGGAGAGAATGGTAGTGCTGCAGACTGTGCATGAAAAATGAGCAGTGGATGGGGTGCCTGGGTGGCTCAGTGGGTTAAAGCCTCTGCCTTCAGCTCAGGTCATGATCCCAGGGTCCTGGGATCGAGCCCCGCATCGGGCTCTCTGCTCAGCGGGGAGCCTGCTTCCTTCTCTCTCTGCCTGCCTCTCTGCCTACTTGTGATCTCTGTCAAATAAATAAATAAAATCTTTAAAAAAAAAAAAAAGAGAAAAAAGAAAAATGAGCAGTGGAGGTTTGAGGACGCCATGGCTCAGGGTGGCAGAAATGTGAGAACTCTGGAAGGAATCAGGGGATTGCAGAAGAGTGAGCAAGGGAAGGCCTCAGGATGGGTGACCAGGAGTTCCCTTGTCTTCTGCATCTGTCACTCCCATAGCCCCCTTTGTCTATCTATGACCAGTGTTTTAGCCAATGAGGTCACTGGGCAAGTGTGCTATGTACCACCCCCCATAAGAGGATGATGCAGGAGACCAGGAGATCTCCCTCCACTCTACTACTTAGGGAAGAGCAGGCTGGGGGACGAGGTGGGAAAATCTGCCTTTAGATATTATCCTCCTCTATGGAACCTTCATCTCAGATGACTACATCTCCATGACCTTAGATGGCCCTAGTTTCTTTGAACATTTAGGGACTATGTGAATAAAGTTATGATTCACGGTGTTTCCAAAGTAATATCTGCAAATGTTATGTGTCATTTATTATCTCGAGAAGTAATAAGTTTTTATTAACCATAATGACTAACATGTATATGTGATCTACTGTTTGCACAGTATTTCGGTGGCATTACATTTGAATCTCCTAATAATCTTTCAAGGGAGATGACATCATTATCCTCTTCTTAAAAATGAATGAATGAATTTCTTGGAGGCACTGAATTAGCCAACAAAGCATAGATTCTTTTTACTGACTTACTATTACACGCTGTTCACTGGAAGTCCCTCTTACCTTCCGATGCAAAAATCACCTCAGTGATAGCAATTTGCCTTTTAAAAGACTTCTGTTACAAATGAAGAGCTCTTGCGTTTATTCAGATAATTCAGATTGCATCCTCTTTCTTCTTCATACTTCAAGGTAGTTTATGTATACAGTGGGTATTTAATAAGTGTTAACCGCCTTGTTATTGTCTCTGTACTCTCACAAGTAATCACTTTGATTCGTAAGCATCTGATGAAAATATCACTGTGGAATAAAGAGGATACTCAGAAATTGTAATTCCCAATGTGGGAAACTAATGTGAATAAGAATGAGAAGCAATTCTTTTTAGTTTAAGGAACGGCTGTCCCCTCCAACATCTAAATGAGTGGATTTTAAATAATTCAAATGGCCAAAACCAGAAGGCAATAAAGCAGATGCTTTACTCCTGCATAAAACTCATAAAAGGCAATTATTAGGAGCCTCCAAACTAGTCTCTGGTAGTCCCCCAACAACAAAACAATATATTGTTTTATCCTACCAACGTAGTGTCCTGTTCTGTTCCTAGGTGTGTGTTTGGCCTTCGTACTACACAGTCTTCTTTACCACTGCTCGTGAGTGTAGCCTTCTTTCTTGTCTCCCAGAAATATCAAAAATACTCTTGCCCCTGGCCGATTCCCCGTGAGAACTGATGTTAAAGTCTCAGCAGGAGAAACAAAGCCAGAGGGGCTGCTCCTCAGCAACAGGTGTTTCCAACTTGCCAACACTGATGGTCTCTACTTCAGTGAGCGTTGCTTCCATTCGTCCTCCTGCTTATCCTTTTCCTTAAAACATAAAAGAAACCGTTCTGAATTGCAACGTTTATTACCTTTGGTAATAAACAAATAATACCATTTGAAAATGGTATTAAAGTAATCCTTTGGGTTTGAATGTTCTCTTCTGACAGAAATGCTAAGATCTGAGACTCTTGTTGAGGATTAGGGTCAGGCAAGAAGAGAACGAAGATGAAGGGCAGCTTTTCTTAGCAGCTATTAAATATATTACAAAGTTATCATTATAATTAAGCTGAACTATAATTAAAGACGGTATTGATATAGAGAAAACCCTGGGGTATAAACAAATACTGGCATATGTGCTAATATATGCTAGACAAGGCAGTACGTATCAATAGGGATGATTATTATTATTACGCAGTTAAGTCTTATGGGGAAGGAGAAGGTCTTCATTCATACTACAATATAAATTCCAACTAGATTAGACTTAACTACTGATAATAAATCAAACTATGGGAATTAGAAAAAAGGATAGAGGAATTCTTAAAACAGCTCTATCAAGATATAATTGACAATGACCCCTTATTGACAGTGTACGAATCAGTATATTTTGATCTAATGTGTACACCCTTTAAACCACCTCTAGAATCCAGATAGTGAGCATCTCCATCATCCCCAAATTTTCCATGCCCCTTGGTAATGCTGCCTTCTCACCCCCTCCTCATTCCCAAGCAAGCACAGGTCCACTTTTGGTCATCATAAAATAGTTTGCATTTTCTAGAGTTTTCTATATGGAATCATACAGAGCATACTCATTTTGTCTAATTTCTTTCATTCAGCATAATTATTTTCAGATTCAACCATGTCATTGCATGAATTACTAATACACTCATTTTTATTGCTGTGTTTGTTTGTTGTTTGTCCATTAATCCATTGAGGGACATTGGGGTTGTTTCCAGGTTTTTACTATTACATATAAAGCCACTATGAACATTCATGTTAAAATCTTTAAATATATACATATATATACATATACACACACACACGCATGTATTTCCTTTTGAGTAAATACCTGGAGATATTTAAATGATCTACGAAAAGACCTTAAAAGTATAAAAATGGAGATTCATAATGGAAAAAAAAAGTTATATTTGACAACATTAACCCTTGTAATTTCTTCACATCAAAAAATATCATTAATAAAATTCTAGGTTAGGGACGCCTGGGTGGCTAAGTGGGTTAAAAGCCTCTGCCTTCAGCTCGGGTCATGATCCCAGGGTCCTGGGATCGAGCCCCATATCGGACTCTCTGTTCAGCAGGGAGCCCGCTTCCTCCTCTCTCTGTCTCTGCCTACCTCTCTGCCTACTTGTGATCTCTATCTGTCAAATAAATAAATAAAATCTTTAAAAATAAATAAATAAAATAAAGTTCTAGGTTAAATGATAGTCAAGGAAAATAAATAAGTAATAGCTAACAGCGGTGAGAACTCGCTATGGGCAAGGCATCAGAAACGTATGATGTCTGCGGTATCAGTCACTCTTCACAATAGTCCTGAAAGGTAGACACTGTTATCCCAGGAGAAGGCACTCTGAATCTTAACCCATGTTCATGCTGCCTCCCCACATGGAGACAGGGCACAGGTTAATGTAGATGGCCATACTTGGCAGGGGAAGTCCAGCGTCCTAATGCCGAAAAGCGTATGTGAAACAGAAGAGAAACAATGTAAAATAAATGTCTGGTCCACACATGGGAGATAATAGGTCGGTAGCCTCCATGTAAAGAACTTGTGCAGACCCTGCAGGAAAACACAAAGAGGTAAAAAGAGAAAGGGATGTAAACAGATAGTTCACACCCAAGTGAAAGTAAGACTATATGAAAAAATATTAAACTTCACTTTTAATCAAAGAAATTAAAACATTGCTGTAACACCTTTCAAAGAAGCAAATATTTTTAGATATTTTGCTGTTGGGTTGTTTTGCTTTGATGGTGGCAACGTGTCATGTTAGTGGGGTTGGAAGCCATTTCTCACACTTTATGGGTGGAAGTATAAATTAATACAGTGATTTTGGAAAACAATTTGACAACATCAGTAAGTATCAATGACTTTGAAAATATTTATACCCTTTGGTTAAAATTTGCTTTTTGGAATCACCTAGAGAAGTGTGAAGTGGATACAAAGATTTTAGGTACAGACATCTTTCTTTTTTAGTTTTATTTATAGTAGTGAAAAATTGGAAATATCTTGTAACATGAAAATGAGCAGCTGAAGTCATTCTATAGATAAGAAATCCTATGCAGCTACCAAAGGGGTGTTTACCAAGCTACTTCATAAATTATTGGTAGGAGTGGAACTTACTACAAATTTTTTGGAGAGCAGTTCGATAATACTTTTAATTGACTTAAACTACTTCTGAGCATTGACTTAGTGATTCTGCTTTTCAGACTGTAAAATGGAAATACTTTTGCACAAAATTAAAATAATATTTTTAAAACAAATGCCCAACAATGGATAAATTAAATAATTTAATAAATTCAATAGATTATTTAATAAATTAAATTATGGCACATTCATTTGATGAAACCATTTAAAATGCCTTTAAAAAAAAAGATCATTTATTTATTTATTTATTTGACACAAAGAGAGCATAAGCAGGCAGAGCGGCAGGCAGAGGGAGAGAGAGAAGCAGGCTCTCTGCTGACCAGGGAGCCTGATGTGGGACTCAATCCCAGGACTCTGGAATCATGGCCTGAGCCGAAGGCAGCCGCTTAACCGACAGAGCCACCCAGGCGCCCCAAAACCATTTTAAAATGTCTTGTAAGTAGTGAGAGAGAATATACCTTTTAATAAAATATCATCTACCATTGAGTCCTGATATTAAAATTGAAAAGTAAAGAAAGATAGAAAGAAGAAAACAAAATGTCAGTAATGATTAATCTGTGGGTAATATTTAATTTCTGTCCTTACTTTCCTGTGTTTTCTAAGCTTTCTTCAGTGGATATATGCTACTTTTGCAATGCTGTGATGTATATTAGGTTATAGAGGCAGAATTTGAAATCGAATCCTCAGTATGAATGCAGCTTTGTACAGAAAAGAGGCAAGAAAGGAATCATGGGTTTTCTGTATAATCTTTGGAATTTTTCTAAGTAGTAAAGAATCAGGGCAAAAGCTATTTTGAGAAAGAGAGGGGAAACAACCAAGTCCCTCTCTTTTATTTTTCTTCTGAAGATTTTATTTATTTATTTGAGGGAGAGAGAGCATGGGCAGAGGGAGAGGACAGAGGAAAAAGCAGACTCCCTGCTGGGCGGGGAGCCTGCCCCCTGGGCTGGATCCCAGGACCCTAAGATCATGACCTGAGCTGAACACAGACGCTTGACTGACTGAGCCACCCAGGCACCCCCAAGGCCCTCTCTTTAATCTGAGAAAGATAATGCATGAGAACAGAAGGGAATTATAATAGGCTCCTCCTACTACAACAAAACATACCTCTGTAGCCAGTTTAAAAAGATGAACTGGTTGATGTAAATAAAAAGAGCCCAGGCGCACTTGGCTTCAGACTTGTTTAAACTCTGGAGACCCAGAGGACATCCCCCAGGTGCTATCTCTTCCTGTTTCCAGGCCCTGCTAGTTTCTGCTTAACTGTATTCCTGTTCAGGCCTATCCAAATTGCGTAACCAGATCCTTTGTCTCTCACTCACCCATGGACAGGGGCTTTCCAAGTGGCAGGTAGGATGGCCACCAGCAGCCCCAAATCGCGTACCGTCCCCCTTCGCATCCCCAGCAGGGAACTGTTCTTAGTACCTCAAACAAGATCCCAGCAAGTAAGTGGCAAAAGGCTGCCTTGTGTTTTGTGTAGAGCCAAGAACAATCACCGTGGCTGGGTGGGACGGGGGCAGGGGCTATTCTACTTCTCTCTCTGAAGGGAAACAAAGTCAGCCCCACAGCAAACACATGGAAAAGATGACGAGAGAGGTTACAGGAGAAAAGGAGGAAAGGGAATGTTGGAAAGGCAGTGTGACAGATGTCAGTGACAGAAACTAGAAGGTACAGTGCCAGGCATTTGACAAAATTACCTCATTCAGTCCTCACAGAATTACAGAAAAGTGAAGGTCAGAGAAGGAAATGGAGGGTAAGAGAAACTTAAGTTATTTGCCCCAAAACCTGCAGATAGAACATGGCAGTGAGGAGACTGGAGCTAAGGTATGTCTAAAGCCATAGCCAAACCATCCCCCCCCCCGACCAATGTTTGTCTTTCTTCAGCTTTATGGTGGCTTCATCTGCAGTCGAGGAACAGAGAGACATTCTGTGTTGTCGCATGTGTGGAATGGCGAGGGGGTGAGCAAAAGCTCTAACCTTCCAAAGGAAACATCCAGGCGACCGCCTCTCTCTGCTCCAAGAACACTCCTGAGAAGAGCTAACACGGAGAATAATATATGAGAGCGGGTGCTGTAGGTAAAATGGTGGGTATTTTCCCGACACTAAAATCAGCTATGGGATTCGTATACATTAAAAGAATTTCACACTTCAATTTTTAAACTTTTTCCAAGAAAGTTGGGCTCATTCCATGTTGGCATTCAAAGAGTATTTTCAACAGCATACCAGGCACTCTCAGAGATCTAAAAGTAAACATCATCTAAATGAGGACACAGAGACAAGCAATGGGAAATTCAAGGTAGAAAGACATAAATGGCAACTTGGGATAAATGGCCCTTGTTGGTCGGGCGGTTCCCCAGACAAAGCAGCCAATCTAAAAGGAACCCAAGTTTATTTATACCTGCTGAGGATTTACTCTACCTAGTGATTAAACCTCTAGGACACCCTCCCTAAGTTTAGTAGAGCTTAAAGAACTTAGGCTTTGCATTTCCTTAACCTTCTTGCTTCCTGTCCTTGGTTCTGCATGAAAAAACTCATCTCCTCACAGTTCCAAGAAGTAATTCCAAAAATAAATGTAGGCATTTGCTTTAACCAGGACATTATGTCCCCAGTTTTCTTTCCAAATCCTACAGGATGTACACGTTGCTCTTGATGTCTGTCTACAAGCACAGCAAAATCCAAGTTCTACATTTGCTCCCCAGCTGAGTGTCTCTGCTTGGCAAGGCTGCATCTAGCAGATAATACCCATGAAGGAACAGCTGGATGAGTGATTTGTAGTAAAAAAGCACCAACAACCCGTTGGGATTTATTTAGCACAATTTATTTAATTCTTTATTCAGAAGTAAAATTCCATACATTAAGTAACATATGTAAAAGTACTTTGGCTGTTTATCATTAAAGGGGGACACAATTATGGGGGATTCTGACGTGAGAATCATCAGCCATTTGGTCAGTCTGGGATAATTCCCTGCAGAGTCCTAGAGGGTGAGAGGAATATTGCCTTATGACCCCCTGTGCCCTTCTTGACAAAACTGAGGAAGCATGACAAAGTAGGAAGAGTACAGACCTTGAAGTCAGATTTAGGTTCAAATATAAAATTTTTTAAAGATTTTATTATTTATTTATTTGACAGATCACAAGCAGGCAGAGAGAGAGGGGGAAGCATCTCCCCGCTGAGCAGAGAGCCCGATGCGGGGCTCGATCCCAGAACCCTGGGATCATGACCTGAGCCGAAGGCAGAGACTTTAACCCACTGAGCCACCCAGGCACCCCAAGGTTCAAATATAATTTTTATATAATAACTGGTTTTGGGATCTCTCTGAGTTCCTGTGTCCTCATTTGGATAATCCAGTTATCAGACAGAACTTCCTATCCCCTTGGGGAGTCAGATAAAGTTGGTGTGAACCAATCTGAAAGTGTAAACCCTTCCCACAACCTTTGGGAATTCTTGGGGGTTACTGTCCCTTAACCTGTTATTTGTCTGGCTCCAACAGTATGCAAGCTGTGTTCTCTTTTCCCCCTTCATCGGATTGCAAGTGAAACTTGACCCCCTTGCCAGCATCCACGAATACGTACGTCCACTCAATACCAACATGTCTAGTAACTTCACTGAAGATATGGGCTTGGCAAGGCTTGGTAGAGCTGGGAGAGGTGGGGGGCTGAGGGCACACAGCTTTTTTCATCTCTCTACCAATGTCATTCTTACTTTTCCTCTTCTTTTTTGCTCCAGATTGTTTCTTAGGAACTACAGATATTTTCCCTCTTGCTACGCAGAGAAGTTGAGCTCTCTTCTGTTCTTGTTCCAAACTTATGTATTCAAAATACATCAAGATGCTAGAACAAAGGGGTTTCCAATGGCTTCTTCGGAAGGTAGTCAAGGTTATAAATAGAAAAAAGGAAATTTTCCATGATCTTTTTTTTTTTCTTTCTTTCTTTTTTTTTTTTTTTAAGGAACAAGGGTGCCTGGGTGGCTCAGTGGGTTAAAGCCTCTGCCTTCGGCTCAGGTCATGATCCTGAGGTCGAGCCCCACATTGGGCTCTCTGCTCTGCAGGGAGCCTGCTTCCTCCTCTCTCTCTGCCTGCCTCTCTGACTGCTTGTGATCTTTGTCTGTCAAATAAATAAATAAAATCTTAAAAAAAGAAAAGGAACAATAATAATACCTACCTCGATACTTTCCAAGATTTGTGTGAATTTAGGTACAAGGGATGTAAAATTCCTAGCACATAGTAAGTGCATAATAAATCCTGCTGCCGATAATGATGATTCTGTGTTAGGTAGCTATTGTCTGCAGTAATTGTACTTCTCTGGGTATGACTATCGCAACTATAGGTAACTGTTTTTGCAGTCATATTTTCATGTCTGTCTCCCCCATAAGCTGTAAGTTTCCTGAGGGCTGAAACTATTTCTGTCTTGTTTACCACTATGTCACCAATGACTCATACTGTGCCTGGCCCACGTATTTAACTCTTCACTGCATTAATAAATAGATGGATGAATAAATGGAGAGATATTAGGATTGGGGGATTTTTCTCTTTCTTTAGAGGTGGTGATTTTATAGGAAGAAGTGATAGGGCAGGTGAGGGATGGGGAAGTCACAGAAGATGGTCTCCAAATAGTATAAGCTCTTGAAGACTTTGGGAAAGATTAGCAGAGTCCCCAGCTTCTTCGTTCACCCCTTGTTTCTCTGCATTTTCTGCCCCCCATATATATAAAATATACATTATTTTATATCAGATTAGCCTCCTACCAATTCCAGTGGGTTTATCAGTCTCCCTAAAGCTTAAAAAAAACTACTTGTTTGCCTACCTCTACACTGTTTCACTAATACAAACCATGATCATTAGGCTTTTAGACTAGTCCAGGAAAACCTGTCTTACCCATAATTTATGTGTAATAGCTACATTTTTCCCTAGTGTTTGCCTATGGTAGATATTTCATTTTTTAGTTACCTGGTTGGATCACCTAGCTTTACCTGGTTGGATCATCTAACTTAACGTTATAGCATTTCCTGAACAGGAATATGTGCTGTAATGAAACTTTTTTTTTAATAGTTTTTTTTTAAGATTTATTTATTTATTTGACAGACAGAGATCACAAGCAGGCAGAGAGGCAGGCAGAGAGAGAGGAGGAAGCAGGCTCCCTGATGAGCAGAGAGCCCGATGTGGGGCTTGACCTCAGGACCCTGAGATCATGACCTGAGCCGAAGGCAGAGGTTTTAACCCACTGAGCCACCCAGGCACCCCTGTAATGAAACTTATAAATTAAAACTTATAAATTAACTTTAGACAAGATGGGATCGGGAGGGAGACAAACCATAAGAGACTCTTAATCTCATAAAACAAACAGGGCTGCCAGGCGGAGGGGGTAGGGAGAAGGTGGTGGGGTTATGGACATTGGGGAAGGTATGTGCTATGGTGACTGCTGCGAAGTGTGTAAGCCTGATGATTCACAGACCTATACCCCTAGGGCTTATAATACATTATATGTTAATAAAAATAAAAAATTAAAAAAATAAATTAACTTTAGGATTATAACTCCTTTCTGGACTGCAGAGTTGCCTTTATGTGCAGGAACTGCTTATTGCAAAGCAAAGACACTGGATTTATAGTTACCCTCTTCCGTGGGCCTCCTCTTCTCATCTGACAGTGAGGAGTTCGGGCCAAACAAATGGATTTTCAACAGTAGCGAAGGATGGGAGCCTGAGTGGGCTAGGTTCAGCTCTCCTTCCCCTCTTTTGCCTGCCAGAGCAACTGTTATTATTTTTTTTTTTAGATGCTTGGCTCCAGTGAAGGAATTAATTTGAAGAAAAGATTCCATGGTTAAAAATTAAAATCAGCAAACTGGAAGAGACTTTTCTATAATCCAAAGTAAAGAAAATTAAATCACCCAACAAATATTTCCTGAGTCTAGGGGGCTATTTCAGTAGGACTGTCAGATAAAATACGGGATGTGAAGTTAAATTTCAATTTCAGGAACAATGAATAATTGTATAGTAGAAGTATGTCCTATATTCAAGTCATACTTCCACGAAATATGGCAACCTTAGAATATGCTAGGCACTTTAAGAATGAGGGACAAGCAGCATACACCAAGAAGAGCACAAAGACATGATAAAAGGAGTTAAAGTTTTTGCTGTAGATATTATTATTATTATTATTATTATTATTATTATTATATCATACAGAGTCTTCATCCCAACCCATCCCCAGAGACTACTTCCTATGTCTTTACTACTTCTGGAATTTATTGCTCATTTGAAAATTTTGAAATCAGTGGAAAATTGGTGTTTAATATACAGAATCTAACTTTACAGCAAATATACACAGAAGACATCTATGCCATGGAGTTGGAAATTCTGCTACAAAACCCTGCATTGAAAATAACCTATCTGGGGGTGCCTGGGTGGCTCAGTCGGTTAAGCATCTGCCTTTGGCTCAGGTCCTGGGATTGATCTCCACATTGGGCTCCCCACTCAGTGGGGAGTCTGCTACTCCCCCTCCCTCTTCCTCTCCCCCCAGCTTTTACTCTCTCAAGCTCACTCTCTCTCTCAAATAAATAAATGAAATCTTTTTGAAAAATGACCTATCTCATTCTAGAAATGACAGAATCTGGGGAATGATTCTCTACCTGTTACTCATATGATGTGTTCTTCCTATTGGACCTCATGTCCTCAGTTTTGTCCAGAGGGCATGAGAGGCCTTAGGGCAACACTTGTCATCTTCTTTGACGCAGGGCACAGTTCGCTCTGTTCAAATGAGGGAGTAGTAAAAATGAATTTGTATTCATTTATAAACTCCTGTATAGTGAAAGTATGAGTATTTGGAGGATAATTGGCATCTTCAGAAATATCCAGAGTTATCCCAAATTGACCATTTGGGGCTTACGTGAAACAAGACTGTTTTGGATGTACATAAAGACTATCTTAATCATCAAAGAAAGATCTAGCTTATACTAAGGAGGGAGACTGAGTCAAATGGTACCTATGAACATTACTATTATCTATAAGTTCTTATACACAGATAGCCTACAGTTTAAAAGTTAAAATCATAAATAAGCATGCAAAATTATTTTGTGAAATAATCACAAAACTTCATTTATTGAGGTGAAATCTTCATTATTCCTCCTCAGATAGTCTTTTCTTCTTTACCACATCTCCCCATCTCTTAAAAATATATCTGAAGCCATAAGAGGAAAAGCAAATGATTTCTCTCATTTTTTTATTTTTTAATTTTAAATATTTTAATTTTTAAATTTTTAAATTTTAAACATTTTTTAAATTTTTAAATTTTTAAAAATTTTAAAAATTTTTAATTTAAAAATTTTTTAATTTAAAAATTACCATATAATGTATTATTTGCCCCAGGGGTATAGGTCTGTGAATCATCAGGCTTACACACTTCACAGCACTCACCATAGCACATACCCTCCCCAATGTCCATAACCCAACCACCCTCTCCATATCCCCCTCCCCCTGGCAACTCTCTGTTTTGTGAGATTAAGAGTCTTTTATGATTTGTCTCCCTCCCGATTACATCTTATTTCATTTTTTCCGTCCCTACCACCCAAACTCCCCACTATGCTTCTCAAATTCTTCATATCAGGGAGGTCATATGATAAGTGTCTTTCTCTGATTGACTCATTTTGCTCAGCATAATACCCTCTAGTTCCATCCACATCGTCCCAAATGGCAAGATTTCATTTCTTTTGATGGCTGCATAGTATTCCTTTGTATATGTACACCACCTCTTCTCTATCCATTCATCTGTTGATGGACATCTAGGTTCTTTCCATAGTTTGGCTATTGTAGACATTGCTGCTATAAACATTCGGGTCACTGAATCACTGAATCAGTGAAACATTCGGATCACTGCATTTGTATCCTTAGGGTAACTACCCAGTAGTGCAATTGCTGGGTCATAAGGTAGCTCTATTTTCAACTTTTTGAGGAACCTCCATGCTGTTTTCCAGAGTGGCTGCATCAGCTTGCATTCCCACTAACACTGTAGGAGGGTTCCCCTTTCTCCACATCCTCACCAGCATCTGTTGTTTCCTGACTTGTTAATTTTAGCCATTCTGACTGGTGTGAGACGGTATCTCATTGTGGTTTTGATTTGTATTTCCCTGATGCTGAGTGATGTGGAGCATTTTTTCATGTGTCTATTGGCCTTCTGGATGTCTTCTTTGCAGAAATGTCTGTTCATGCCCTCTGCCCATTTCTTGATTAGATTAGTTCTTCTTTGGGTGTTGAGTTTGATAAGTTCTTTATAGATTTTGGATACTAGCCTTTTATCTGATATGTCATTTGCAAATATCTTCTCCCATTCTGTCAGTTGTCTTTTGGTTTTGTTGACTGTTTCCGTTGCTGTGCAGAAGATTTTGATCTTGATGAAGTCCCAATAGTTCATTTTTGCCCTTGCTTCCTTTGCCTTTGGTGATGTTTCTAGGAAGAAGCTGCTGAGGCTGAAGTCAAAGAGGTTGCTTCCTGTGTTCCCCTCAAGGATTTTGATGGATTCCTTTCTCACATTGAGGTCTTTCATCCATTTTGAGTCTATTTTTGTGTGTGGTGTAAGGAAATGGTCCAGTTTCATTTTTCTGCATGTGCCTGTCCAATTTTCCCAACACCACTTGTTGCAGAGACTCTCTTTTATCCATTGGACATTCTTTCCTGCTTTGTCAAAGATTAGTTGACCATAGAGTTGAGGATCTGTTTCTCTATTCTGTTCCATTGATCTATGTGTCTGTTTTTGTGCCAGTACCATACTGTCTTGATGATGGCAGCTTTGTAATAGAGCTTGAAGTCTGGAATTGTGATGCCACCAACTTTGGCTTTCTTTTTCAACATTCCTCTGGCTATTCAAGGTCTTTTCTGGTTCCATATAAATTTTAAAAGTATTTGTTCCATTTCTTTGAAAAAAATTGACAGTATTTTGATAAGGATTGCATTAAATGTGTAGATTGCTTTAGGTAGCATAGACATTTTCACAATATTTGTTCTTCCAATTCATGATCATGGAACGTTCTTACATTTCTTTGTGTCTTCCTCAATTTCTTTCATGAGTACTTTGTAGTTTTCTGAGTACAGATTCTTTGCCTCTTTGATTAGGTTTATTCCTAGGTATTTTATTGTTTTGGATGTAGTTCTAAATGGGATTGACTCCTTAATTTCTCTTTCTTCTGTCTTGCTATTGGTATATAGAAATGCAACTGATATGTGTGTGTTGATTTTATATCCTGATACTTTACTGAATTTCTGTACAAGTTCTAGCAGTTTTGGAGTGGAGTCTTTTGGGTTTTCCACATAAAGTATCCTATCGTCTGCAAAGAGTGAGAGTTCGACTTCTTCTTTGCCAATTTGGATGCCTTTAATTTCTTTTTGTTGTCTGATTGCTGAGGCTAGGACTTCTAGTACTGTGTTGAATAGCAGTGGTGATAATGGTCATCCCTGCTGTGTTCCTGACCTTAGTGGAATAGCTCTTGGTTTTCCTCCATTGAGAATGATATTTGCTGTGGGCTTTTCATAGATGGCTTTGATGATAGTGAGGTATGTACCCTCTATCCCTACATTTTGAAGAGTTTTGATCAAGAAAGGACACTGTACTTTGTCAGTTGCTTCTTCAGCATCTATTGAGGGTATCATAGGGTTCTTGTTCTTTCTTTTATTAATGTATTGTATCACACTGATTGATTTGCAGATGTTGAACAAACCTTGCAGCCCTGGAATAAATCCCACTTGGTCTTGGTGAATAATCCTTTTAATGTACTGTTCGCGCCTATTGGCTAGTATTTTGGTGAGAATTTTCACATCTTTGTTCATCAAGGATATTGGTGTGTAATCCTCTTTTTTGATGTGGTCTGTGTCTGGTTTGGGATCAAGGTAATGCTGGCCTCATACAGTGAGTTTGGAAGTTATCCTTCCATTTCTATTTTTTTGGAACAGGTTCAGGAGAATAGGTATTAATTCTTCTTTAAATGTTTGGTAGAATTCCCCTGGGAAGCCATCTGGCCCAGGGCTCTTGTTTGTTGGGAGATTTTTGATGACTGCTTCAATTTCTTACTGGTTATGGGTCTGTTCAGGTTTTCTATTTCTTCCTGGTTCAGTTTTGGTAGTTTATATGTCTCTAGGAATGCATCCATTTCTTCCAGATTGTCAGATTTGCTGGGGTATGGTTTCTCATAATATGTTCTTATAATTGTTTGTATTTCTTTGGTGTTGGTTGTGATCTCTCCTCTTTCATTCAAGATTTTGTTTGGGTCCTTTCTCTTTTCTTTTTGATAAGTCTGGCCAGGGGTTTATCAATCTTAGTAATTCTTTCAAAGAACCAGCTCTTAGTTTCATTGATTTGTTCTACTTTTTTGTTTTTTTGTGGAGTTTTTTGGGGTTTTTGTTTGTTTGTTTGTTTCTATTTCGTTGATTTATGCTTTGATCTTTATTATTTCTCTTCTTCTGCTGGGTTTAGGCTTTCTTTGTTGTTCTTTCTCCAGCTCCTTTAGGTGCATGGTTAGGTTGTCTACTTGAGACCTTTCTTATTTCTTGAGAAAGGCTTGTATTGCTATATACTTTCCTCTCGGGTCTGCCTTTGCTATATGCTATAGATTTTGAACAGTTGTGTCTTCATTATCATTTGTTTCCATGAATTTTTTTCAATTCTTCTTTAATTTCCTGATTGACCCATTCATTCTTTAGTAGGATGCTCTTTAGCCTCCATGTATTTGAGTTCTTTCCAACATTCCTCTTGTGATTGAGTTCTAGCTTCAGAGCATTGTGGTCTGAAAACATGCAGGGAATGATCCCAGTTTTTTGGTACTGGATGAGACCTGATTTGTGACCCAGGATGTGATCTATTCTGGAGAATGTTCCATGTGCACTAGAGAAGAATATGTATTCTGTTGCTTTGGGATGGAATGTTGTGAATATATCTGTGATGTCCATCTGGTCCAGTGTGTCATTTAAAGCCTTTATTTCCTTGTTGATCTTTTGCATGGATGATCTGTCCATTTCAGTGAAGGGGGTGTTAAAGTCCCTACAATTGTTGTATTATTGTTGATGTGTTTCTTTGATTTTGTTGTTAATTGGTTTATATAGTTGACTGCTCCAATGTTAGAGGGATAGATACTTAAAATTGTTAGATCTTCTTGTTGGACAGACCCTTTGAGTATGATGTAGTGTCCTTCCTCATCTCTTATTATAGTCTTTGGCTTAAAATCCAATTTATCTGATATAAGGATTGCCATCCCGGATTTTTTGATGTCCATTAGCATAGTAAATTGTTTTCCACCCCCTCACTTTAAATCTGGAGGTGTCTTTGGGTCCAAAATGCGTTTCTTGTAGACAGCATATTGATGGGTTTTGTTTTTTTATCCATTCTGATACTCTGTGTCTTTTGATTGGGGCATTTAGCCCATTTACATTCAGGGTAACTATTAAAAGATATGAATTTAATGCCATTGTATTGGCACTATTATACAGTAATAGTCACCTTAGAGGACCCCTTTCAGTATTTCCTGTAGGGCTGGTTTGGTGTTTACAAATTCATTTAGTTTTTGTTTGTCCTGGAAACTTTTTATCTCTCCTTCTATTTCAATGATAGCTTAGCTGGATATAGTATTCTTGGCTGCCTGTTTTTCTCATTTAGTGCTCTGAATATATCATGCCAGTTCTTTCTGGGCTGCCAGGTCTCTGTGGATAAGTCTCCTGCCAATCTAATATTTTTACCATTGTATGTTACAGACTTCTTGTCCCAGGCTGCTTTCAGGATTTTCTCTTTGTCACTAAGACTTGTAAGTTTTACTATTATATGATGGGGTATGGACCTATTTTTATTGATTTTGAGGGGGATTCTCTGTGCCTCTTGTATTTTGATGCTTCTTCCCTTTGCCATATTAGGGAAATTCTCTACTATAATTCGCTTAAATATACCTTCTGCCCCCCATCTCTTTCTTCTCATTCTGGAATTTCATCTTATGGTATCACTTATCTCTCGAATTCTCCCCTTGTGGTCCAGTAGTTGTTTGTCTTTCTTCTCAGCTTCTTTATTCTCCATCATTTGGTCTTCTATATCACTAATTCTCTCTTCTGCCCCATTTATCCTAGCAGTAAGAGCCTCCATTTTTTATTGCACCTCATTAATAGCTTTTTTTAATTTCAGCTTGGTTAGATTTTAGTTCTTTTATTTCTCCAGAAAAGGCTTTTATTTCTCCAGATACGGTTTCTCTAATATCTTCCTTGCCTTTTTTGAGACAGCTAGTACTTTGATAATTGTCATTCTGAACTCTAGTTCTGACATCTTACTAATGTCCATATTGATTAGGTCCCTAGCCTTCGGTACTGCTTCTTGTTCTTTTTTTTTTTTTTTTTTTTTTTTTGTGGTGACTTTTTCTGCCTTGTCATTTTATCCAGATAAGAATATATGAACGAGAGAATAAAATACTAAAAGGGTGACAGAGACCACAGAAAAATGTATTTCATATATATATATATATATTAGACTGGTGAATAGAACAGAGCCACCCACTTGATTTTGGGTGTATTTTGGTCTCTTAGAAGAAACTACCTCCCAAAATTTTAAAGAAAAAAAAAAATATATATATATTTCTTTATATATATATTCACACACACACACACACTCACACAAATAAGGGTAAACACGATGAAGGGATGGACTAGGACTGTAAAGATGAAAATTTTTTAAAAAATTTCTAGAAAAGGAATTGATAAGATAAGTTGGTTGGAAAAAGAAAGAAAAAGAAAGTGGAGATAATGTGCTTACGCTGGAGACTAGAACAAAGCTCTGTGCTAGATTTAAGGTATATTTTGATCTATTAGAAGAAATTGTATCCCAAAATTTTTTAGAAGGAAAAACCCTATATGTACACAAAAAATAGAGTTAGATACAATGAAGGATAAAATATGATTATAATAATGAAGGTTTAAAAAGATTTTTTTTAGAAAGGTATTGTTAAGATAAACTAGTTAAAAAACATTAAAAGAGGAAAATTAAAAAAATAGAATAAGAAAGAAATAAAATTTTTAAAATTTAATTAACTTTGCAAGACTAAAAAAATCATGGGGAGAAAACCATGAATTCCATACTTTGCTTTCCCCACCTCTGGAATTCCGCTGTTCTCCTTGATCAGGGAGCTTGGTCTTGACTGGATGTTCTTGCTGATCTTCTGGGGGAGGGGCCTGTTGCAGTGATTCTCAAATGTCTTTGCCTGAGGCGGAATTGCACCACCCTTGCCAGGGGCCGGGCTAAGTAATCTGCTCGGGTTCGCTCTTGGGAGCTTTTGTTCCCTGAATGCTTTCCGTACTAGTTTGGAGGACGGGAATGAAAATGGCAGCTTCCCAGTCTCCGGCCTGGAGGAGCCGAGAACTCAGGGCCCCTCTCCTCAGTGCGCCCTGGGAGAAAAGTGCTCAATCACTCCAATCACTCCCGTCTCCCTGGTCTCCGGCCATGCTCCGAGCTCACCCAGCCTGTGACCGAGCATTTCTTTCTCTGATGCACAGCCCTGTTTGGAGTCTCCAAACCCAGCAGATTCCTGCTGCTCTGCTCCTCCAGAAGACAAAGGTGAGTCTCCCTGGATCTGCCACTTGTTGGGTCCCTGCTCAAAGAGCAGTGATCCGACTGTGCTGCGGATCACAGTTTAAGGTAACCCCAAGCTCAAAGCTCACTCCTTGGCTCCATCTCTGTAGTTGGCTTCCCCACTCTGATACCTGCGAGCTCTGTGACACTCAGACACCCCTGATCCTTCCGTGAACCCACGGGACCTGAGACCATACTGTCCCTGCAAGGACTCCACCCTTTCTTAGCCTCTGGAGTGATGTCCCTCAGTGGAGCAGACTTCTAAAAGTTCGGATTTTGTGCTCCGTTGCTCCACTACTTGCTGGGAGATGGTCCCTCCCCCCACGGTCTATCTTCCCATTGCTTTGGATTCACTTCTCCACACGTCCTACCTTTCAGAAAGTGGTCAATTTTCTTTTCTAAATTTGCTGCTCTTCTTCTCTTCGATTTCCCGTTGGATTTGTAGGTGTTCACAATGGTTAGATAAGCTATCTAGCTGATCTCCTGTGACCTGATGTCATCTCAGTCTGCTACTCCTCTGCCATCTTGACTCTCCCTCCCGGAATCTGACATTGGGACCAGGTCCTCACCTGCCAAGTCTCCTTTGAGTCCGGGTGGGACTCTCATTTTATTTATAAGTAGTTTCTCTTAGGCACAACTGAGCCACAACTGTGGTGTGGTCCTCCCTCTGAACAGTGTATACAGCAAATGGCTGCTCTGAGAGAGGAGAAGCCAAGTTTCACCACCCAACTTCCAAGTCTGATCTTCCCAGGCTTTTTGTTTCCCCCTTCTCCAATTTACCCTATATATACACTGTCAGATTAATATTCTGTCGTTACTGCTTGCATTCTTTAACTCCTGGGCACGGAAATCTTCCACCTCTGTACAGTGGAAGCCACCCAAATGGCCTGTGGCCAGTGAAATCATCCTCCTTTGCTTCATTCATTCCTTCTAGGCACTAGTGGTACTAATGAACATCCCTGAGATGCTGCATGCCCTTCATGAAACTGACAGTCTTATGAGTGATACAGACCCCAAAAAACCAATTTCATAAAGTATTCTATGACTATAATTGTGATAAAAGTTATAAAAGTCAATTATGAGGGCATTATGAAAGCAGACAGCTAGAGTGTATTAGTGAAATTAAGAAAGGTTGCCCTAGGGTAGTGATGCTAATGGGAGCTGGCCAGGTTTGGGGCTGAGAGAGGTTGGGATTTTATACAGGGAAAAGAAAAGAGAATATTCCAGGCAAAGGAAGGGAGGACCCCCAGCCATTTGTGACCGTAAGGCAATGAGTGAACAGAGTGACATGGGCCAGTGATGAACCTCGGAGCCAGATTGCTCAGATCCTATAGAGACATTTTAAGGATTTGGACTTTAAATTAAAGGTGGTGGGAAGTCCATCCTGCATTTACTTGCTATTCATCAGAAGGTATCTTAGTTTACTACGGAGGCCATTAGCTTCAAAAGGCATGGCTCCTGAATGAGCTCGTATAATCACAAGCTGCCTTAATAAGGCATGAGATCTAAACCAAGAAAGACAGCCACAGTATAGCCTCTGCTAGTGAGAACACCCCAGGGACTCCAGAAATTAAGTAGTGTAGTATGTCTACTTGTTTCAAAACAAAGGTGTCTGTATTTGTGGTTCTACCCTCCCGTGGTTTACTGACAATCCCCATTGCTGAGTAAACCAAGGAAAGCCTGGACACCTTTTTTGAGGTTGAGTGGTCACCCTCCTTCAGCTCCTCTGCCTCCTGCTTCTTTTACACCTTGACCCCTTTATTCTCTCCTTCTATCTGCTATCCCTTGCCTCTACTCTTGGAGTCTACAGTATCTGTAAGAGGACATTTGACAGTAAGAAATGCTGACCTCATAGTAATGTCTCTTTCCCACATCCCTTCCATCTAGAGTCTCACACAGAGTTCACAGTCCCGGGCCGGTCCTGGTTCTGAGAGCCCAGGCCCATGAGCATCACATTAATGGAGGATTAGCATGGAATGCTGTGCTAGAAAAAGTTGCCAAGAGCATGTTGCAAATAACTCTTGACAACTTTTGCAGAGAAAAACTATAATTAGCTTGAACTTTTTAAACTAAAGAAGGCTCTGATTGTGATTCGGATATAAGCAGGCTCTATATTAAAAATGAGCATGGGGCACCTGGGTGGCTCAGTCAGTTAAGCAGCTGCCTTCAGCTCAGGTCATGATCCCAGGGTTCTGAGATCGAACCCCACGTTAGGCTCGCCACTCAGCGGAAAGCCAGCTTCTCCCTCTCCCATTCCCCTTGCTTATGTTCCCTCTCTCGCCGTGCCTCTCTCTGTCAAATAAATAAATAATCTTTAAAAAGATAAGCACACTAGTCATATTTAAAAACTAAAAAATGACCTCTTTTTTTTTTTTTCTTTTTGCTTGGAGGTGAGAGGCTTAGTCTCTTTCTATTCTTCACCATCACAACTAGTTGGCCCCTACACACCTCCAGAAATTATTGGTATAATCCTAAAGTTGGGATGAACAAAGGCACACCAGACTTCAAAAAATTGTCATTTCAAAAACTCATTAGCTTGGCTGCTTTGCAGACTATTAATGGAGTTTAGAGAACAATAACTCAAATTTAAAACATTTTCAGGCATATGGTTCCATAGGACGCTGCCTTGCCTTCTTGAGAAGACTTCTGCAGGCCCTTGCAATCATGACAATCATTTGTGAGTGCCAAGGTTCTCATTCTTTACTCCCCCGACCCCCATCCCTAACACCCCGTATTAATTTTTTTATAAAAGTTCCCTAAAACATTTGACACTGGGAGCACTGCCTCAAAGAAATAGATCGGCACATCAGAAAAGAGGAGGAGTGTCATGGACTTGTGAAGGCAGTGTTATACAATATTGTGGACCGAAAAGCATCTCTAACCAGGACCCAAGAATTTCAATTTTTGATTTTGCTACTTCACTGTGCAGCCTTAACCTATCACTTGATTTCTGAGTGTCATTGTTCTCACCAAGTGACCCCACAGAGTTGGGAAACTGTATTTTACTGACATATTACAAATGGGGAAATAGGGGCGCCTGAGCGGCTCAGTGGGTTGAAGCTTCTGCCTTCGGCTCAGGTCATGATCCCGGGGTCCTGGGATCGAGCCCCGCATCGGGCTCTCTGCTCCGTGGGGAGCCTGCTTCCCTTCCTCTCTCTCTCTCTCTCTGTGCCTCTCTGCCTACTTGTGATCTCTGTCTATCAAATAAATAAATAAAATCTTTAAAAATCAAAAACAAAAACAAATGGGGAAATAACGATGAGGAGCTTCTTAGTCTGACTCCTTTATTTACAAAGTTTTTTGCTTTTTGGGTTGTTTTTTGTTTTTTTGGTTGTTTGTTTTTTGGTTGTTTTTTGTTTGTTTCTTTTGTTTTGTTTTGCTTTTGCCCCTGAAATGTTATGCAGGCTCTGTCTTTTATTTGAAATGCCTTGACTTGATGTAACTGTGTAAGAGACAGGACTGATTTGTATTTCAAACCCAGGAAGATAACAGCTCCCAGCTGGAAGGGAGCCTCTCTGAGATGGATTTCTACACTACGTGAGCTCAAAGGATGCTGTTGGTCATATAGAGCAACTACCGATGTCCCAGAATCCCTTTCGACAGTTTTTTGGAGCTTTTAAAGAACAGTTTTTCGGTAGTGATTTCCTGCAGTACCTAATCGTTTCAGGTAGTAGTTTAGACTCATTAAGTCTTTGAAGTCACCAACGTGCTATTAAATGGCTCACTGCTCTGGGGCATTAAATGACAGTGAAATGGTGGGCGCTAGTCTGTGTGGCCAGACTGGCAGGAAACGGCTTGAGTACCCCTCCGCAAAGCCTTTATTTAAAAAGGAATGGCTTGTTCGGGCTTGGATGCTGAGCCTGCCACTTATTACTCTTTGGTATGTTCTCACGAGGTCCAGGGACACTTGTTTTCGTAAATGCAGACACTGGAGCATGAATCTGGAACACTTGCTTTCAGTATTCACAGATTTACAGAACAGACATACAGTTATGCATCACAAGATTGGATTTTTAAAATCTCAGAAGCATGCCCACAGTGGCATTGATGTTATTTGGCTACAGATGTTTTGTTCGAGGGCTACAGTTCTTACTTTGCATCTTGGTGACTTTTTCTAGGGGCCTGTCCGAGGTACTGGGGAGTAGGGGTGCCATGGAGTCAGAGAAACGGGGTGTTTGTGCATGTGTGTGTTTTATTTGTTTCATCACCAGTTAAGGTGGGGGATTATGATTCAATTAGCTTTGTTTTCTGGTCCTCTAGGCAGGTCCGTTTTCTACACAATTGTATTGTATATCACTTTGTGCTTTATATTATGGTAAAAATAACATAACATAATAAAAAGATGTGATCTTTTAACTGGGTAAATGCAATTCATTGTAGTATAGGCTTTTGGGGGATCATAAAGTTCCCAGTAGCAGGCACCTCATTTCTAGACCCTTTGGTTAGCTAGCACCTCCTGTGTTGCAGAATATTGTATCTATTAGAAACAGGGTAATCTCCCATCCAGATGATTCTTGATATGCAGTAGATTGGGGTTCTAATGATTCTTCTATTGTGATAGTCAGATATGTGATCTCATATCTTAATAATCTGAGAATATTCTTTACTAGATTTACCTCTATTAAATTTGACCATACGAATTAAGCAATCAGAGCTAATTAAATGTGTTGATATACATGGCATCAGAGTGTAGCCTAATTAATTCTAATCATTAAGCCGCTGAGATTGAAAGAGCGTTTGTCAATGGTAACTGTGTTCAGAGATTCTACCGCTAACCATCCAGAGTAGAATATTCCTAGAGCATGGTTGATGCAGTGACTCCTGTAGATCTAGATTTGTTCAAGAATTACTGAGGAACAAAGCACTCAAATTGAGTTTGGGTTTTGTGATGTGTTTAGCATATGCCAAATAAATGCTGGTCAAAAATATATGGCAGAAGGATAAGAAGCTAAAAACTCAGAATGTGGGGTGCCTGGGTGGCTCAGTGGGTTAAGCCTATGCCTTCAGCTCAGGTCATGATCTCATGGTCCTGGGATTGAGCCCCGCATCAGGCTCTCTGCTCAGCAGGGAGCCTGCTTCTCCCTCCCCCTCTGGCTGCCTCTCAGCCTACTTGTGATCTCTCTGTCAAATAAATAAATAAAATCATAAAAAAAAAAAATCTTGGAAGGACAGTCAGAGAGACTGACCTAGGTGTAAATTTTGGCTTTTAAAAATCTCTTAACCTCACTTTTCTCATCTGTAAAATAGGAACAATAACACCTCCAGATCTGAGGATTAAATAGGACTGTAGACATTAGGCAGTAATATAGTAGGTCTCAGTAAATGAATGAATGGTCTTTATGAGTCAGCAGAGTCTAAGCAGACACAGGATGGTTGTGTAGCAAATAGACTCTCTAGAGAGACTTGTGAACCCAGTCCTGGTTCTGTGGCTACCAGCGACGTGATCACGTGGAATTTTCCTAATCTTTCAAGCTGGATTAGTGTCCTCTTGCTACTGTAATGAATTATCATGAATTTGTGGCTTAAGACAACACAAATATATTATCTTACAGTTCTGGAGGTCCAGAAGTCCAAAAAGGGTCTGACTGTGCTCAAATCAGGGTGTTGGCAGGGTTGCTTTCCTTCTGGAAGTCCTAGAGGAGAATTCATTTCCTCGCCTTTCCCAGCTTCTGGGAGGCCACCTGCGTCCCTTGGTTTGTGGGCCTTACCCCCATCTTCAGTGTGTCTCTTTCCTTTATAAGAACTCATAATTACATTGGACCCACCCACATAATCCAGGATAATCTCTTCATCACAAAATTCTTAATTTAATCACATCTGCAAAGTCCCTTTTGCTATATAAGGTGACATATTCACAAATTTTGGAGACTGGGACCTGCACCTCCTTAGGGAGTTCATTATTCTGTCTACCTCTTCGGACTTGGTTTTCTTCTGTATAAAACAGGGTAGAGTCATATGACCTATCTTAGAATTAGGGTAAGAAATTCAGAGCCTAGCCACATAAGGTAAACACTTAATGCATGTTAACTAATAATTGTTATTATTCTCTGCAAATGAATCTCAGAGTCCCTTCCTGTTACATAACCCAGGCATTCATGCTTCTGCCTCCACAATGATCCAGAGGGCCTGCGAGATTCAAGGCTGAGAAAGAAGGCGCCTTCCCACCCGCTATTCTTCCCCACTAAAATTCTTGGCAGCCACCAACTTAGAGCCATGGTTCTCTCAAGAAACAGAGATTTCTTCCAGTCATTCCTTAGTTTCAGACAAATTCTCTTCAAAGGAAGGACATAACGAAGAGGCTTCTAATTCATAGAAACAGATCCAGAGGCAAGAAATAAGGGCTGCCTCTGTTTCTTCTCTTTCCATTCTCTACTCCTGTCAGGCCAGTCAGCCCTCATCTCAGGGAAAGGACCATAGTGTGCAGAATGCCATTGTTTACTGCTGGGAATCTTGCAGCCATAACTTCTGGCAGCTCATAACACTCTGCCTGCTTCTTTTCCATGTGGCCTATTTAATTTTGGCATGTGCATATATTAACCCCATAGACTTGGCTGTGACTCTACTGGATAGGAATCATCAGAGTCCCTACAATGTCATGCCATTTTCTGGGTTGTTTTATATTGTATCAGTCTGAGATATTTTCTTCTGAGAGAATTTGAGTAGAGAAAGGAAAAAAGTACCATGATATTAAGTAATTTAATATTTCACTACGGGTTAACCTCCATTCCACTTTTTACCGACAGATTACGCTAGAGTGAAAAGTTGTTAAATGTAGATTCCCTTATTCCTCACTGAGAGTGAGAACAAAATAACTTCTTTTACCATCTAGGATTCTTGAGATTTGCCCTTTGAAAATATTTGTTCTGGCACAAACATATTTTGAGAGACATACAGAAGAATTAGTAAGGAGGAAGGGGGCTTAAAAATAATTTAGTAGACACTCTCTTTCATCTTTTCATATCCTTCATGGACTGTGTTTGGAACCCTGTGTTCTTTTCATGCTTTGTATTGGTTCCGAATCTGTAAAAAGATAGTGGTGGTCCTATTGACGTCTTCCTGCCTGCCTATCTCAGCCCCCTTTCCTCATTTGCCCTCCCGTCATCTTTATCTCAAAGGACAGTTGGGGTGCCTGTGTGGCTCAGTCTGTTAAGTGTCTGGCTCTTGTTTTCAGCAAAGGTCATGGTCTCAGGGTCATGACCTCAGGGTCATGAGATTGAGCTCCACTGTAAGCCCCACTTCAGGGTCCACACTGGGCATGGAACCTGCTTAAGAGTCTCTCTCTCCCCCTCCCTCTGTACCCCTCCCCCATGTTCTCTTGCCTCTCTCTAAAAAAAAAAAGAAAAGAAGAAGAAGAATTTATACCAACTTAATCATACCAAGGTGAGCTTTCTGATTCTCCCAGGGAAATTTGCATTTTAAGGGCATAAACTTAATTTTCCCAGCTTTATTGAGGCATGATTGATAAATAAAACTATAAAATATGTACAATGTACAACATGATTTGATATACCTATACAATTTGAAATGATTTCCCGCAAGCAAGTTACTTAACACACTCCTCACCTCAAGTAGTTACCTTCTTTTGTTTTTATGAGAAAGCTAAAGATGTACTCTCTTAGCAAAGTTCAAGTTTAAAATTCATCATTATTAAGTACAATCATCATGCTGTACATTAGATCCACAGAACTTACTCACCATATAACATTCTGTTTTCTTTTCCTGCTATCCTTGCTTGATCTTTCTTTCTCAAGCTTAAGAACTGTCTATTTTGTTGGTTTGAGTCATAGTCCCTCATACACATAGAAAGTAAGAAAGTGAAGAAAGGAAGAGAGTTAAGGAAAGGAAAAGAAAGAGCAAGAAGAAGAGTCTGGAGACAGGAAGAGAGAATAAAATGAAAAGAGGAGAGGTGGGAGAACTTGAAGTAGGGAGTGCAGAGGACCTATGCACCTTATGACCTATAGGTTTCTTTCCTTAATGAAATCATGCCAGCGTTCAACCCCTTACCACCATCCCACCCAACTCCCCTTGGTATCCACTAACGCACATCTTCAGGGATGTTTCAGCCTCATTCATTGTGTGTATGTGTGGGACTGTCCCACCACCACCATCCTCAAAGGAAAATGAGACGTTCCCTTGAGTCTTACTTCATACAATGCCATTTTGGTCTTAAGAATCCCAGTGGGCTCTGTAGTCAGATATGTCTTGTTTGAAACTCTAAACTGGTCACTTAGGTAATTACTTAATTTCTCAGAAGTTCAGTGTCCACATTGGTAAAATGGGAACACCAATATCAACATACAGTGTTCTTCTAAGAACACAATGAGAAAACTCCTGCATAATGCTTGGTACAGGGCAGGCTCTTTTTGTAACAGTAATTGTTTTAAATTGTGTTGTGGTGGTTATTCTTTTAATCTTATTATTACTATTTCTTCGCCTAGAAAGAGTCTGATTTTCTCATTCTACTGCAGAAAACAAATTTCTTACCTGACTCTGCCTTTTCAATGTCCCCACACGTAACATACCTTAACCCTAAAAATAAAAAATGGACATTTTAAAGCACACAAGCCTCCCTGGTCGTATCTTGATTGCTCAATGCCATGTCCTACACTTAATCTCATTTTGTTTTTCCCAGTTCTTCTCCTAGAAGTCAAACTTCCAGAAGTCTAGATAACAACTGGCCCATGCATCAGTAACTGTCCCCATTTTTTCCCCTTAATGCATTAGAATCAGACGAGGGGAGTACCAATCTCTTTCTACTGCTCTCCTTATGATCTTTCAAAACAAAGATGTGTTAGAATCCTTTCAAGCAGCAGGAGTCACACCATAATGTCCTAAAGCACTTGGGATTGATCAGATGTGAGTTTCTGCCTGACACGTGAATATTAAGTGTGCAGACACAGGCACGCTGGTTTCTACCATGTGAGGAGCCCATCATAGCCTTCTCCTCGACATCCTTCCTGTTTGCCTGGCCTCAAAAGGCTCCCACAAACCTTCTTACACTTTCTCTCTGGGCAGTTTCTTTGCAGATACCCCCATTGTGATTGGCTGCTCCCTGTCACCCTATAAAACAAACCTACCTTTGATCCTCACCAATTCCCAGCCTTCTTCTCCTAAACCAGCCCACATAAGTAATTATACTTCCTTTATTTGTGTACCCATGTATGTAAATAAATGTTTTGGTGGGGTGATGGTCCTTACCTTTTATCAAATCATTAGAAGGATCTATAACTTAAATGATGGCCTGGACAACATTGCACTGCTTAATGAGCTAATATATCCTGTCATTTTGAAGCCTCATTATTGAGAAGATAAATTTAACACAGTCACTTGAACAGAATTTGGAATCACAGTCTTAACATTTTTCAAAATATTTTACTCTTATAAATGTCTATGTATATATACAGTATAATCTCACTATTCTAAGTGGGGCTCAAAAATGTAGTTACAAAGTGGGGGTTGTCCCATTGCAAGATTAATGAAAAATAATCAGTCTTCTACTTATGGAGGGAGAGAACTTTTCACTTAATTTGTTTTCAAGTATTAGACGTGTAGGAAAAAGAAACAGACCTCTGGTTATGAGCCGTGACATCTTACACTGAACTGAGAAAGTCCCAAATGATCAGAAAGCAGTCATTTCCTAGCACCCATCCCCCAGAGCTAAGAATAAGCAATCCCAGTAGGAAGACAAAGAAACCTCTCTCTCTCTCTGGTGTTGGGGACAGCCATAGTTCCACCATGACCAAGTGGCCTATACTCTTAACATTATTCCTCTTGGGAAATATAGATATACAAACACACACACGCATACACACACACACACACACACACACACACACACTACCATTGTCCCAAAGGCACATGATATTGAATAAAAGGTGATGTTCTGAAAAATCTTGGGTCCCAGTGCAGTGTTGGCAGCAACACTATAGACGACCCCCTTCTTAGAGTGATCTCCCCTTAGGAGAGGTCCTTTTCATCAAGCTCCTAGACAGGCTCTCCAGTCCTTCAGAAACATTCTAATAACTTCGAATCCCACATTACAGAGTTCAAATTTTCATCATCTTCCTTCCAAAAGTTTCCTTTTTACCCACACCAAGTTGCTCCCATCCATGCTCTTGCAATCTTTAAGCCATTATGGCTAATAAGGGGGTGATGGCAGGTGCTAATGAGCAGAAGTCCCAGCCTCTTACCAAGCCAAAAGAAAGCAAACAAAACCAAACAAAAGCAAATGTCCTTAAACACCAGGTACACTCTTACCCCAGAACAGCAGGTTCCTTCCTGACTTGACAGTACCGCTCAGAGTCATTCTTCCTGGAATAATAATGGTTTTCTCAACTTTTTTTTTTTTTTTAAGATTTTATTTCCTTATTTGACACAGAGAGAGAGAGAGAGAGAGAGAGATCACAAGTAAGCAGAGACAGGCCGCGGAGGGGGGCGGGGAAGCAGGCTCCCGGCTGAGCAGAGAGCCCAATGCGATGCAGGGCTCCATCCCAGGTCCCTGAGATCATGACCTGAGCTGAAGGCAGAGGCTTAACCCACTGAGTCACCCAGGCGCCCCAGTCTTCTCAACTTTTTAATGGCACTTTTTATTTCTTAAAATTTGCCTCCTTAGGTGCCCATATCATTGTATGTAAATGTTTCTGTATATTTACATTCCCCAAAGAATTGTCTTCTTCCTGGGCTCAAGGTACATTTTTAAAGTGGGTCTCACAAATAAGAGAAAGCAACATAAGAATTCCACCCTAAAGTTCCGCAGGTAGGTTCTGAGGTCAAAGTCAACTAGTGTTCTATTTCTAACTCAGGAGCCTGTCAGGAGCACCTGTGGTGCTCTTAAAAACACAAGTGCTCCATTCCAACCCCAGGTTCAGTAGATCCAGATATCTGCATTTTCACAAGGTCTCCAGGCTAGCGTGATGGGCAGTCACAGCCGAGTACTACTACTATGGTTGGTTCTTTGCAGGGGAGATCAAATCCCAGATAACGCATCCAGCCGGTCATTATACTAAAATAGTGAGCTCATACCTCTCGCTCCCCTCCCCCACCATCATAAGAACCGAGTTCCAAGAGCAGAAGATGACATTCAAAGTAAAAGAAATCCGAAACCCATTATAGCCATTTATTTTAGTCACAGCATTTTCCTACTTACAGGGGCTCATCTTGATAAAGGACTGGGAAGTAAAAGCAAGTGCAATTATACTTTGCCTTGGGAAAGAGCTCTGAATACTTTTTTATTATATTGCCAAAGATGAGGATGAGAATGTAAATCTGAGAAAGTCCTATCAGAGGCTTCTTTCACTAGCAGAAATGGAAACAGGCATTTATATGCCACCAATAAATTAATTAAAGGAGGAAAGGAGCTTGAAATGGCCTTGACTGCAGTTATTAACTTGGGGGATCTCAGGGCCTGGTGAATGCTGAACCCAACACCCTCGTGTCATCCACCTGGAGCAGAGCTGAGGAAAATAAAGTCTGGAAACAGGCTCGTCATACTAAGCGCCAAGTCTGCAGGTTTTAAGTGTTTGCCTAAGTGGAGCAGAGGCAAAGCAGAGCCAGACTTTCTAAAAACATTGTCGGCTTGTGTGGATTTAAAAGGTTGAGAGTGTGAATCAGTGTATGCATTGGTGTGTTTCTACGTGGCTGGGTTTACAACAGTCTGGATCCGGGCAATCATTTTCATCTCCGTGATTAGTTCCAGTGCAACACTGGTTTAGAGAAGGAGGATTCTGTTAGGGAGTAGCACACAAAGAAATCTCTCCCTCGTTTTGAGAGACCTGTGGACTCATCCTCTCCATTTCCTTTTGGCCTGTCAATCACCCAGTTCCATCAACTTCTTTTCACTTACTGGTTTCAGGAAATCTTAATTTGTATTGAACAGTAGCCGCTGGAGTAAGGTTACTGGCGATTAGAATTCATAGCAGCCTAGGAATTTGAAAAAAAAATAAAAAGCCAAAAAAAAAAAAAAAGGATTAAATGTCTTCCCCCGCTAGAAAATGTGTTTTGGGGGAACATTTTTTACCTGCTTGGGTGTCAAGTTTTTCAGGTACAACTGGGTAATAATAATAATATCTCCCCAAATTCTTCACAAGGTTATAGGGGAGAAGCATTTTATAATCTTCAGAAAGTTATACAAATGTGAGACACCATCAGTTTAAGATCTTACGTTTAAAACTTCTTATGTCATGTGGCGTAGAAATGTGTGTTTAGTATGGGTGATGCTGGATTAAAGAACTGTCATGAAGGAAGTAACTCAAGAATGTGATATTTCAATGTGAACTTATTCTCACTATGCCAAAATACAATTCACATTTCTTCTAACACTCTGTGCCCTGTATTTTGATTTATTCTCTATTTCTTGCTAGTTCCCTCACTGTTCTACTCTGTTATTTCATCTGTCCCCCATAAATAGTGGCAGAGAACACGAGCCCTCCCTGCCCAGTTTTGTGGCCCCCTTTTGATGACGGTGCTGGAAGAAAGTGACTTGATGAACTCACTTTCTGTGAAGCCATTACTGCAACAGATTGCTTTCTCCAGTGTGTGAAGTGGTATGGGAGAGCAAAGGCTGATTTGCCTTCGCCACCATTCTTTCACGGGGACCGCAAATCACCAAGTCCCACTGCATATGCCCTGAATGTCAAATCAATCCTTTACCATAATACATATATTCTTGTTCCTGAATTACGGGTGTTTCCAGCCAACTGGACTCTTCCCTTAATCATGTGCTCCCATCCCTACCCTCCTTCCTACCTGATCTTTCCTCCACTCAGTATGCTGAAGTTGTCTTGCCAAAACCTAAATCTGTGCACATCAGTTTCCTACTTAACCATGGGTGGCATCCGGTCTTCTGGAAAACTCTACACAGTCTAGACCTTCTAGATCTGATGCCTGTTCTGGCATCACTATTCACACTTGGACTCAGCAATACTGAACTATTCCCTATTCACATATATTCTTGTTAAAACTCCATGTTTTTTCCATGATTACCTCTAACTCTGCACTCATTTCTATCTAGAAAATCCTTGTTTATCCTTTAAAACTCTGTTCCAGAGTCACCCTTTGATGCCTCCTTCAGATTTCCCAGAAGTAAACTACTATATTTAGTAATACATATTTTTATTATTGTACATATTATACCAAATACAATTATCATCTGGAATAATTTGTTTCTCCTCCTAACTGTGAGCTTCTTAAAAGCAAGGATCATGTCATATTCATCCTTGGATCTTGAGCAACTAGCAGAGTATCTGACAAGTTATAGCTACCTTATAAATATTTCTTAAATAAACGAAATGGATAGATTCTCATAAGTGAAAACAAAGCACACCCTGTATAATTCATGGGACTGAACCCTAGTAAAGGAAATGACTTAATGGGGCTCATCACTTATTCATCACCTGTTAGTTCCTTTTGCTATTTTGACATTTATGCAATCTGGTAAATTCTAAGGTTGCCAGCATCTTGTCTACATGAAGGAGTAACAGAAACACCAAATTAGGCCTGTTGGTGAACCACACACCTTGTGACATTACTATTGTCACAGATGGCTTCTTCTCCCCTGCATCTCCTCCATATGACTTTGGGCAGCTGTTGTAATACTGAAATTCATGAAAAGCAGAGCTTCGTGACAATTTCAGAAGCAAAATTGCTCTCTGCAGAAAACCTCCCACCTTCCTCTACTGAAAGTTTTGCTCTTCATTCTTGCTAGGAAGACAGTCAAGCATTATGTATCTCAAGTCCCACTGATCAGAGTTAAATTGGAAACTAAGGAGCCCATGCTGGTGTTCCTTGGCTGTTCGATTCGTGGACTGACTCTGTCCATCGGTCCCTCTGTTGCATCCATGTAAGCAGTAAACTAGCATGCCTTCCCTTTTCCCTATTATGACTGTGACCAATGGGTAATAAATATGTATTCTCAATTTTATCTAATAGTGCTGCTTCCCAGGAAACCTTAGTGGCAAAATGAGAAATGTATTGTTTTCCTTTTATATTTATAATTATGTTCCACGTTTTCTATTATTTCACACAACTGGGTTTTTCCTTCTTGTCCTTATAAGGTACACATTTTACTCAGAAGTGAGAATTAATTCCTGTTATATAACTCATTATGGTTCTTTTATGAGTTAATTAATCACAAAATGATGATGAATAGACCAAATGGTGACATCAATGTAGTTTGCATCTATTTTAACTTCTGTCTCATAAGACAAGATTTTGCTTTAAAATGTATGGTTTTAGATTATAATAGATATAAATTAAACCACCTCATTTCAAATAATTAACTTCTGAAACTGGTGTAATCTGACATGAGCTCTTCTGTGAGTCAGTTTTGGGAAATATCATTAAAAGCCCTTTTCCTGGGGAACAAACTTAGCTCTTACTGTGCTTTCCTCTTCATTTTCCCTCTTCTTTCCTCTATTTTTTTCATTCATTTTTTTTCAATAAATACTAACTAGTCATATCATTTACTGATTGGATTTTGCTAGGCACTGTGAAGAATTTAAAATGTTTGAAGTCATTGTCCTCACAAATCTTCCAGAGAGACACACATAAAGTTTTAACTAGAAAAGAGATGTCACCAACGGTACCAGTTGAGGGGTACAGACAGTAAACCTGGGTTTGGAGGCCAGTCTTTCCTTCCCTGAGATTTTCAGTCAGAGCTTTCTAGCTGGCCATCCTTTGTGATTTATTTTTAACAGTTCTTTTCATCTCATTCCAACATACAGACAGATGCAAGACCCTATCACTGGTGTTATCCCCTATCTCTCTATTGCTTCAACACAACTTCTAAGCTCTTGAAATAAGAATTGGAAGCTGTATCCAGACCATTTTGTGAATGTCAGATTATTATCAACTCACTTCCTCTGGAGTAAAGGGGATGGGGTTCTGCGAATCAGGAAGGGTGTGCTTTTCTCCAGATCTCTATATAACCAATCATACCTGCATACTTAAAATCATGAAAAGAAAGTACTTGACTGTGTTCAGCACTGAATTGTTATCAAACCGAAGATACTTCAGTAATAACCCTACTCTTCTCCAGTTATTGTTCATGCCAGACCCTCCTGTACATCATCACCCATCATAAACAGGAACACACTCTTCCCTAAACTCTGTAAACCAAGGCTGTTCCATGCCCTTCTTTCCCTTCCGGGCAGTAGGCATATAATCCTTCACTCACAGAATCACCGGTGGGGCTCTTTGACCAGAATAATTGGCATCACATTGGGTTTCACAACCAATATTTTCTTTTACCCTTATGTGAGTTATTTTGTACACAACTCCATTATCTTTTGAGCTGTCTTCTACAAGCTAGTTCTGTTAAAGTTACTCCCAGGTAGTCCGTGTCTCTCACTCTCACTTACCCTTCAACTTCTATCTTTGTGATTTTTTTGCTTCCACGATTTTGTATCTCCATGACTAGAATGTAAACACCTTAGGGGTAAGAACTGTGACTTGATCTTTGTTGTATACCTAGAAGAACTTAATTTGGTTCCTGGAGCATAGAAGGCACTCAGTAAGGATTTGTTAAGTGAATTGTCAGCATTGAGAGAAAGGGATAGTGAGCTGTGGAGACCCAGAGGAAAGAGAGTGAACCCAGCCAATCATAAAGTTAGGGAGGATTTCAGAGGAAGATCTACCTTAGCTAAGAGATGAAGGGTTATTGCAAGTTAGCCAGACATAGGGAGAGGGGAATCCAGACCCCAAAATAGCATAGACAGAGAACCATATTTGAGAAAGAGCAGAATCCATTGGAAGATCTGCAAAAAAGATCAGCCTTCTGTTTACCATGCCTGAGAATCAGAACACAGTGGTATATATGTTTATATATATGCATGGATGAGAGAGGAAACTTGGGTTTTTCCAAAGTTTAATTAGCTTTATAAAAAATCAACTCCATCAACCTATAAAGCCCTTAGTATTTAGCCCAAAGTCCTCTATTGGGCTAAAACGCATTTCCATTAACTTTCTCATTATCTTCTTTCTCCTCATGTCAAATTTTATTTTTTTGAAAAATTTTTTATTCTGTTTTATCTGTTGTCATTTTCATAGTACTTTTTAAGTGATTACTACAGACAGTAATATGGTTAAGTAGAGAGATGTGAACCTAACCACCTTGCCTGAAATTATCATGCATAGAAAAACTCTTGCAGGTTCCAAACACTCAATTTAGAGATCAATATTTAGAAAATAATCTGCATCCAAACTAGGGTTTGGGGTGCACTGAGACAACCTGCAGCAGAATATGGTGTGAAAACAAACTAGTCTTGGAGTCCAAATGTTTTCATCATTCACTTTAGTAAGTCTCACCAGATTCTCAATCTCCTCATTTGTTGCATGGAATCTGTAATATCTGCTCTATGTTCTTCGTAGGTATTCCCCAGATTGAAAGAGAAACTATATGTGAAATGAACCACCTAACAGATGGTGGATGGTTGTATTCAGTTTGGCACAAGGTCATCTGCTATTGTAGTTATTTTTAATGTTAGAAAATAAAATTTTATACTCCCTCTAACAATTACAACAATATTGTGTATGGAAAAATATGTATGGTGATTTAAATTAGTGAAAGTAAAGCTACACTTTGTAAATACACAGTTTTAAATAGTTTGTCTCTGTGGCACAACTACAGCAAGTATGTTTACATAGAAATGGCTGTTTGCCTCATTAGCATGAGGGTAATAACACTGTAACCATTTTGTCTCCTAGAATGATTGAAGATAGTGGGAAAAGAGGAAATACCATGGCAGAAAGAAGACAGCTGTTTGCAGAGATGAGTAAGTATAGAACTTTAAAGGAACACCCTATAGTTTCCATTGAATACTCAGGGAAAGACCGGAAATAACCACTTAATCCTTATGACATTTGTACTTTTCCTTAAAATCCTAAATTCCTTGTGTGAAATGTACATTTGAGCAATTTGGCTTCCTATTAGGTAAGAGTGAAATTAGTCAGCAAATCCTTAAAATTTGTTACTAGACTGCATATTTTCTATGAAAGAAAAAGTTTCACAGAGCCAAATATATATGTATACATGGACACTTGATAAACACTATTTAGTGTTGGCACAAATACAGTCCACTGAATTTTTTAAAATCTGTGTTCATACCCCCCACAATATCGCTGTGTCTAGCATATTGTAGGCACTAGATATAGCTTGTGAAATGAATTATTGAATGTTTTAACTGCAAAATGACATCATATGTCCCTATGGGAAAGAAGAATCAGGCGTGATCACAAGAGCAAACTATACACAGTCATTTGGACATTATGGAGAGGAGAAGAATCTGTCCCACAAACCAGTTCCTAAAAAGTGAAAAGGAAAATAAAGTTAAAAGGAGTTTGGAGATGGGGTGCCTGTGTGACTCAGTGAGTTAAGCTTCAGAATCTTGGTTTCAGCTCAGGTCATGATCTTAGGCTCCTAGGACTGAGCCCTGAGTCAGGCTCCACACTAGATGGGGAGTCAGCTTGAAATTCTCTCTCTCTCCCTCTCCCTCTGCCTCCTCCCATTACTCACACACATGCTCTCTCTTTAAAATAAATAAATAAATCTTAAAAAAGAAAAAGAAAAAGAAAAGCAGAAAGAGCTTGGAGGTAACCTGCTACATGAGGGAAACCAAACTATATTTACTTACTTTAGTGGAGAATCCATTAAATTAAGGTTATTGATTTATGTACATGTCTAGTTGCCATATAAGTAATTGGTTGGTAATGTCTCCATTGCAGACCATTGGCTTTTTTTGTTTGTTTGTTTGTTGTTTTTTTAGAGAGAAATAGAACATGCACGAGCAGGAGTGATGGGGCAGAGGGAGAGGGAGAAACTTAAGCAGGATTCATGCTCGGCATACAGTCCAACTTGGGACTTAATCTCAGAGTCCAACTTAGGGCTCAGTCTCACAATCCTGAGGTCATGACCTGAGCTGAAATCAAGAGTCTCACATTTAACCAACTGAGCCACCTAGGTGGCCCACAAACCATTGTTTCTTATTCATAAAGAAGAACGTGTCGTGGTAGGGGACACATCTCTCAAATTCAATGTTGTAAAGAAAAAAGTACCATTCTTTTATTGTCTTTTTATCTCTCCTTCCCTGCATAAGGCATAAGGATGAGCAGAAGTGAGTTGTAAGCCTTTCTCTCTGAGAAAGCAGTAGACAAAATTAGGTTTCTACTGAAGACTAGAACTGATTTGGCAAGAATGAGGGTCGGGAGCAGATAAAGGAAAGTCCCAGATAATAAGATTCATATTTTTCTTTATCATTTCCCAATAATCTGGAGGAACCAAGACAACGTTAGAACTAACAAAAAGGAAAGAAAATTAAAATTGATGTGAGGAATCTCAATCATGCTCCTTGCTTTTTCCACTTTCAGAGACATGTCTAAAGTGCCTGAGAGAGTTGCAGCCATGACCTTCCAATTTCCTCAGCTATGTCTGGCGCTGTATCTTCACTTCCGGCATGGCTGGCCCCTTGGAATTGTGCCCTTTGTTGATACAAATCTAACCGAGGAAGGAACTTAATTACCTCTGCCCATCTCCACAAAATGCAAGACAGCACAGATGTCCTCCCAAACCATAGATGCTTAGACTGAAAGTCAGGCGCCCCATACATCATGGGCCAGTGTTTTGTCAGAAAAAGAAAAATGAATGAATATTTAACATAACAAAGCACTGAAGTCTTGGGTGGGAAATCTCGGAATTTATCATTGTTACATTAAAGATGTGTCAGCCAACACACTGTAAGAATGATTTTTTTAAAAAGTGCTTATTTCATGATTTTGCAAATACTTACCCAAATTTAAGTACTCTGTCCCAGTTCCTTCTGCACCTGTTGTAGTCTTTGGCACAGACAAATACGTATGTCACAAATGTCTTCTGAGTTAAAGTTGTCCAAATCAAAGGATGAGTGATGTAAGTGTTATAGCCACAGAAACAGAAAACCTCTAAATTTTTCAAATGAGAGAGATGTAAGAAAATTTTGCATTCATTTCCCAAATTGTAACTTTATCTTTTCATAGACACTTCTTTGGGATGTCATGCACTTTATTGAAACATTTTATGAGTTCTTCTGTGTCTTTCTCCCTTGCATATGCTAAGTAATAGACCCAGATGTTGGCCCCCAAAGGGGAATACACATCTGACCTTAACAAGGCTTTCGTGAGCATCCTGTTTAGACACAAAGTAAGACATGTCCACAGTACGTAGAAGTCTGATGGTTAAGACAACTGGCTGATTTCAGAGGAAGAATTGATGGTGATAGGTAGGCTGTCATACAAAAGAGAGAGATGATCTCCTTGAGAATGTGTAAAGTGGTCGAAAAATAGATGGGTTATTCCAGCAGCTCAATCCACAAGACACCAAAAAAAAAAAAGAAAGAAAAAGAAAAAAAGACAAGGAAACTGTTATCAGGGAAGACTGACATCAGGCCTTGGAAAGTTAAGTTCCCCCAGGAATCTGTGAGGGACCTAAAAAGGGAGGAAATTGTAAATCCAGTCAGCTGAATATCTTCTAGAAATAATTTTTTTTAAATAATTTTTTTAAAGATTTTATTTATTTATTTGACAGACGGAGAAAGAGTACAAGTAGACAGAGAGGCAGGCGGGGGTGGGGGGGAGCAGGCAGGCTCCCCACCGAGCAGGGAGCCCGATGTGGGACTTGATCCCAGGACCCTGAGATTGTGACCCGAGCTGAAGGCAGTCGCTTAACCAACTAAGCCACCCAGGTGCCCCTAGAAAAAACAAATTTTTTAAACAGTAAAAGAAAGTGCCAAAGAGAGTCTTTGTTTTGGGGATTACAAATGCCAAAGAAAGATTGCGTGTGAAGGAGTTAAGGCAGGGAAGACTTTATTCAACATTATTGCAAAGCAGTCAGGACCTACTGCAAGAGAAAAGAGAGACTGAACTCAATCTCGAAGGCAGGAGGGTTTTTAAGTACTGGGGTGAACTAGTGCAGAAGTCCTGAAGATTATTAGTGGGGAAGGTGGTCAGTTGTGTTTGTTAATTGTCCCAGTTAGAAAGTTAGGCTTCTATGCTCCAACAGACAATTGGAGATCTCCTTCAATGATTGCATTTCAAAGGTTTGGCTCCCCTGTCCTTAAGAAAGGTATTCCTGGACTGTAAAATGGGCAAGAGTCTGGGAGATTACTTCCTCCATGGGGCAGGCAAAGAATTTACAATGAAAAGTTCTCTAAAGTAAATGCTCTAAGGAAGGGAGGTCAGAGGTGTTGGGTCAGGAAGAAGCCTGTCTGAAGTTTAGTCAGGCCCGGGGAGGGGTGGGGGGGGTGGGGGAACGTTAATGCATCTTGGCCTTACAAAGGCCAAAAAAACAGAGGACACAAAGAATAGAGCGTGTAATTGATGAGAAGAACAATGGGTAAGAAATTTAGGCAAAGTCAGGTGATTACAGCACATCTCATTAAACATCTACTCTGAGCTCAGAAACACAAGCCCCAGAAGCAGAAAGAAATGGTAAAGAAATTAAGGGTAGCATGGACTCAAATAAGCCTAAAAAGACTAGCCTTATGTTAAAACCAAAATGAAACACTAACCCTGTGGCCAACAACTTTGATTGAAGAAATTCTAGACAAGTTGCCTGTAACCAAAACTCCCTTGAGGATAACGCCCTAATTATCAGTTCATTTAGTACCTTAGATTAAAACTGAGAAGACTTAGTTAAAGTTAAATGTCATCCCCACTTTGGCTTTTCAGCCATCAGATGAGATTATCAGCTCAAATAAGTTTATCAGATTGGCTTTTAGCAGAATAAATTGTTTGTTCTTGGAATTAAATCACCTCTGTTTTCCTGCTGTCAGAGGACATCACTCTGCATTATACGACCCTCACTTATGAATACGTCACTCACTGTTGTGAATGTCTCCTAAGGACAAGCCATAGGCCTTTACCTTCAAATCCATTCACCTCAGATGCTGAGTATATGTTGGTTTACAAGCCTACAGGGCACAGGACAGGTAGGTTTTAATCAGAGGAGAGTGACTGGAAAACATTCTTTCAGAATGCGGAAGACTACCTACCGAGATAAAGAAGGTCCTGAGGAGAAATCAGAGTGCTACCACTACCTTTAAGCAGAGGAGGGATAGAAAATCAGAGAGAGGCAAATATTCGTACTCAACCAACACTTGAATTGCTCCAAGGCAGATAGTTCTTCAGAAAGTTGACTACGGTCAGCACATGGGTAGCTGGAATGAAACCTAGAGTATGATTTTGTAATACTATGACTTTTAGAAAAATTGATTTCAAAAACTCAGAATAATGCCATGAATGAGACTGCTCCCATGAGCCCACGACACCCCTGGTAGGCCATGGTGGATACAGGGACTTTTTTCACTTGCTTCTTCATTTCTCTTGCTTCTCAGCTTCTTTAAAATGTTAATACCGTGGGTCACCACTCTGGAAATACTCTCTTATGGCACCACTCTAGTCCACTCTTCTGCTTTTTTTGACCACTCGACCTCTTTTTCTGTCTCTTGGCACCTTCCGGTTACCTTAAAGCCAGATTTTACCAAAGTTTTGTTCAATTCCCTCCATTTACAACTTCACTTTCTGTCAAGGCTTCACCATTATTGTTATGGCTCACAAGTTTCAAGGAGTCCTTCAAAGCCATTCTCATAAACCAGCTTCTCCAGAATAGTCAGTATATAAACTCAGTGTCCCTTCTAGCCTTGCTCCCTCACTGTCAAGGTTTCTACTAATAAAGCAGCTTGAGGTGGGCTCACCATTAATTCCACTAAGTGCCTCTGACTATATGCAAAGTCACCTCTTGGAAAAATATTCCCAGTCTTGGAGCAATGAAGACAAATTGCTGCATTTTATATGTTTGTTAATAATTCTGGAAATGTACTCCATAGTCAGGAGTTCTATATCTGTATTTCCAACTGCCACTGATTATCTCCATTTGGACATCCCACAAGCACCTCAATCTCGGTGAGCCCAAAACTGAACTCTTCATTCACCCACCTACAAACCTATTCTTCCGTATTTTTCCCATAGCCCAGTGAGGGCCTCCCCATCCCACTGAGTGTCCTAACGTAGAAATTTGAGCATTATCCTTGAACCCCAAACTCCTTTCTCTCTTCCCTTCTCTCTCTCTCTCTCACACACACGCATACACACACACATAGATCTGGTCAATCAGCAAGCATGGAAGACTTCAGATACATTGTTCATAGGCTTCTTCTTTATTCAGTAGATATTTGTTGAGTGAATTTGAAAAATTAATGAGATATTTAATTATCTGAATGACTATACCAAAGGCTTTATGATGAGCTATCAAAACATGAAAGGCAAAATACACACGAATTGTGTGAAATTATTTAGAATGTAATAAAAAAATGAAAGCCAAAAATTAGGTAAGGTTGGTTGGTTGGATAAAAAGAGAGATGGATAAATGGAGAAAAATTAAGAAAGAAGGTTGGGGGGGGGAGGGAGTGAGAGAGTAAGGAAAGGAAGGACAGAGAGGAAGAGAGGAGAAAAATCTTGGAAGGAAGAACAAAAGAGGAAAAACAGGATTTGTAGAATATAGCAGTGTGACCCATCAGAATTTCTTTTTTTTTTTTTTCTTTTTCAGAGAGAGGAAAACAGAAGGGGGAGGGGCAGTGTGGGGCCAGACACAGGGCTTGTTCTCACAATCCTGAAATCATGATCTGAGCCAAAATTAAGAGTGGGCTGCTTAATTGATTGAGCTACTTGGGTGCCCCTGTGATCAATCAAAATTTCTTAATGCCATCTTTGCTTTTGTCTTTATCACTTTCTTCCAAGTATGACGTGGGTATGAGAGATTTAAGGAGATGGTATGAGAGCATCAAGTTACCTTAAGTGAATTAGCTTTACATTTTTATTATGAAAAGTTTCAAATATATACAAAAGACTTGAAAACAATATTCATCTCCACCCTTATTTGCTCCCAGCCCCTCTCTATCATTATGAAGAAAATCTAATATATTATTTAAATGAGCTGACTCTAATGTTTTAAAGAATTATATTCCAGTGATACAATACTAAAAGAAAAAATACCATCCACTTTTCTCAGAAATAATGAAGAGGACATTGTAAAAAAGAAAAAAACAGGGAAATACTATACTCATTTTTTTTTTGCTATACCTATTTTTTATTAAAAAGGAAGACTATAGAGTCTTGAGAGTCTAGGGTATGAACTTGCAGGTTTTATGATATGATGAATTTTTTTTTCCAGATGACGGAATAAAAATAGTGCTAATACTAGTTATTTCAAGATGCTAAGAACAAGGATTGCTCTACTGACTTCTTCATTCACTTATTCAAATTCTGTCTTTTTTATAAAGGAATTAAGTCAGCTAATTTCCCTTTTTAATAAGGCTACTAGACCGCTAGCTCAGGAAAATACTATAGCATAAAAACGAACCTTAATTTCAGCAAGATACTGGCAAAGTCTCTTACGTTGTGGGTGTGTTGGAGAAATGTGAGCTGAATCACTGTAATTAGGTAGATTTAGAGGTGGTGATGTGACCATGTCTGCAGGAATAAGCAATGGGTCAGTCAACTTGGAGGACAGCCTCTAGTAGATACTAGAAGAATCTATTTGTGGACATGATCATGTCCTTGGTTTTAACCAATGACTTGGACACAGAAGACATGCAACTACTCCCACAGCAGACTAGGAGCTTATAGACTTTTGAGAAGAGACCACACATGTAAAACTGAATTAAGTTTATGGTTTACTAGGGCAGAGACAAATAAATTTGTTTAAACAAGTTGGATAAACAGAGCAAGCGCCTGGTGCAGCATGTCTCAGCTCAGCTTTTTTGGGTCCCAGGACCATATGGATCCTGTTGCCACTTACATTGTCTGTGCAAAGTGGTGTGAAAAGCTAATGTCTGCAAAACTCAGTTTCATTGCTCACCACATCCTGTCTGATACTTAGGGCTTACATCCTTAGCCAGGAGGAATTTACACAAATAGGAAACAGCAAGAGACCCTCAGACCCGTTCCTGACTCCTGAACAAAACAGAGGGTCCATTAAGTCCACATCGTGATAGGGCAGGGAACCCTCTCATTCTCCTGTCCCTAAGCATCATCTCTGTGCCCCTCTTGACTACGTGCAGGAGAGTCGCACCTTTGCTGAATTGCCCCTAGAGCCTCTATGAGAAGGAGGTGCCGAGGAGCTATGGTTTCTGCCCTCGGAGGATACGGTCTTGCTGGAACTAAGACATTTAATCGTGTGGGACATCGAAGCCCTTTCACACCTGGGGCTCATCGTTATCCTTCCAGAACTTACACAAATAATCTATGTCCCTAATGTCTTCTTTTAAAGGCTTATTTACAGATAATGATTGTTGATCCAAGCTCAGCATCAATAAAAATACATCTTCCAGACTGAGCGTTCAGGCATTTCAGATAGTCTCTCGTCTCTGGTTATTCAATACCCCAGAGAGTTCCTGTTCCACAGGAGCCTCTCAGGTTTACAGAGGACATGAAACTGGGAAGTCCCTTGGAAATCCCAGTGGCAAAATCAAAAATTTTAGAATGGTTACAAGCACAAGCTAAAAATTAAAAGAAACTAACCAGACAAATACAAAGTCCTACCTTTAGCCTCCAAATAAGCATTTAAATAGAAAACAGAAAAGATCTGATAAGATGTAAGTACATATGATTTTTTAAACCCACTTTTTAATGAAAAGAGACAGAAGAATGAGCCATTTAATTGTTTTTAATTATATTAGTAAGTGTCTTATCAAAGGTGGTAATGATTGCTTTCTATATATTCTGCACAGGCAAAGTAATAACTGTGGCATTTGGGTTAATTTTGTATATCTCATTTCAAGGAGCTACGAGCCACCCATAGAGCCAGAAGACTAGAATGGAAAAAGGTCTCAAAGCCATGCCTGATGATAATGAGAGTAATAATAGCGACGGGCGTGTATTGAAGCCCTATTGTGTGCCTCCATCTGTGGTAGACAGTGGCCTTGAAATGGCTATGGAATTGAACCTGTCCAATCTAAAAGGTCAAGAAGTTATGATCCCAGCTAAACTTTAAACTCCATGATGAGAGGGGTGTTTTTACATACTCTTCAGATGGTAATGAAGATGCTAGTCATGGTCGTGATAGCTGCTTCCCAATGTGTGAGAAATAAATTGTCAAGTGACAGGGAGGAAAAATTATGTGTATCCAGAGAGGAAATTTGATCAAGTAAATTGAACTTATCAGGACACAAATTAAAGCTCAAATATAAAAAAGAAATTTCTATCACTTAGCGCTATCAGTATCACTTACTGTTGCTCAGAAGTGGTATAAAAAACCTTTTAAGGAGTCCCACCTGCTATTAAGTGCTCACTAGGTACAAGCGTCAGACCTTACCAGCTTGTAAAGCTGATACTGTAATCCCCATATTCATGGAGAAATCAGATACCGAGTAAAAACTTGTCAAAGGTCACACAACTAGGAAATGAAAGATTAAGGCTTACTGACTTTAAAGCTCATTTATTTTTACTAAGTTATAACCATCCCTATCGTTGAAAATAATCCATATGGCCATTGTCCACATGTCCATCTCTTAAGGGCATGGTTAGGAGAAGTCCTGCATTGGGCGAGGACGGGTCCTACCTAGCACTTTGATCCTTCAAGCACCCAGGGTCAATGAGCCTGTTTGTCAAGTAATACATTCTCACAAGAATGAATGTTTAATAATCTGCTTCATAAAACTGGGAAGTAATAGGAATATTGATATCATTTTTAAATGAATCTAAAGAGATCAGTTTCATTCAAGGGAATGCTAAATGCTCTCAATGCAGGACACTTGCTAATTCACCCCGAATTTCATTAGGAAAGCACTTAATTGGCCTCCTAATAGAATTATTTCTAGGCCAGTTCATTTACTTGCTACCCTCACTATTCTATTTTGAATCATCTGTGTAGCACTTTTACTGGTGAAGTTCAACACATGTCAAAATATAGCTCTGTGCCTTTATATCTGTTACGAACCATAAACGTGGGCTTAAAGAAAGCCAAATATTTGGAAGCAGAGAAGAACAGACATTTGTTGAAAGTCTGCTATGTTCTAGACACAGTCTAGAGATCAGCTCATTCGGAAAAGGGTAGGAGGATCACCAGGAAGTCTGGTGTGGATGTAGCAAGCAGCCCGTCTGCAGGGCACTGTGAGGACACCAGCCCCAGCCTGGCAGAGGTTCTGGGTGGAGAGTCGTAGGAAGTATTACTGGATTGGTGGCATGGAAAGGACACACAGAGGGGCTTGGATTAGCAACAGAACATTCAGACTTGGTGAGCAGCAGAAGCCATGCTGGGTTCTTGAGTAGAAGTATAGAATGAGCAAATTTTTTCAAGAATACGGGGAACGTGTTCCTCTCTTTAGAGAGAGGAGTGGGAAGCCACAGTATAAGAAAGAGTAGTGGTTGTTCTTAGAAAGGAGTCGCCTCTGAGGTTGACAGGAAGGTTTGCAGGATACGCACTAGCAATACTGATGAGTACAGGGGGCCAACTCTGTGCCAAGCTCTGGTCTCTGTGCTTAGGTGTAGTCACGCATTTGCCTCCTAATTCTGTGAAGTAAGTAGCGGTGGTATCATCATCCCCAACTTCCAGTTGAGAAAACTGACGTTTCTAAGAGCAGCTGACCTGGGCACCAGGGTGGCTCAGTCAGTTAAGCATCTGCCTCAGGTCATGATCTCGGATCCCAGGATCGAGCACCCACCCCCCACCACCCTCCCAAGACTTCGCTCAGCCCACATTTTGCTTCTTCCTCTTCCTCTGCCCCTCCCCCCACTTGTGCTCTCTCTTCCCCCTCTTTCTCTCTCTCACTCAGATAAATAAATAATCTTACAAATAAAAATAAATAAATAAATAAAAAGCAGTGGGCCTAAGGTCACACAGAAAAGATACCCCACATTCAGCAAGCGCTCCCCTCGCAGCCAGATTCTGATGACCCATCGCAGTGTGTTTAAAATGGTTGTTTGACGACACTGCTCTGGTCTTGCTGTTTAAAGTCACAGCTTGAGCAGATTGTTCTCGGAAGTGGCAGACACCACAGGGCTGAGGCCGTGTTCTTCCGCCCACGAACACGGTGGACAACCAGCGTGCTGGCTCCGTGCGCTCTCTTCCTCCAGAACTTGAGGGATGTGGGGCAGACCTTTTCTAGTCTGAAAGTTATATTTGTAGTCTAATAAAGATAAAAATCAAGTTAAGTGAATGGGTTATACTATCTATGGCCGTTTTCTTTATAAATATTATAAATCGTTTTCCACACACATGGCAGACCATATGTGTATGTTTCTCCCCCCACCAGGGGCTCAAGATCTGGATCGCATCCGACTCTCCACCTACAGAACAGCATGCAAGCTTCGGTTTGTTCAGAAGAAATGCAACTGTGAGTATGCCAGTTGTTTGGACTAATTACCCTCCTGAATCCTATAGTTTATGTTTGTTACTTTGTTTATTAAAACTGGTGTCTTGTAAGTGTTGATAAAAATATGTTTACACAACAGTAGAGTATCAGGATGCACAAATGGTTAGAGAGACTCTCCGTAAGTGATTCTGAAGGCTTCGTTGCTCTTAATTGCTCAAGTGATGAGCCTTTGGATGTGTGCGAAATCCTGTCTTTGGGATGGTTTAAATCTGGATGGATATTGTCCTTCTCTTCTCTAGCTTTGGTATTGTCCATGCAGTGCCATCAGAGTGGTTTCCACGAACGTTAGAAAACATCAGATATTAAGTCCTTTTTTTATACATGTGTTTGCCTTTCAAGTATAAGAAAATGTTGATAAGCCCCTGGAAAACACAAAAGTTTCTTTCTGAAGCTACAAAATTACCCTTTGTATCAGAGTTTTAACTACATTGGCCTGCATCAGACCAGGGCAAGAAAAGAGGCAATAATACTAGAAGAAACAAAGAGACTTGCTTCGACTTGCTCCCAAATTTTAAAATGTCGGCAGCCACTAGATCACTAATCTCAGCGAACCGTTTGTGTCGTCTGCTGCTTCACTGCTCTCATCATTTTCTGGAGAGAAAAATTGCCTCATAGTTCATGTATATGAACTTACTCTTTTCTTTTTGAATACTGACTGCTGTAAAAACGAATAAGTATTCTCATTTTCTAATTAGTATTGGATGGATTAGAAAAATGAGAACCGTAATGTTCTCCTGAGGACGTACATGTAGTTTTTGCATGAGTGGCAGAGGGCTTAGACGCGGTCAGTGTGGAAACCAGGCATGTCCACACCTCTACCTCCCGGAGTCTCCAGCAGATGTTCCCTGGGGCCCTGCCTCAGGCTCCCCAAATCCTGACTATGGGGGATGGGCAGGTAGCTAGTCTTCCAGGTGCTCATGTAGAGCTTCTTCCTCAGCTACAGTGGCTGGAAATGGGACTGAAATTCGGGGCAGGAGGAGAAGAGGGTAAACACAGGTTGGCCAGATATCAAAGACAGGTTTGACTCCTTACAGGAAACTAAATCCATCCAAAAAAAAAAAAAAAAATGGTGAGACAATGGAGACAATGAGAAGAGCACTACAGATGCGGGAAGCATGTATTCAGTGATGAATACAAGGTCTCCATGTATTCAGTGATGAAAAAGTGACAGGATCCTCCTGCTTTCTTTCCTCATCACCACTCAGTGGCCTTCAGAATGGAAGGGTGAGGAGAAAGAGCCCGGACGGGGCTTCTGATCCCACAGAGCTTTGCCAAGCAGAGCTTCCTCGGGTCCTTTCAGCAGAGATATGGAATTGTTTAAAAAAAAAAAAAAAAGTGTTACAAAACAGTAGGGATGAACTAAAAAGTAAATAAACAAGAAAGAAAGGGAAGGCTGGGAGGGAAGCGGAGAGCATTGCAAAGGCCCTAACTATCTCCAGCAGCCCTGGGCCACCTCGCATTCCTCCTGCTCCCAGGGAATGGCCCTTTCTCATTCTTGGGGGTCTCCTTTTCCTCTTCCTGTTCTTTTCTGCTCCTCATCCTTATCCTACATCCAGAATCATGTGATAGTCACCCTGACTATCCAAGGAGTCACACTGACCTCCTTGGAAGGCAGTGAGGAAAACAGTGCCAGTCCATCCCTGGTGAAACTAGAACTTTCATACTCATCTAGTTGCCCCTCGGTGCATCAATTCACTTACCTTTTGATTTAGAAAGCTTATAACGAGCTCCTACTGTGTGTTCGGCACTGTGCTTAGGTGCCTGGGGTAGAGCAATGTGAATAAGATGCGATCTTTGCCTTAAAGTTGCCCAAAGTCTAACTGGGTTAGACTGGATGGAATTTTAAACAGGACCCTAACACAGTATGGAAGTGTAATGGTAGGAATGGGGGCATGGTGTTATGGGAGCACAAGGAGGCTGGGCCCTATGTGGGCATGAGGGCCAGTAAAAGGAGTTTCCTACAGAAGAAGGCATCTAGCCTGATTCTTAGAGAATTAGTGGACATTCCACAGAGAAGTGTTACACCCGACAAACTTCATCTCTTTGAGGATGAGGAAAATCCCTTCTCAGCCTGTTGGCTAAGATCAAGTGTAGGATGAGGAAAGTATTACATCCTCTACAAATTATACAAAAGTAAAGCTTAAGGAAGAGAAACAAGCAGGTTTTCAATGCTCTGCTAAAATAAAGTTGCTTTTTAAAATTGTTTCTACCTTGAGCAGAAGTGTTAAATGCAAGTACGATATGTGTTTGCTGAGTTTTCCTTCCTGACAACAAATCTAACAGTTGTGATGTCAGGGAGCTTGCAAAATGCTAACACAGCTGAGACTGTTTTATCTTAAAGGCAGAGCCTACTTTTTCAGATAACCAGGACACTGGTGTTTATGGGACATAATATTAGTCAATGTTGAACGTACACCCCTGTATTAGGGGAAGGTCATTTTTGTCTGCAGTGAAACTTAATACACCATAAATATGGTATCTTACACTGGAGTTTTACTCTACAATAAGAGAAATAAAAAAATATCCGGGCAGTGTATTTGTAAGAACATTGCTTTATTGGAAATTCTTACATAGCGTTTATTTCATAGAAATCAATGGACCTTAATGGAGAACGGGTTATTTTTAGGTCCAGACCTTATTTACAGGTAAGATTGATGTTGGGTATTAACAAAACTAAGCTTAAAAACTATACAATAGAGGGGCGAGAACATTAAAACTGACACTTGTCAAGTCATCACCTAGAAAAAAATGTATTATCTGGATATAGCATGGAGTATATAGATTTTTAAGAGATTTATTTTTTTATCTGAGTTCAGACATCAGAAGGGTTAGTTAATTCCCTGTATTTCTGTTCCCACAGCCGTTGCCTACTGTCTTTATGGTTTCCTGTACAGAGCACTGATTCCTATCACCGACATTCATGTTCATTCCCTCTAATGCAATTCCCGATGGATGCTGAGAGTAACTGCTTCTCAGGGTCGAAAACACTCCACAGAAGAGGCCAGAAAACTGTGGCCTGTGGACTAAATGCAGCTCAGCACTTACTTTTGTAGATACTGTAAAATAGGAGTTTTTACAGATGAATATTTGCAATTATTTTAAAATAGGGAACACTACTTACAGTCCCAGTTAAGCAAAATGCTATCCTTCCCCCTGCAAATTCCAATCTTCTCATTGGTAAACAAGTATTGAAAAAAAAAATTGCCCTCCATTATTATATTTTTAATTTCGTCAGAAAAATATTGTATAAATTTGTTTTCTCTCTCATAATATATATGCCAGCATAATATCTACATAATATTACTATGTAATCTAGTAGTGCCCCACTCTCCAAACACAAAAAAGACATTCACCAACCTCTGTTATAATAGAAAAACTGTCAGACACCATCTTTTCTTTTGTTCAGACAAGACACTTTATTCCTTCAACTTTTCTCCTTGGGATTCATTTGTCAAGTCAGCTTCTTCCCCTTACCATTCATTTTTGTACACTGGCCTAATCTCCCTCCCTGTGCCATGACTAGCACATTCCCTAATGGAACAAAAGGATGGATGACCCTAAAAATTAGAGGACACCTGGTTGTCAATTTTATTTTCTAGGAGGAATGGGACAGAAAGGGGATAATACACACAATATTCCTAACTCTGCTTTTGGCTTCGAGGTTTCCTGAGAACTTTCCACAAAAATAAGCTATACACCATCTATAAGGATGTGTGCAATGACAACATCTCAGCCTTTGCTTTAAACAAATAACTATGTTCTGCCAGAACATTATCTCCTCGGTCAGCACTGACATGGTTAATGATCCAGATACCCTGTAATGTCAGCAGATCTTTTTCCAGAAATTACTTTGGAGTCAATGGAATGCAGCCTTAAGTTCATGAACAATAAAAGGGAACAAGAGAAATAAATCAGAAATCTCAAATCCCTCCTGTTTAATAAAAGGAGCAAAAGTAAGAAGGCACCTTCTTTTCATTCTTCTGCTCACAGCCTGAATTTTCTGTCAGTCGTATCAACTAAAATTTAGTTAAAATTTTGCTTAAAAGGAAAAGAGGAAAGATATGTATTTGTATCTGAGCTTTCAGAGTTTCTCAAAGATCTTCCCTCTAATAAAAGAAATACAAGTATTCCTCATCCACTTACAAAGTTAGAACACATGCTTTTACTTAATAACTCGAAACTTCATTTAGGGTTTCTAGAAGGAAAAAAAAATGCAGAACCTATTCACCTAATGGCTTCTCTGTCACTATGAAATTAACTCATGTGAGTGCTAGATATATGGTGGGTCCAGAAGGAATATTTTTTTATGTGTGAATGAGTAGGATCCACTAGATTCATTTTTCACCAGCCAAGTGATTAGTCTTACACTTTCAGGAGTAGCCTTTAGGTATGTGTTTTGTTTTTGTTTTTGAGATTTTATTTATTTATCTTGAGAGAAAGAGAGGACGAACATGAGCAGGGAGGAGGGGTAGAGAGAGGGAGAAGCAGACTTCCCACTGAGCAGGGAGCCCAGCTCGGGGTTTGATCCCAGGATCCCAGGATCATGACCTGAGCAGAAGGCAGATGCTTAACTGAGTGAGCCATCCAGGCGCTCCTAGGTATGCTTTTTCTGAAATAAATACTAATATCCCATTCAATTTTATTCAAGTTGATTACCAGCATATTCCTCCTCTTTGCCGTATTTTTAAGTATGTGGATTTGGGGCTGCCTGTATCCATTTCTATCATTACATAACACACTTAGCCACTTAAAACAACACACATTTACTCTCTTGTAGTTTCTATAGGTCAGAAACCAAACACAGCATGACTGGATTCTCAGCCTAGGGTCTCCCAGTGTCTGTGGTTCTCATCTGGGGTTCATGGTTCTCTTCTGAGTGAACTGGCTATTGGCAGAACTCATTTCCTTATGGTTGAAGGGTTGAGGTCTCCATTCCTTGCTAACAGTCAGCTGGAGACGACTCCCAGTTCCTATAAGCCACCTGCATTCCTTGCCACATGGCCCTCTAGATGTTTGCTTCTCCTTCCGTACCAGGCACACTGGGTCTCTCTGACTTCCTCCTCCTCTGCGATCAGCCAAAGAAAACTTTCTACTTTTAAAGAGTTATGCAGGGGCACCTGGGTGGCCCAGTCAGTTAAGCATCTGCTTTAAGCTAAAGTCATGATCCCAGAGTCCTGGGATCGAGTCACTGGATAAAGCCCCAAGTCAGGCTCCCTGCTCAGCAGGGAGTCTGCTTCTCCCTCTGCCGCTTACCTCACTTGTGTGCTTGCTCTCTCCCTCTTTCTCTCTCAAATAAAGTCTTTTAAAAAAAAATGAAAGGACTTATGTGAGGTCAGGTTCACCCAGAAAATCCCTTTATATTAAGGTCAACTGACTTGAGCCCTTAATTACATCTGTAAAATCCCTTTACTGCAATACCTAAATTAGTGTTTGATTCAGCAGTGGAGAAGGTATGTCAACACTGAAGACCAGGAATCTTGGGGGTTGGTCAGGTGTGAAGAGGAAGAGGGCATTTTAGAACTCTGCCTACCACATTGCTCAGCATCATTGACTTTTCTGTTTTCCAGATAATGACATATAGAGCCTTGGGTGAAAAAATGAAGTTTAAAGGAAATACTCAGGTGACAGAAACAGATCCCCCCAAAAGAGATGTGTCTGAAGGAGAGAGATAGGACTGTTTCCTATCAAGGAGTCAAAAGGAAGAGCAGGAATGTTCAGTTAGGGAAATAAGTGGCAGATGACAAAGGCTTGGAGCATAAGTATCTGTGCTCCAAGTGATTTTGATACATATTTTCACTCCTGATGTTGGATCATTCTAGACACTTGTTTAGAATAAAGAGAAAGGCATTGCACTAGAATCCAACATTTCTTAAAAAATCCCTGTGGGGAAGTTGGTGATAGCAGCAGAACATAAACCCCTTCAAGATGCCTTACAATGTGGCAGCGGAAAACCTCCTCCTGGACCAGCGGAAAACTCTGTCTGGACCTGTGGCAAAACTGCTTCCCCTTCATCAGAGCGAACTTCTGGTAGAACAAATCTATACTGTTAAGGTTCTGGTGCTTGTGATACAGGCTTAATTAAAGCTGCTTCTTCCCTTTCATTGCTTCTATTTTTAAGATCTTAAAGATTCAGAGCTTTGTTTTCTTGTTAGAGCTTTTATTTTTAGAGACTGCTAGGAGCTCCGTCTTCCCAGTCTTTGTCCACTGCACAACCTATGAACTGAACCAATGCCTGTGGTCGTTTCTGGGTGTCTGGAGGGAACAGCCATCAGCTTCCTTCCCTTCCTCCTGCTTCTGCATTAGACCACGGAGCTGGGACCACTGAATACTTTTACGCTCACAGTTTAGGAAAGAACCTCATGTTTAAAAGCCCCAGCCCACTGGTTAAGAGTGACATGTACAGAGGCATCCTTTCAAGCTTCCCTGTGCCATCCAGCAAGTAAGACTCAGTGGCCTTTCCTTAGTGGTCTGCCAAGCTGTGTTCCTGGGAACCTGCTGGATTGTCACAGAGCCGCTGAGCTGAGCAGTGAAGGGACACCCAGAGGGTGCTGTCCTACAGCCTGGCTCCTGGGGTTGTGGGGCTCTGGCAAACACTAAGAGGAAAACCGAAAACAGTTAGGAGGACAGGGAAGGAAAGATGGCCGCTCCCACAGAACCACCCCTGTGACCCATGAGGACTAAATCAAGGAGACTTTCTTGACATTTTGTTCATGTTACCAGCAGCCACTCATTTATTTTTTTTTTTTATTCAACAAATATGGACCAAGGTTTGCTGCATGCCAAGCATTATTCTAGACCATGCGGGGGCGGGGGTGGGGGGGCAGGTGATAATATTCCATAGTGTTCAAATTTAGTATTAGATTAACCTCAAGTTTAGAATCTAATGCTATGTTCTATTTATTATAAAGCTTCTGGTTTTGTGACTATCAAATAGTAGATAACACTCTAAAACTTTGCTATTATCAGCTTATATCTAGCCTGTCAAGTCCCCTGAGCAAACTGTCATTTTCTGAAGAAAAAAAAAAAGTACTTATAAGTATGGTGGTTAAAGACATCAAATGTATCTGTAGCTATTGAAATAAATTATTTAGCTATTTTTAATCATTGTGGTGTTGGGCTAGGACTTCTGCTTTATCTCCTTTTTTATCAGGAATTGTAAAGTTCTGTTCATTCTAGATGAGGAGAGCATAGCACAAGAGATGTTAAATGGCTTCTCCTGAATAAACACCAGATCAAATTATATAATTGAGAACTCAACTTCTAACCTCCAAATATTAGCCAAATGCTATGGTAAACAGAGAGCCTGTCCGGCGATGTCTGTCAAACATGTGGGCCACGAGCCTGCTACAAAGCCAATAATGCATCAGCCCTGAGAAGCTTAGTTTCTCAAAGATAATAAACTTGAACGTACGATCAAGTATACATTTTAATTTCCAAATTCAACACAGCCAATATAGGACTGTCATATTATTATATTGTGGAGAAGGATATGTTGAGGAAGAGTTATTTGACCATGCAGAATTAGAATCTGTTTTGAACATGGTCATAATCATCGTTTTCTTCTCCTTTGTTACTCTGAATGGGCTCAACCAGTGATAGATGGGGACTTGGTTAGAATCTGTGCTTGAGCCCGTGTTTCCCAGAAAGCAGACTCCACAACAAGACTTTTGTGGAACTCCCTCGTTTTCCATTCCAGAGCAGAAGTGGATCAAGGGAGGAAAGCCAAAAGACAGTGCAGGAACTTCTAAGGATCCTTCTGAAAGGCTCCAGAACTTTCCACCCAGGGGACAAAAGGAGGAAGTTCTAATCTAGCTGCTCCTCCCTCCCACCACCCCCGTATGTCTGGGTTGCATTTGTGTAGGTGTGAGGCAGGTCCCCAGCCTTAGTGCTGGGGCATCCAAGGTTTGGAGCAAGAGCCTGAGGCAAGTGCTGTCTGGTGGCAGCTGTGTGGAGCCAGTCAGTGGAAGTCTACACCTTGCCTGTCGTTCCCACAGGGGCTGGAGCAAGGGGTGGAGCCAAGATTTTGAAAAGGTACCAAACAGGGGTCTGAAACATTGCCTCCTGTGCACCTTGGCTTTCTGTGTTAAACATTTCCTCATCGATGTTTTCTACTGCCTTTAAAAATTTTTTTTCTTACAGAAGATACACTTCTCATATTCTTAACCTCACTTAAGATACTGCAGATAATCTGCCGATTAGCCCTCTAGAGACTGCTTCACCCCAAACACCAACCTATCTTCCAAACAATTTTCCTACGTACTAGGAAACTGAGTCATAACTATTCTCTGAATGGGTGAATGAAATGCATTTTCAGTGTCTATCCCGTTTTTTTACTCTTATTGCAGAAAGACAATTAATTATACATAAATGGTACAGAGTGAGTGCAGGAAAAAGGGACACTTCCCCACGACTGCTGCTTATCTGTTCTTCAGGGGCCCTGTGTACTTTGTCCGTCAGTGTTGATTGGGCCAGATTGGCACATGGTGCGGCGTCCCTGAGAGCAACAGCTGTAAAGGAAAAGTGGAAAGCAGTTTCTCACGTTTGCCAGCCCTGTGGTTGCTCTTTTTCTTGAAATGCCGCCTCTGGCATCTAGGGTTCTGGCCATCTGCTCAAGTCATAGTGTGTAAGGAATAATGAAAGTACTGTGGGATGCCATGCTCCATGAGTCTCATTGAGCTCCCCTGAAACACTGAGGTAAAGGACAATCTAGAGATCATATGTCATGGCTAGCAAACAGTAGGCCTCTGCCCTGCTCCATTCACCAAGCACTGGTGAGCACCCAGTTTGAACAAGGCATATGCAAGTAGCTATGAGAAGTACAGAGATGAACAGGACATAGTACACATCTTCAAGTTAGTTATAATTTCATGCTGTGGTTCTTTCTCCTCATGCATCTTTGAGAGAATCTGATGAAAGTCACAGATCCTTTCCCTCCAAACACACATGACGGCAACCATAAAATTTAGTTCATCATTTCAGAGACCCTCCTCTCCTCTGAAGTTCAGTTAAGGGCTTACCAAAAACAAGTGGAGGGAACAATTTGACCCTTAGTAACTCTGAGAAATGCAGAGTGTTGTAAATGATCTAATACATGAAGTTCTCTGGGAGCAACAAACGGGAGAGCGTAATTCCACGTGAAGCTATCAGGGCTTCCTCGGGCATACATGAGTGTAATACCTTGAAAGACAGTCAGCTCAAGAGTGTACTTGCTGAAGAGTACAATAAATCAGTGCAAGAAAGGCAAATGCGTATTCTGGAATAAGAAGCCCAACGTGGGGGCACCCGGGTGGCTCAGTGGGTTAAGCCCCTGCTTTCGGCTCAGGTCATGATCTCAGGGGTCCTGGGATCGAGTCCCGCATCGGGCTCTCTGCTCGGCAGGGAGCCTGCTTCCCTCTCTCTCTCTCTCTCTGCCTGCCTCTCTGCCTACTTGTGATCTCTCTCTCTGTCAAATAAATAAATAAATAAAATCTTCAAAAAAACAAAAAAAAAGAAGAAGAAGAAGCCCAATGTGGCTGGGGCATAAGATTCTTGGAAAAAGCTGGAGGTGAGTAGGAAATGAGGTTAAAGAATGGGGGGACTGGACTGGTGCCTGGGTGGCTCCGTAAGTTTCCGACTCTTGGTTTCGGCCCTCGTCATGATCTCATGGTTGTGAATTCCAGCCCCGAGTCAACCCCCAGGTCCATTCTGCACTCAGCAGGGAGTCTGCTTGAAGATTCTCTCCCTCTACCCCTCCCCACCCCACTCACTCTCGTGATCTCTCTCTCAAATAAATAAATAAATACTTAAAAACAAACAAATAAGTAAATAAGGTAAGGAGACTAGAGTCCAAACATTGGTTTTCAAGCTTAGAAAATTGGGTTTTACTCAATAGGTGATGAAGAATGGCATGGCCACAGCTGGGACTTATACCATTTCTTAGGACAGATAGAAGAGGGCAGGAACTGGAGATGAGTAAGAAAGGTTACTATAAAAATCTATGTAGAATAGGCTTGGCAGATAGCATGGCAGACTGGTGTAAGGTGCTGGATTAAGGCTCCAGTCTCTTTGGGGGTGTGGGTTCGAATCCCGCCACTACTATCCATTGGGTACCTGGGTGGCTCAGTCAGTTAAGCATCTGCCTTTAGCTCAGGTCATGATCCCAGGGTGCTGGGGTCGAGTCCCACAGCGGGCTCCCTGCTCCACAGGGAGTCTGCTTCTCCCTCGCCGCTCCCCCTTCTCTCTCTCTGTCTCTCATGAATAAATAAAATCTTAAAAAAAAAAATCTACGTAGAAGACAGTAAAAGCCCAAACTAGAGCACTAGAATGTAGGGAATGCTAACGGCATATTGAAGAAACCTATACAAACTGTCTAGTGAAGGCCAAAATGACTACCCGGAGGGGAGATAAGATACACGATCCTCTTGCTTCTGAAGCTATTAAATATATTCCGAGCAAAGTTAAACACTGGCAGTGAGAAATTAGTTATTGTTCAGATCTTTCTTTTCATTTACTTTCTCTTATTATTTTTATAATCATTGGTACAATACTTTGGAAAATAATAGGCTTAATAAATGCTTGTTCAATTGAATTCAGCTCAGTTTAATTTACGGTATGACAGCTATTGAGCCAACAATTACTATACCTCATTTTGAATAATGATGCCAGTCTACAAACACAATTTAAGGAAAACTGAATACTTTTTTCCTAATGGACAATAGATGTACTGTCAGGGCCTTTGAGGATTGGCCTGATATCCTACTTGATTTTATGCCAAAAATATGTTGTAGACCTTTTCCTGAAGCTCTCTTCCATCATGCATCTTACCCAGGAAATTAAAGTGAAACTAAAATGTCATCTTTGTAAGCTATGATGCTTCTCTCCAAGGATCCTTAGCACAGAGAGCAGTCTTGGTGATAAAGGTATGTAATGTAGGTGCAAGGGAGCATTGACTTTGGAAGCATAAAATAATTTGGTGAGTTATTTGGATGTTGTTTCGATTCATATATTAAAAGATGTATCTCATGACTCGTGAATGGAAATCAAATACAAAAATTGTATTTTCTTAACATTTTCTTTCCCAACTCAGTTCTTGGTCAATGTGGCTAATCGCTTCAGTGTAATCACATCAAAATGCATTTCTTGACCCTGGCAAAGTATACCACTTAACTGAATTTCTCTTCCCTGAGAACTTCTTAAACACTGTTTTGTCATGATCAAAAGCCTGCATGAGGGCATAAAAATAAATTATTTATTTGAGAAGATCTTAACAACTAGACAATTTGCACATGGCTTTCTTGACCACAATCCTTGTTCCTAGGATTCTTGTGATATCTTTTAAATAAATTCCTCTAGCTCAAATGAGCATCAATTTCCTATTCTCCTTGTCTCTCATCTCTTTAAGTCATGTTCCACAGTCGTGGTTCTCAAACATCCTTGCTTTTCAAAATCACCCAAGGAGCAGGTGAAACCAGGGATCCCCTGACCAATCTCCAGAACTATGGAATCAGAGGCCACAGTTTGAGACCAGCTCATTGCTCCAAAGAGCACTTTTGATTCTCACCACTGGACTGGTTGGCTGTAGACTGGGATGGAGTTAACTCACATGGTATTTTGAAAATGAAATTTAGTGTTAAACTTGATGGGAAGCAAATTCTCTATCTCTCTATTTGATTACTGAAAAATTAGGGAATTGTCAAATAATGGCCAATAAGGAAAGGTTACAAAGTTACAGACCCTGCTTTCTGGTACACCCATCAAGCAAACTCTGCTAGCCCCAACAAGTTAGTAGAAGATGTGGTTGTCCCCTCTTCATTCATTGCTCTCTGCTATCAGTCACTAGATCATCTTCTTCCTGGAGTATCCACCCCCACCATCTTTATGTAGTGAGATCCTGCTGTGATTGAGGAACCAGCTTGAGCCCTACCACCTCCTCCTTTGAACCTTTCCAAAGTTTGCAGCCTGCAACAGCATCCCTGTATTTTCAGCTCCAGTAGTTTTGGGTTTTTTGGGTTTTTGGTTTGTTTTTTTTTTTAATCTGCCCAAAGGATATGGGCTTTTGATGACATAGTGTCTCATCTCTCTCTTTAGCTGGCCATCTGAATGGGTCTTTCCCCATGGGAATTACAGCCTCTTTCCTGGCCAGGTTCTCGTCTTTGGTCTAGTCCCCTCTAACACGAAGCATCATATATTGTAGAATCTTTAAAATTATTGGTTGGATTTCATTTCTTTTGAAAATATGCTTCCATTCCCAGTTCTGTACGTACACGGCAGTTTTCTTCTGTAGGTTAATGCTTGTACATGCAATACGTGTAGGGTAAGTTAGTGACACGCTGAAATATTCTTTTCTTCTCATGAGCTGACGTTCTCTGAATTTCGAGATAAGTGTTTGATCTGAACATGAGCTAAACTCATTGCTGTGATACAGTCTCGCTGGATTTATAACGTCGTCACACCTGGTAAGAGGAAAACCAACCTGAAATTGTAGAAGAAAACTTGTATGAAGGGACAGAAATCTTTATCACTGACAGAGTAGAACAAAAAATTGGGGGATTATAGTCTTATCTGAATATGACAGTAAATGTTAATACCTGTTTTCTCTCAAAAATAAGAACAATGCCTAAAATGCATATGGCGCTTTAGAGTTTAGTAAGTGTTCTCCATGTGATTTTTGTTGTTCCCCAGAACACCTGTAAGATAAGAAATTTGGATATTATTATTCCTGTTGTACAAATGAAGAAACATCTGAACCCAAGTCTATGATCTCTGAGCCCATTTTTCTCTGGAAGAGAAGCGAGACTTGTTGCTCTATGCCTTTGTTCACTAGATCCCACAGTCCTCTTCCACCTGTGAGTCTGTGTCTTCAGGGACCTGTCTTGTTCACACTAATTCTAGAAGCCAGAAGAGAACTGTGACATAATAAGGGCTGATAAGTGCTTCTTCAGTGAATAAAATGAAGTTGTTAGCCTCTGGTATGGAAGGCTAAGAAAGGCGAGTTAGTGTGCTGGCAAGGTAATGAGCTTAAAGAGGAACCTGGATTTGTTCCTGAAACTCACAAGGAGGTGGGTTCTTCTCCCCACCTCCTCACACCCTACGCACGTGACAGTCTGACCCACACGGGAAGCTCCCTGAAAGCATTCTCACCTAAAGTCTACTTGATATTTAGAATAGTGAGTGAAACTTTGCATTTGAGAGCTGGCATAGGGAAAAGACAATGCTTCTATGTGTGCTCATCTTTTAGTGCTAAGAGCACCGGAACTTTATTGGAAAACTGAAAGAATGACTCTCCATTAATAACTTTCCTATAAGCCTGCAAACAAAGTTTAATAATCCACTGTGTGAACACAATTTGGCACATCAGACCTGCAGTATAAAGGAATCAGAAATACCACCTGCATGTGGTTCTCATGCTCTACCAAGGGGTCACAATGGGCAATTCATGCTGGGAATTTTCCTGAAATTCAGGGAACTTGGATCTAGGGAGGGAAGATCTGGACAAGTTTTCTGGAGAAACAACCTAGCTCCTTTGTAGTGGGATTGGATGAGTAAGTCAGCATCAGAATTCTCCCTACTTTTACCTGTGTGTATCAGACTGGAAAACTTGTCCTAAGCAAGCCTCGAACAACAATCACCCTCACTTTAAGCCTGGGTGGCCAGATAGATGGGGGTTGACAGGGTGTATGCATGAGTGTGCACACACATACACATGCCCCATCTGCACGCTAGAGGATATTCCCAGTGGCATACCAACAGTTTATGTTCAATTCCCAACCTAATGCAAATTACTTTTCTCCCAGTCATGATCCCTAGGGAGTCTGCTTCTCCCTCTCCCTCCGTCCCTACTCACCCCACCCCTCATATGCTCTCTCTCTCACTCTCGCTTTTGCTCTCACTCTCATGCACGCATGCGTGCACATGCTCTCTCAAATAAATAAATGAAATATTTTCTTTTTTCTAGGTTTTATTTATTTATCTGTCAGAGAGAGAGAAAGAACCCACAAGCAGGGGGAGCAGCAGGCAGAGGGAGAATAAGACTCCCCACTGAGCAAGGAGCCCCACATGGGACTCAATCCCAAGACCCAGGGATGCTGACCAGAGCTGAAGGCAGATGCTTGACCAATTGAGCCACCCAAGTGTCCCAAATAAATGAAATCTTAATAAAAAAAGAAGAAGAACATTGCAGGCTCTCTTGATGCCAAGGACAGAGAACCACTGACTTCCAGCCTGTTTGTCATTCTTAAACTACCTGGGAATGTTGTTAAAATGCAGATTCTGATTCTCCAGATCAGGGTTGGGGGCCTATGATTGTGCATTTCTAACAAGTCTACTGCCTTGCGGCTCTGAGTGCGGTCCAAGAGCAGCAGCCCCAGTGAGCTGTTCTACAACCTGTAGGGCTTTCCAGCCTGCGGCCACGGTGAAAAACCCACTCCAAAATGACCAGAGTTAAAAAGTCACTATGATTGTTTACTGACCTTCCCCAGCTGCAAGCCCTCTGAAAGACTTCTAAAGTTTTATAAGATTGTCAGAATCACCTGGAGAGCTTTGTGGAAAGCCTTTCCCACCTTCCTAAATTTTGGAACTGGTAAGTAGTAGAAAGTAGGCTTCGGAATTTTGAAATCTCCAAGTGCTTAAGCTTTTTTTTCCTTTTCCTAAGTGCTTAATAAAAAAAATTGTCCTTAGATTCACTGACCTGGACCCAATCTCTATGATGATGTGGTCCAGGGAAGCCTGGTCCTGGACTAAATAATTACATAGACTAACTCCTGAGCTTGTCTTTTGATATTCCTGTCCTTTCTGTGCCCTCTCTTCCATATTTACCCTATTTATATACTTCTTCTATTTCCGATCAAGTTTATGAGCTCGGTCATTCCTTTCTAGGTATAAATGAGTTTGGTATTTTTGCACTTTTCCCAGAGATATTTGAATTTAAGTCAGCTCTGTGACCTAAAGAGTTCATTTCCTATGAACATAATGTAACATCAACAAACAGATAAGAAACGTCACTTGAGAACAGCAAACTCTTCTCTACCCTCATGCAAATATACCACACCTCTGCCTCTGACTTAGCCCTTTCCTACCTGAGATTGCCTGGACTGAAGACAAACTATTTTTTTTTATAAAAACATTATATTTTTAATTAATGCATCAAACTAAGCATTTGTTGATCTTCTTTTTATATATTTATCATATTTCATTTTGAAGACAAACTATTAAAGCTGTGTCTATTTTGATTTATTTATGATTACAAGCTGTTAGGCATTACTTATGTCCAAAATTTACACTAATATTATTTTTAAGATTCTGTGAAGTACTAAATACTACTTTTAAGAATACATGTTTATATTTGATATGGATAATGTTAGCCAAATAATTTTATTATACAAACTGTTGCTTTATCTAGTATATTAGTGTAAAATGTATGCAGTAATATAGATGAGGAAACCCCACTTCCTAGGCCTGTGCCTAATAGGTGCTTACCATGGACAGTTAAAGCTTGATGGATATTTAGTAAAGTGTGCACAGTGCCATCTAGTGGTGCACAGTCATCACTGCACAACACAAATGTCTTCATTTTCTAAAATGATTTGATGGCTCAAGAGTAAACGACATGTTTATACAACTGTCAGACTTTTCAAACAGACTTCCTAATAGCTTCCTTATGACTCTCAACTTAGCACATTTCTTAGTGTTCCTATTTCATTAAGCAAAAAGCTTGTGATACCCTTTCAAAAATAATGAATGGATGTTAAGTAATTATTTAATAACTTATTCACTAAGCGCCATGTGAAATGCTTTGTATGGATTATCTCATTTGATCCCCTCAATAGCCCTGCAGTGGAGCAGCTGTTTTTTGTTGTTTTTCTGGAGCAACTCTTATTGTCCCCACTATACAGATGTGGAAACTGAAACTTAAGGATGTTAAGTGACTTGCCCAAGGTCAGTAGAAGTTGGTCGAACCTACTGTCCAGGAACTTGCACAGTTCTGCACTCTGATCTGCAGCTCCCATAGTAGTTACCAGTGAAAGTTTCCAAGAAGTCTCTGTGGAAGAGGGCCTTCCTCACCCCCCTCTACTGATCAACTATGGCCAAATCAATTCAAACTCCACCAACTCAGTATTCATGACGGACTGAACAGGATCCACTTTTATGGCTGGGATGTAGTTTAAGCTTCTTTTAGAGAGCCTATATATGTGCAAAGTTGCATGTTAATTGGGTTATTAAATTTGGGGGGACTGTGCTGAAGCTTACGTTTGGAGTCACAGATCTCGGAAGTTAGTAAGAAGAGAGTATGGCTGTAAATCGAAGGTGTTTAATTATTTTAACACTAACAGCTATCATTTGTTGAGCACCTGTGTGTCAACTCTGTGGTCAGCACTTGTCTATACTTTTTCTTTCTCCTCACTACAACTCTCTCTGGTTGGGATTCCTCTCCTTATTTCTAAAAAGGAAAAAATAACATGTATAGGGGAGAAATAACTTGCCCACAGTTCGACAGTTATTAGGGGAGCCAGGAGTGAAACCTCAATCTTTGTGATTACAAAATCTGCCTTCTGCCACTCTTGGAAGATAAGTATGTGTAATGTGCATGATTACGGTTTTTTGTGCACTGCCACGCCTCTGCAAAAATGCCCACATCCCGAGGGGGCCCCGGGTGGCTCAGTTGTTCGTTTGACTCTGGGTCTTGGCTTGGGTCGTGATCTCAGGGTCAGGGAATCCAGCCCTGGGTTGGGCTCCATGCTCAGTGGGGAGTCTGCTAGAGAGTCTCTCCGTCCCTCTCCCTCTGCCTCTTCTCTTCCCTTCTAAAATAAGTAAATGAATCTTTTAAGAAATAATACCACCATCTTTACAGAACGCCTGGGTGGCTCAGTCGGTTAAGTGGCTGCCTTCCGTTCGGGTCATGATCCGGGTGTCCTGGGATCCAGTCCCACATCGGGCTCCTTTCTCGGCAGGGAGCCTGCTTCTCCCTCTGCCTCTACCTCTGTCTGCCTGTGCACTCTCTCTCTGACAAATAAATAAAATCTTAAAAAAAAAAAAAGAAAGAAAGAAAGAAAGAAAAAGAAATAATACCACCATCTTCCCTGGGACCACGGCAGCAGGCTCCAGCCACTTCTGCCCTGCACGCCTGTCCATGTCAATTACTCTCTTCCCTTACAGTCTGAAATGACGTCTTTAAGCTGCATTTCTGAGCATGTCACTCTATTTAAAACCCGTGTCTTCATACTTTCAACGTAAAGACCCAAATACCTGCCAGAGCTACAGGGCTCCTCCAGCCTTATCTTGTTCCTCCGGCCTCTTCACAAACCATCTCCTAATCCCATTTTGTACCTACCACCCTGTCTGTCATGCTAGGTCACCATTTCTGATTATCTGTGTGATTGTGAATCATGTCTCTATCCCCACCTGACTGTTAGTTCTCTGAGGCAGGAACAACATCTTTGCATTCTGAACCCAGACAGATCCCCAAGGACTAGATCCAGAGAATCTCTAGATGAAACATAAAGGGAAAAATATAGGAATCCCAGTTCCCACAGAAATTCATTGAATTCCTCAAGACATTAAATAAATAAACACACTTACAGATGCTATCTCCTTGGAAGTACTCTGGTTGCCAAATTGAAAAACTGGATGAAAAGCATTAAGAAACAAGTAATTTCTGGGGCGCCTGGGTGGCTCAGTTGTTAAGTGTCTGCCTTCAGCTCAGGTCATGATCCCAGGGTCTCAGGATTGAGCCCCGCATCGGGCTCCCTGCTCAGTGGGAAGCCTGCTTCTCCCTCTCCCATTCCCCCTGCTTGTGTTCCCTCTCTTGCTGTGTCTCTCTGCCAAATAAATAAGTAAAATTTGGGGGGGGGGGAGAAACAAATAATTTCCTTGTTGTGTGATATACAGAAAAGATAACAAATTTGCTATCACATAAATTTGAATTGCTCCAAATCTAATAAGCATTTAAGTATTTCAGTTAGAAAGTGATTTGCATTCTTTTGTCCCAAATCAGAGATATGCTACAAAGTTGTGTTTGTTTGGTTTGGGGTTTTTTTTTTACATGATTTACATTGTTCATTTGTTCAAGTGTAATGTACTGTCTCGGTGTATCAGGCACTCCCACAACTGACTTCGTGATTTTTTCCCATTTAAGGAATACCGTCCCTGCTTTGTAGATGAGGAAAATAAAGCTCCAAGTCTTTGAGGTTAAGAGGGCATGCACTTGTAGGAGGAGAGCCATGTTTGGACGTAGGTCTTCAGACTTCAAGTCCAGTGTTTATTGGAAGATTCCCAAGCCCAGAATTCAATATATGTTAGTGTTGTTTTTTAAATATAGTGTTATACATGAGCAAAGAGGTAGGAAACTAAAACTTGGGAGTTGGTAGGAAAGCATATATGGAGTGCTCATTTCTCAGGAACTGAAACATAAGTACGCATTTCACTGAGAAAAACAACAGATTTGTTTTCAAATGCAAAGGTGTCATGAAAAGCGAACCTTAAATTTGGTGTCACTGTAAAGAAACTGGAATTCTCATACCTTGTTGTTGTGGATGGAAAATAGTACAACTATGTTGGAAAACACTTGGGAAGTTTCTCAGAAATTAAACGTACACTGACCATACCACCTAGGCACTTCATTTCCAAGTATTTACCAACAGAAATGGAAGCATATGTCAATACAAACATTTGTGCAAGATTGTTCATAGCAACTTCATTCATGATCACCCAAAACTGAAACAACCCAAGTGTCCATCAGCAGGTGAGTTGATAACCAAATTGTGACCTATCCATACAAAAGAGTACTGCTCAACGGTGTAAAGGAAGAAACTATTGTTACATGCAACAGCACAGATGAGTTTCAAGATAATTATACCAAGTAAAAGAATCCAGAATCCAGACCACCCCCCAAAAAAAGAGTACATACTGTATAATTCCAGCTATATAAACTTCTAGAAAAGCATCTTGGAAGTGGTTGTCTGGGATGGGAAGTGGGGTGAATTAAAAGGAGCAGGAAGAAACTTTTAGGACTGATGGAGATGTTCACTGTCTTGATTGTGGCGATGGTTTCTGGAATGTTATAACAAGACCTCAGCACAAACAGGGAAGAAAGAGAAATGAAATTCTCGATATCCTAGTGAAACTAACCATGACTTCAGCTTGGTGAGCTACTCAGTAATATAAGCCAGAGAACTGTTTGTTCTTGACCAGGTTAGTCAAGGGATCTGTGATTAAGTTCTGCTGCTGCCTTCTAGAGATTACTTTTCCTTTTTCCCCTACCTCTCTTCCTACCTTCCTTAACTTTCCCCCCTTTATTTCAAATCTTATACTACGAAAAGTATATAAACAAATGAAAATATTTTAAATAAATGCAGGTTCAATATCTTTTCAAACACTAGAATTTGAGTGTGGTTTGCTCTTTTAAGGGGTCAGTGTGTGCCTTGGAAAAATGCTTTCAAGCCAGATAGACTTGTTAATTTTAATCACAAGTGCTGTATACTTCAAAGTTGCTAAGAAACTAGATCGTAAATGTTCTCACCACAGAAAAAGAAATGGTAATTATGGGACATGACGTGTTCGCTAATGCTACGGTGGTGATCACATTGCAATATAGAAATGTATCAAAATCAACATGTCGTATACCTTACACTTAAACTTACACGGTGTTGTGTGTCAGGTACATCACAATATTTTTAAAAAGTCAGAGAGACATGGATTTGAATGCCATTTTTGCTGTCCACTGGCCTTGGATCTTGGCATTTGTCAGTTAACTTCCCTCAGTTTCTCACACGTAACATAAAGATAGTAGCTGTATTTTAAGGGTCATTTTGAAGATTGGCAATAACCATCTACTGTGGTTTTCAGGAAATTATTTTCTTGCTATTATACATATCAAGTCTTTGAGCTCTTCTTTGTCCATGTACCTTTACTGTGTCAACCCCTACAGAAGTCGATCCCATATTGAAGGTTGTGCGGGACCTCGACAAAACCAGACCGATGGTACGTGTAAAATAACGAACTTAACCTTTCCCTGCATTTTGGGCTAATGTGTTCCCTCTGCTTTAATTGTGTGTAGTGCACCTGGTGGACATTTGGAACGTCATAGAAGCATTGCGGGAAAATGCTCTGAACAACCTGGACCCGAACATAGAACTCAGTGTGGCCCGCTTGGAGGCTGTGCTGTCCACCATTTTCTACCAGCTCAACAAACGGATGCCAACCACTCACCAAATCCAGGTGGAGCAGTCCATCAGCCTCCTGCTTAACTTCCTGCTGGCGGCCTTTGACCCGTAAGCTCTCTCTCCGGATATCTGTTCCTCTCCACATGTTTGGTCTCTCCTTCCTCTTATCCTTCTTGGTCTTTCTTCCAAATAAGTTCCTGCAAGTAACCAACCACCTCTTCTTTTCTTGACCAGTTACTTATCTCAATAAAGTCTCTCCGTGTGTAACGTCCATTTCAAATGCTCTGGAGAAAAACTAGGGAGTAAAATAGAACCATAGGAAGTTGAGGACAGTCGTATTTTCTACGCTGACCTTTATTTAACTCATCCCACGCTTCCTAGAAGCTGTGGTTGTCTGAAAGTGTGGCATGATGGCATGTCTATGGAGCAGTTCAATGAACTATAAACTGGGAGGATGTTTTTAACTCTCTTCTTTGCAGATTGTCTAAGACAGTGTTTCTGAGGTGTCATAACAAGACCCTAGAGCAGACAGACAGAAATTGACAAGGGTTTCCTGACCAGCCTGGTGAAAGTAACCACGACTTGCATTACGGGATCCGTCAATAATGTGCCATCTAAAGCCATGTCATGCCGTCCACACAAGACAGTTGAAACTCAGTCTCATTATCTTATAATTTCCTCTCATAGAATCAGAGGATTTCAGAACTGGCTGAAATATTAAAGATTGTTCTTCCAAATCTCTCATTTTACAGATGAAAGACCTGAAGCACTGTGGCTTGTCCAGTGTCTCTCGACTGGTTAGGGGCAGAGTAGGGATTTAGGTATTCAGCTAAGATTTCTCTTCCAAGGCATATGTGGCAGCCTTGTGAAGTGTAAAAACTCCCCTGAATTACTTTATCAGCCTAAAGATTTCAAAAGGTCTTTTGCTGATAGCCTCTAGTCTAGATATAGTATCAACATCTCCACTTTCACTACTGGTTTTGAATATTAAAAAGGAAAATTGCTAACTTGACCTTTCAGCGATCGCATTTTAAGACTCTCGAAAGATTTTGCTTAGTCTCATTGTCTGGCCAATGCCTGGGAATATTGAAGCCCGGCACTGGAGAGGTTCCAACCCGGCTAATGTTATTATGCCACTCATAAAAGTCACCAGCTGTCACTTTACAGCCTAGAGTGGTAACAGAATTATTTGTGCTCAGTTTGACCAGTGTAGATTATTGTCTCGGGATGTTTATATTTTGAGTAATTCTCGAGTTAAAATAAACAGTTCTAAAATAAGCAGTCCAGCTTGATAGATCCCATGCTTAGCCTATACAGACTTCAAAACTGATGTACTGCTTTGGCCTAATCACTATGGTAACCGAGTGGCAGTCAAGTAGGGAAGGCTATGGTTCCACGTGACAGGTGACAGAATGGAACCAGGCTATGGAATGACTCTAAGGACATTTCCATCCTGCCCCCTTTGACAAGAGCACAGAAGCTTCCAGACTTGCCGCTAACATCTTCAGGGCACTTATTTGTTTTAAGTGGAACAATGGAAAATATAAAAAGAGAGCTAAAATTCTTGCCAAATCTTAGAGTATTCCTGAAGGATTCGTAAGGGCTCAAAGGTAAAAAATAATTTGTATCCACTCTGTAAGTACAGAAATGGGGCCAGATTAACAATAAGGAAGGGGGATTTTATGAAATACATGAGAGATGTGATATATATATATCTTATATTTTATATGATACAATATACTATACCTCAATATTTCTCATGTCTTGAGAAATATACAATAGAGTTAGTTTTTCATTTCTGTTTGGAAATATTGGGAAGATCACTTTGAAAAAAATGACCTGCATATATTCTCTAAACAGCTACTGATAATTAGTTCAAGATTGATGAATGCTAAGCTTATGGACTATCCCAAGGTAAGGAAACATTGACATGAATGTTCAAATGGAATTATTTGTTTGGCTCTTCCTCTTCTTACAGATAAAAAGGGCCCTGATGTATACTTCCAATAATCTCATTGTAGTAGATTTTTTTAAACATCCACATAGAGAAATCTCATTTTACAGATCTACAGACACATCCACGTAGAGACCCCCATCTATAGATACTTCTGCCTTCTCTCTCTCGGCATAGCAAATGAGTATAGGCAGTTCTGCTGATACTCACATTTCTATCTGATGGCTTTTGAAATTCTAGATGATGTGAGATGTGCGCCGTAAGGAAGCATCACTAACTGGGAAGAGAATGTAACCGGAAATATTCACTTAGAAGTGAATGTAAGAAGAGAAACTTAATAATAAAATGAATGTTCAATTCCATTTCTTATAATAGTCAACTCCTATTTTTCCAAAGAGATCCAGTGTGGAAATCTGGTGTCACTTCCTACCGCCTATCCCGCGACAGAACCCAAGTGTTTAAGGGAGCCTTCTGCATGTTGGTAGATGTGAATGAGCCCTAGTACATCAAAGATAGGTTGTTGCTATTATAGAATCACTGAAACATTTGGGAGATTTTCTCTCATTTGCGGTAATTTAAATGAACATATAAAAACCAGGGGGGAAACTCTAAAATAAAAATTAAATCCTGGGGCACCTGGGTGGCTCAGTGGGTTAAGCCTCTGCCTTCGGCTCAGGTCATGATCTCAGGGTCCTGGGATCGAGCCCCACATCGGGCTCTCTGCTCAGCGGGGAGTCTGCTTCCCCCCTCTCTCTCTGCCTGCATCTCTGCCTACTTGTGATTTCTCTGTGTTAAATAAATAAAATATTTTAAAAAAATTAAATCCTGCATTCTAAAGAGGTCATCTATATACATTTTAAAAAAAAGAAAGACAGTATAGCGATTTAAATTCATGGAGAATGAGAATAAGAAATTGCATTCAGAGAAACTTGGTCATTGTTTTAGAAGGGCCTTAAAATTCACCAGACCCAGTGAGGCAGAGTCTGCCATGACAATGGTAACTGGAAAGGAAGTTCAAAGCCCACTGCACTTGGCTGTGGCCCTGAGAGCCAGACTTGCCTTCTCACAGCATAGTTCCCCAAAACAGCACTCCTTCCTTCTCTCCCCCCAAAAAACACCTTGCTCTCAGTTTTCACATGGGCATGCTTACTGCAGACCGCGGTCAGGCTTCTGGTTCTAAGTTGTCTCCACCGAGTCAGCCTCTTGGGAGGTAGAGAGTGTGTAGCTGCATATGCAGGATGATTTCTAGAATGTTAGGACCTAACATGTGTGCCCAATGGCTCTACTTATGCTTGTCTTTCTGTCTCTGAATAGTCAGGCTCTTGAGTCTAGAAGATTTTTGTTCTTCCTGACTTCCCTTCTAAAAATGGCTGTACCTAGCAGGAGACAAGCTGTCATCAATTACCAGCCAACTGCTAACGGTCTTTCCACCCCAGACACTGTCTTCTCCAGGGTCCTTAAGAAAATGGACGGATACACCTGGGAAGAGTGGGAAAAGATGTGTCAGAATTAGGGAGCAGGGACCGAAAGGGAAGAAGGATATTGGGAAACAGCCTGAACCTGTCTCTCTGTCTTGTCTCTTTCTTCTGCACACCTCAGGAATGAGCCTACTGCCTTCCCTTATTTGCTGACCGCCTGGCAGCAGCTTTTCTTCTCACCGTTACTGTTATTTTTAAGGAAATAGAAAGTAACGACAGTAAAACAACTTGGCAGCAAGTTACAAGATGACAATATATATATATATTTTTTTTTAATTTTATTTATTTATTTGTCAGAGAGAAAGAGAGAGGGAGAGAGAGTGAGCGAGCATAGGCAGAGGCAGAGGGAGAAGCAGGCTCTCCGCCAAGCAAGGAGCCGATGTGGGACTCGATCCCAGAACACTGGGATCATGACCCGAGCTGAAGGCAGCTGCTTAACCAACTGAGCCACCCAGGCGTCCCGACAATATATTTTTTTTTTCAATAGCTTTATGGAGGGATAATTGTGACCTTGATATTAATTCTTAGAAGTCTTTAGTGGCCTTCTGGGGAGGGGGGGTTGGTCACAGAACTGGTCCACTGGGAAGCCCTTCCCCTCTCCTGACTGAGCTAACTCGCACTGGCCCCGACCCTACTGTTCCTCACACATGAATCCGCTCTTCCGTTACGGTGCGTGTCTTACTGTGTGTATGACCACCCCCCTCAAACTACTGCCGAGCAGGGTCGTGTCTCTTTACACACACAGGCCTGAGACGGTATCCAGCTCAGAATGAACTTGTGAATGAATGAATGAAGATAAATGATTAACTTTTCTTAGCTCACCACACTGATTTCTTCTCATTCTTTTTCTGGAATCAAGTCCTCCTAAATCTCTATTATCTTACCAAGATACTAAATCTCTAGTATCTTACCAAGAATCCAACTTTGCCTGACACCTAGGTTCATAACCTCTATTTTTACTTCTGCTCTACAAGAGAAGAAAATCAGATGTCTATGGCTACTAATGTGGGGGTATCCTATTTTCACCAAAAAACGTCAACGTGGTTCTCTTACTCTCTTCTTACTTCCCTGGGAAACATGAACAACTTCAGTCTGTTGACTTCATCTCTTTTCAGTTCACTAGAATCTTCCTTCTTAGGGAAGGTCCTTCTCAGGTAGATTATGTAATAGTGGCCTTGTTTTTAGCAAATGTTGTTTTCACATACATTCAGTCATATGAATATCACAATAGGACAATGATAAATATTAAAAGGAACAGGGACATTCCTATGATGTCAAGCTATATTATTAACGCCACTTCTCCAATGATAGTAATAATATGCTAATTGTAATAACAGCTAATGTGTTGTCAGCATTTTCTGTGTGCCATCAATCCTCCCAGTTTGACACAGTGTGATTACAGGTGAGGTGAGTGGGGAAAAAAAAAATCCTTTGTTTCAGGCATCAGGATATGTTCAGCTCTATTCATGTTTTCTGTTTCTTTTTTCTTTTCTTTTCTTTTTTTTTTTTAAAGATTTTATTTATTTATTTGACAGACAGAGACCACAAGTAGGGAGAGAGGCAGGCAGAGAGAGAGAGGAGGAAGCAGGCTCGTTGCTGAGCAGAGAGCCCGATGCGGGGCCCGATCCCAGGACCCTGGGATCACGACCCGAGCCGAAGGCAGAGGCCCAACCCACTGAGCCACCCAGGCGCCCCTGTTTCTTTTTTCTTAATGAGAGTTAATGTACATCCTCCCCCCCCCCCCCCCCCCCGCCCCAGACCTACCCTGCTTTTTCAGGATATTTCTATCAGGCTCACATTCCTCACCTTTCCAGTTTGCCGTTATTTAGACAATCTGACAGAGCATATGTGAAGGAAATATTGGGATTTAACTTTTATTACATTGTAGATTTCGAGTCAGTTTTATGACAGTCATCCAGAACTCCAAATCTATCGTATAATAGTCTTTCACAGGGAATACAAAATCCTGGTATTTTCCTCTCTGCTTGATGTATTGCACCTTGCTGAGCCATTTGAACATCCATTTGCACTGCTGAGCCCTCCTGCCCCACCCCCCAGCACTACGAAAGGTACCAACGGCGCTATTTCAGACGCATGGATATAGAATATTCTGGAACTCTGCCAAAACCCTCTGCCTTTTGAGTTTTAAAGATGATTTTGATGTTTAATGCAGGACATACTACAAGTACGTGGCCCTTTCTCAGTGCACCAATGAAATGTGTCATTCACATTTGAGGCTGTGAGGATGTGTGAGAGCAAAGAAGGAAGAGGTCTATAAAACCAAATGTTCTCTTTTCTTTTTACTATCTATATGGCCAAAACTAGATATTTAACATAGTGTTTGCCTGGTGATTCTTTTTTCTTACTACGTCTTAAATTCAAGATTTCCACAGAACATTCTCCTCTAATCGCTAAAATTTTGTTCTAGTAGAAAAGAATTTGTTCCAAGATTTCTACATGTCGCTAAAATAGGACTATAAGACTTCTTTTTCAAAGAAGTTTCACAATTGTAGATAAAATGAACAGCCTTAATGTCACTCACCTTTATGTCAGACGTAGACTTGGTGTGAGTGGCGAATGGAATTTCATAGGTGTAAAGTTCTGGCCCCTTCCATTCTGGAGAAACTCCTGGCAAACTCACATGGGGAGGTGTTATGAAGAATTCTTTTCCCAAATGTTTTGCTAACATGAAGGGGAGCCCAAAGAGATGCCATAGCCTACTGAGGGATTTCTATCTGTTCACATGTTAACTTCACTTACCCAAAAAACATGAGTAATCATGGATGTGATCACTTCAAAAATCAAGGTGTCACACAAGTGCACAATCCAAAATTAGGACCGTAAGGTCAATTTTTGTAATTTCACCCCAAAACTTAGCATTTCTCAATATAAAACTTCAGTGGTAGATCAAAATTTCTTTTCACATGTACATTTGTTTATTTAATTAACATGTATTAAGAGTTTGCTTTGCGCTAAGTGCCATACACGTTAGGCTGGGGATGAAAGATGAGAAAGGTGAGATCCCCACCCTTTTAAAAATGTGTATTAGAATTAACTGGTTTTGACTCTTTTTCTTCAACAGACTATGAGCCAACTTGGGGGTAGGAGCCATACTTTATTCACCTTTATATCCCCAACCTGTAAGGCATTGTCAATAAATATCTGTTGAGTTACAAAATCAGGGATCCATATGAACAAAATATTCCCAGATAAAGACATGAGTTATGATAGAGGCGTGTTGTGAAAGCCAGAGGAGGAAACAATTTTCTCAGTTAATTAAGCCACCAAAATGTGTGAGAAAGAGCAATTTGAGTTCTATGCTCATGAAAATGCTTACCAAATGTTTTTGTGAAATGGGCTGGTATAAGAAGAGTTTCTCGTTTTAGTACTCTTAAATAGAAAAATAATTCCTCCAGCCTGTTCCAAAAAGAATCAGTCAGAATTCAAATCCGTTTTCAAGGACTTAAAACTTATCATGGGAGTCTATCATTTCAAACAGGAAACTGGCTTGGCAACTTGGAGAAAATTTACATTCTGTCCCGAATTCAGCCTAGCCTCCCAAACCTATCAATATCGATTTGTTGTTTCCCCTTCTTGTCAAAAACGGATTTTCTCTCCCAGACAACTTTTCCTTGAAACCAATACCTTCTTAGTTCAAAGAAATCAGTTTGTCTCTGTGAGGTCATGAAAAAGCCCAGTGTAATGCAGTTTACTCACTTTTTATTATGATGAGTGAAACTTTAAAGTAATTTATGTTTTTAAGACAGCGACTCTACAAATCTTTGCATGTATTTTAACCAAAGGGTAAGTGCTTTCTGGTTTCCATTTTTAATTAGTCACCTCTTAGGAAAATTTGAAAATTTTCAGAGTGAGAAAGCAAAGTATAAGGGAAATAAAAGATTTAAGGAAACACTGACTTATGAAGCAATTTCAGTTTATACTTTTGCTAATTTTTTTGATAGTCTTAAATAACCTTTAAGGTCTTAATTATATACTGGTATAGCAATTTAACCTGTGTGGTTTTTGACCTCAAGCTAGAACTGGAAAGTGAAGTTTGCATTGGCAAGAGCTTCAGGATAACTGGCCTAAAAAATAGAATATATTCCATTTTGCCAAAATCCAAATAGTGGGGGAAAAAGAGGAAAGCGATGGATTATGCATTGTGTTCTTGCTCCACATTGAAAGGGAAAATATTAAAATAAGCACAATTTTTACTTTAAAAATAAATAAATGAAAATTTTTAAGGAAAAAAATGATAGGCTAATAGTAAATTTCATTTTAAATCGCTCGGTGTGCCTCTTCTACTCCTGAAGAATCAGCTAGCAACTTTTGCTCACAAAGAACAGCTCACGTGATCCTGTCATTGATTCTAAGGCCCCGCCCACCCCGGAAGTGGATGGTGCTGATGGATACTCTTGTCTCCTGCGCGTGGTGTTCTCAAACACAGCTGGCTGTGCTCCCTCTTTCTTTAGGTGAGCTCAGAACTGCACGTGAACTTGGAGATGTGCTGCCATAGCGTTTCATAAAAACAAGACAAGAACATAGACTTTTTCTAGCACTCTTCCTGGTGTTGCCGTTCCAAGGCTGTTTGGCCTGCAGCATTAGAGACTGTCGGTTTTTTTCATGCTCAGCACTCTTTGGCCGGTCCGCTTCCGGAGTTGTGGCCAATGGCCAACATTCCATACGTGCCGTTTGACTACTTTACTCCTAGAGGCATTGCGTGTGCAAACTCATTTTGGAACAATATGTCGCTTTCCTGCTCGTTTGCACAAAACTTCTGGGAGCTTCCTGTTATCCGTCTTCATGAGCTTGACTTTCCACTTCCTAGATACTTAAGGGATTTCCCAAACTGTTCATGGATCAAACGGCCCTGGTCAGGGATGATTCCCAATGAGCACAACTCTTGTACTGTCCCCCTTGGGATATCCCAACAATTCCCTACTCCTAGTTTCCTTTGTTAATGCCACTTCTTTTATCACCAAAAAAAAAAAAAAAAAAAATAGGGACCCTGATCCCAAGATGACCTTAGGTAATGGCTTTTGGTGTGGAATCTTATCGAAGGCCTTTAGAAAATCTTTCTCCCCACCCCACCCCCACCCCCCACCTTTTTTCATCCTGTTATGTCTACTGAAGATGTTCTTTAAAAAGACCCACATGTATTTAAGTCCTGGTTGTCAACCTTCTCCATTGTGGAGTCACTCATCTCCACTCACTCCCTAAATTCCTTCAAGGTTTATCCCAGGCTGAGCAAGGTCTCAACTCACCCAGCAATGGTGTGCTTCCCGCGATCTGCATTCCTGCATACCCCCTGAATCCTTCTTAGTGACAAGGGTCACCTTTGCAATCTGGCACGCTGACTTGCATAACAATACATTCCAGTGGCCTAATTTCACCCTTGAGTTCCTGCAAAACTCTCATTGAGCTGCCCTCCGCTTGGTGATTTATCTAGATTTATTATGTCAATTTGGCAGAATAGCTCTGATACAACCACTCCTGGATGTAATAGCATTAATCTTGCATTTCCAAGAACAATACAGAACTGGTGATCTCCCTGTGATCTTCTTCATTAAAAGCTAAGGTTTAAGAATTCATTCGTGAGCTATCATCATTTCATCCTGTGGAGAACTCTCTGTGCCAGCATTTTCTGTGCTCCATCCTCTTTCTTGAGTTAAATTTGTTCTCTCCGATTCCTTGAAAGAAACTTGTATTGCTCCTAAAGTATCACATATAATGTTCCTCAATTTCTCTGAGTCATGAAGACTACTTTATCACTTCATTGCTCCTCTTCTTCCACACTTGGTAGATTTCCCTGTTCTCACAATTTGAACCATGTTCAGCCAAGGAAAGGGAACTAATTATTTCCTAAAATAAAATTTTTGATACTTCTGGTTATCCATGCAGTTGGGAATACAGTACACATGGAATAATTTTGAATGAGGTTTTTTTTTTTTTTTTTTTTACAAAATCATTGCATTTTTCTTACGGCTACCTGCTCTAAAATTAGCAAACAGCCAAGTGAGTAGTCATTCCAAATTCTAGGGGCACCTGTTCTAATGATTAGTAATCATTAATTAATATAAGAAATATATTGTTCACTAATTCTGGGGAAGACTAGGTGGAAAGCGCTAGGAATTCAACAAATTGAGAAGATATGGTCTCTGTCCCCAAGGATGTCACAGTGTGGGGTCACATTACATGCAGACATGTAAATAAACAAATTAAGTTCACTCAGTGAGATAGGTGCCAAATGGTAGGTGAAAGTGGAGGGCAGAGTATTTGCCTGCACATTTCAGAGCAAGGTGAGTGATGATACTGAGCTGAGTCTTGATGAATAGGTAGGAAAGAGGGTCCTGGGCAAAGGTGGTAGGAAGGGCAGGGGCATTAAATGTAGGACTGGGGAGTGGAGTTTAACAGAAATGGTAGCAGGTGAGACTGGAGAGCACAGGTGAAGTCATAACCATATCCTGTAGGCAAACAGGCAATCAGAGATTTAAATAATGAAATAATATAGTTGAATCTGTGATGTGAGTGTGCAAGCAGAGAGGTCATTTAAGAAATGACGACAGTGTTCACGCAAGAGCTGGTGAGGCAATGGCAGTTCAAATGGAAAGCAGGGAATAGGTCTAACATATAGGTAGGAGGTATAGTTAAGTCCCTCAAACATTTATTCAGGTGGTGGGGAATTAAAGAAGAGAACGAAGTCAAGGGTAACCCCTTCCCGGGGGTTCATTTTTGGGTAACTAGGTACATGGTGAGTCTGATAACCAGAAGCAGGTTAGTAGTGGGTTGGTCTGAGTATGATAGGAACGCTTTGTGAGGAGCATGAGTTCTACTTTGAACATACTTGGTTTGACATGAGGTATCCAAGGGAAGATTATTTCTCATAAGTAAGTATATAGATCTGGTGCTTAGGCTTAGAAAGATAAATGGGACCTAGCATAGGTCTCAGTCACTTTTACATTCTGACTGGCTGTATTTAAGGTGCTATGCTGAGTATGACAGCAACAAGGATGAATGACAAATGATCTGTCTCTGGAGTCCAGTAATGAACAAAGACACAATTATTTATTATATCTTGTTCTCCTAATGTGTCATATATATGGACCTTATTCATATAAATGATTTATTCTATATACTAAACCCTTGTCAATACTGACTTTTCTTACCTTTCAGCCCCATTATTATTTTGAATAACTCCTTTGATCATTCTTAAGAATAGCAACTATCAAAGAAATGAATTACTAATGGGATACACTTTCTAATTCCAAGGACACAAGAATAAACAGTTTATCCTAGCTGGAAAATCATTTAGCTGAAATATTACACTCGTTACAGTGTGCCCTTTATATCCCATTATATCACATTTTGTGAAGGACAAGTTAGATATACTTCCTGAATCAATGAAGATTTGGCAGATCTGGTGTCATTTAGGTTGAAGGAGCTCTAACAGAGCTCTTCCTTTTTTGCCCCTTTAAAATATCAGCTTTCTTTGAAAAGTAAATGTCTCACATACACACAGTCAGCTTGTGGGTCGGAAATGACGGGTGAAAAAAAACTGTGATGGAAAATGATGATGATGAAAAAACTCTAACAAAATTCAGGAATTCTCTGACCAAAAAAAATTTCTTTCTGAAACCTTGTTTAAATAAGTTATAGAGACTGTGGAATCATCATGCATAAAATTATTTTATGAAACCCAGGGTGAAAATCACGTTCTATGACTGTAATCTGTAGCTAAATAGTACATATCCCTCTAGATGCCAGTATATGCTCTGAGCAAGTGACATATACAAACAATAACTTGAAGTTTCTGCTGTCTTGAAAAAAGGAGATATTGAATAGACAGCTTTTCAGAAATTTGTGTTGAATTGTATTCATGGTCTTTTCTAAAATGGATATGTTCACATAATGTATGCAGTTACAGTGTCCTATGATTTCTACAGAACAGAAAATGTCAGATCTCATTACTGAAAGTTCTCCAAATGACATCTTTTTTTTTTCCCCCTCTTATCATTAAACAGGGAAGGCCATGGTAAAATTTCAGTATTTGCTGTCAAAATGGCTTTAGCCACGTTGTGTGGAGGGAAGATCATGGACAAATTAAGATGTAAGTTATTCTTGGTGTCTCTCTCTGCTCATCCCTCCCGTGTACTCCCGTGTCCTGCTGCCCATTTTACTTTCCTCATTCTATGAGAGTTGTTTGAAATATAATCTTCATGGATCTTTGGATTTTATCACAGAAATATTTTCATATTAGATAAATGTTAATGATATGAATGTTTTCCTTCTACTTATGGATTATTATTCGCTATAGCCTGTTGAGTATCACCAACTAGACTTCTTATAATATTAAAGTAAGATGTATATCCTTTTAAGTTCATTGCTCTATATAGCCTTAGAGGCGTAAGTCCATCTTCATAGGGATGTGAAGGCCATGTTGGGCAACCTTCCTTTTTTTTAGGTAATGTAAAGTCAAAGCTCCTGGCACATTTCTTCATTTTTCTTAGCCAGTGCTGTTCAAGTCACTGGGAAACCCCAAGGTTCCCAAGTAGACGTTGCCGGGATATAGGCATAAGAATTGCACAGAAACACTACAGACTGAGAATTAACTGGATTCCAAATAAAAATGTGATAGCTAAGGTGCATTGGGTGATTGTGGGTCCTTTTATGTACGTTTTGTCACCAAATGTGGTAGTTCTTTAACCAAGAAAACATGAGAGTTTTGTTTGTTTTAGGTAGAAGCTGAGACTCAGAGTGGTAGAATAAAGTAAATCATATAGCTAAGGTGGTACCAGAACCTGACTTTTTTCTCTACATCAGTGGTTCTGAAATTTTGGTGTATATACATATAGAATCATCCAGAGGACTTTTGAAACCATAGATTTCTGGGTTTTTGTTTTTTGTTTCAGAAGACCTAGCGTGAGAGTAGGGGGCAAGAATTTTCAGTTTCAACTGTTTTTAAATGATGTATATTCTGCTGTTTAAAAGAAAAATTTCCACTTACCCCTTTCCCTTACCTTAAATGTGGTGAGTTCGGGTTATAAGGCTGTGTGGGGAAGAGCACTGTCGTGAGAATCAGGAACCCAGATTGCAAGCCCAGCTATGTGACTAATTCGCTGAGTTACCCTGTGGAAGTTACTCTACTTCCTTAGTCTTTCCTTTCCATCTTTATCCCAAATTTGGGGATTTTGTTAGATACCCGGAGGGTCCCTCCCAGCCCTACTCATCTGTGACTCACAGGCTCCAGGCACTTTTCTCACCTGCTGCCTGTCAGCTTCGGAGTGTGATCTCTTTCACAAAGAGGGAGAAAAGGAACGAAGATACAGGGGGAGGGGGAAAAAAAACCAGAAAAACCCTCTTTGTTCCTCTGGAATTTCCCCAGACATACTCCAAAACAGAGTTATGTCTCTGGACCGGTAGATGAGCGGAAGGCACACGGAAACCCCACAAGCATACATCCCCCCTCACTTCGGAAACCTCGTTCCGCGGACCAGCCAAATGCATTTCAGATTCAGAGAAGCCCAAGCAGGCTTTATAAGGGAGAGTTTAGTTTCTCTTGAGTTAGCCTGAAAGATATTTTTAAAATTAAAAACTATCTGCCTGAGTGCTTGAGTGAGGATAATAACTAAATGAGAAGGTGGTGGGACCAATGTCCTTGTTTAAAACCTAGCTTCGGAGTAATCCATGAGGTATTTCCTCTAGGTTTAGGCTGGGAGGAGAAAGTTGAGCAAAACAAAGCAGGGCAAAGGAGGAAACTCTGCAGGGCCTTGTGTGCTGACCTTGTGTCACAGTTGGCCACTTATGCTGAGGGCATTAGATACATGGCTTGCTTTTAAGTCTTGAGAATCATTTCCAAATACTTACTCAGTGTTGCACTAATAGGGATTGGATAAAAGGATTCCATATTAAAATAAGTTTCAGGAAAACCGAGAGAACCAGTTTTCTGACCTCCCCGGGGTCATGGAGTGTTTCATGAACCAAGCTAATTCCATGCCATCAAGGACCACAGTGCTTTCCATCCTTCCATTCAGGCTTCAACAGTATAGATTTTCTCTCTCTCCTGGGAGAAGGGGTCTGGCAATCTCGGGAGTCACATCTCACTCCAGAGGCCCCCAGCCAGTGTCATTGCCCAGGACTGCCTCAGTCACTGTTAACAAGAAAGGAAGCCCATGATAGTCATGGAGGAACCCGCTCCTGCCTCTTGGGCCGGGAAATGGCACTGCTTTCCCTTCTTAGCCCTGGAAGAAATTTGAGGCCCGTAAAGACCAAGGGAACGGTTGTTAGGTCAGCACGGAGCCATGTCTGCAGAGTTAGAAAGCTCAAGATAACCAAGGTTCTGAGCAGAACTTTACCAAGTCAAAACCCTGGCAGATCTCTTGCATGTCCAGGAATTCAGAGCAACAAGGTCACCGCTCGGGTGGTTTCTCTTCACCCCACCCTCAGTGAGCAAAGCATGCTTGCTACCTAGTAGCCAAAGTAAACCCTCATCAGTGCGGTGAAAGAAGTTGCCCAACGCATGAGTCTCACTGGAAGTAGACTGTGTTCTTCAGTTCTGCAGAAATCAGTTTCAGTGTCACAAATTCTAAAGAACACCCAAAACAGATCACGTGATCATGAGACCTATGACGTTGCCCTCTCACAGAGGAGTGGATCCGAATCACAGCCTAATGTAGCCCCAGCTGCCCTGCTAAGGAGTCACTCTTTGTTTACTGAATCCCAAGAAGGTGGTTTTCGTGGTTTCCTGGTAAGTTGTTTGGGAGCGATTTGACAAACACAATTTAACTGAAAGCACCTTGGTTGGAAGAACTTCTCCAAAATGTTAGTTAGTCAAAAATAAATATATTCAGTCACCAATATTTCTGGCTTCAGTGATAATTATTAGCTGAATACACAAATATGGGCCAATCTGCCCACAGACAGCAGAGGCTGACTCTTGAGGAGTGGGATTGTGAGGGTTTTCTCTGGTCTTCTTTTGCTGGCTGCTCTTGCTGATAAAACAGGCAAAGTCATGATTTTCCACATTGCTTTTGTACTAAGAAAAAGTAAAATGAAAAAGGATATGGAGTTTCTCAGTGTTTGAGGGTTTTGTTTTCCCTTCTTTCAATTCTAATTCACTAAGCCAATATGCCAGCTGTGCTCCTTTGGCAATTTTTCTGTTTTCGTGCATAAGGATGAGAGGTATTTAGTTTGTTCCAAGTGGCCCCTTCATGTGGGAGAGGGCAGGGCAAGAGTCATTGCTGAAAATAAATTAGGAACTTTAGAAGGCAAAAAGTGGAAGATAGAAGATATTAAGCTAAATTTTTCCAACTGCTTTAAAATGAATGAAAAGGGACAACAACTCCGTGTTGCACACAATTTCCAGCCCTCAGGGCCGCCAGGAACCAATATGCAGGCTCTTCATGACTGTAACCACAGCAGCCTCAAGTGTGAGGCTGCCCCCGCAGTCAGAGGACACAGTGACCTAAACAGAGACTGACCTAACCAAACACCGTGTTTGTGTCAAATCGTTCTTGGTCCACTTATAAGCTGTTGCTCTAATGAGTTGGGACACCTGTTTATACTTCTTCCCTGGGGCTCCCAGATGGTCCTAAGGATCCTAAAAAATTTTGAAAACAGTGCTGCTGGCCTGGAATGTCACATGCTGTGCTAAAACGTTTGGGGAAGGCTGGTTGACAAGAATAGCCTTGTGGCCAACACCAGGGATTTGTTGGGTTTCCATAACTGAACTGGTGGTTCTGTCTCCACAGCTACCCTCCCTTCCCCCAGGTAATATTTCTAACTCACTGGCCTGCCTTAAATCTTTAGCATCTCCCACAACATCTTCCAGACACCACCTAAGCGCCTTAGTAGAGGCCTAAAGCTCTTCAGATCTCTACCTCGTCTCCCACCATGCCCTCGTGGGCACCCAGGGCCCCTGGAACAATGAACTCCTTGAAGAGCCTTGAGTGCATCATGCTTGAGCGTGCCCGTGCACACCCTGATTCTGTGTCTTAAAGCCTGACTAGCCCCTAACTGTCCTTTACACTTGGCCTAGAAGACCCCTCTGTCACCTAGGAAGACCTAGAAGTCACTTCGGTAAGGAAATCTTCCCTCACTCTGGAAGCCCTCTGTTCACGCTCCTGCTGTGGCCCATGCACGCTCCTGTTCCAGTAGTCACACCACCGCGGAGGACTTACGATGTCATAGGACGCAGTCTGTAAGCACGTCTCTGTACCCTCAAGGGACTGGGACCGCCCAGAAGTCAAGAACTATGTCCTATTACTGACCAATTCACAAAATTGGAATATGACCAAGAGGTCAGATAATATTAGATAAGATCGATGTATCAATGTTAAATATACCAAAGTGGTTAACTACCCTGAAACCCAGGGTAAACAAGCTATGGCCTGTGAGCGGAGACTAGCTTCCACATTCTGAAGGTTGTATGAAGATGAGTGTGACAGAGACCATATGTGGTCCACAAAACCCAAAATATCATTATCGGGCCCTTTACAGAAAAAAGTTTGCTGCCCCTTGCTGTAATCTCATCAGAGGATATACCCTTACTCTTAGGGAAGACACACTGGCTGCGTTCAGAGGTAAAGGCCATGATATATGCAAATTAGTCTCAATTCAGAAAAAAATTGTATGTTTGCCCCACATATATACACCCAGACAGACATAGACAGATGATAGACAGATATTTAGATAGATGATAGATAGAATGATAAAGTAAACAGAATAAAGGGCTCATAGATGAATCTGGATGAAGGTTGTGTGTGAGTGTTCTTTGTAGTGCTCTTATTCCTGCAATTATTTTATTAAGTTTGATGTTATTTTCAAATAAAATTTTGTTTTAATTCCTTTAAAAAAATAAGTAAAAAAGAACTATGTCCTGGTTTTTCTGTGTAGTCATTGCTTAGCACAGTTTTACACATTTTGTATGTGTTAAGTTAATTTAAAATGAATGAATCAGTGAATATAAATTCTTCTAAAGTATCTCTCTTTGTATGGTGCCGTTGGAAATACAGTGGTGATTTAGAGTATGATTGGTAACATTACAGAGCAATCCCATGGGGGAGGCAAAGCCTAAGCATCTAAAGTAAATAACAGAAAAAATGTGACATGAAATTAATAGTAAAAACAGCTCACATTTCTGTACTGTGTACTAAGTGTCAAGCACTAGTCTGTGTCCTTTATATCTGTATGCTTTTTGTCTACTGACTAATTTAATCTTTGAAATACCTTCTATTTTATTATAGATACATATATTACATATTATTAGCATATTACATATGTATATATGTATATTGTCATAGCCATATGTGCATATGTATGTTGTTATATAACATGAGAGTCCAGAACTAAGGAGCAAACATCATTTTGATCGCTTCCTCAGAGTCCCTCATTTCTTTTGAAAAACCAGAATGGCCATTAACAGCCCCTTCCCTTTGATCCCAGTGACCTAGCCCTAGTTTGGCTCTTGCTTCACAAAGCTTCATCAACACAGACAAGTTTAATATGAGCTTCAAGTTTGTGAAAGGTCAGTGCTTGTACTCCTTCAGCTTTTGCTCTAGTTACAGCTGTTGTCTAAATTCTTTCCATGGGAGATCTGAAAGACCTAAGCTACTTTTCAAAATGTGTCCTGGCTTAGAAAATTCTTGGCTTGAAGATCATCAGGATGACCCAATTATAGTTGACCAACCTGCCTAAAAACACACAAGATGGCAGCTCTGATAGGAAAGTTCATTTCCTTTACCTGGGTTTCCTTTTTCCCCTTTTTATTGGAATTCTTGCATTTCTATATATGTGGGATTACATAAGAATTTTTTTGCTGTTGGCAACTTTTTGCCTTTTTTTTTTTGACCAGTTATAATGAATTCATAAGAGATGAAGAGATAAACATAAGAGATAAAATTGTGAAGGTGGATGAGAACAACATTAACTTTGTAGCTTAGGTAAAATTTCTTTAGCCTCATAATTGATAAACAATCCGAAACACAGTAGAAATTCTTTATAAATGGAATATTTGAAGGCAATGAGAGTCAGTTCACATCCTCAAAACATAATCCAGGTAAAGCCTGTAATAGGCTTACCATCTGACTGCAGTGTAAAAACCATGTCCCCAGATTGCATTTTGACCTTGAGACATTAAGCCCAAAATGAACAGAGGCAACACATTGAATTTACAACAGTTTATCCCAACAGCTGTGCTGGCCTAGTTACAATCTAGCCTGGTGACAAACTATGATAGCATTTGCTTTCATTCCCGTAGTGACTTCCACAGAGGAATTATAAAGTACCTTGAGAAATTATGCCATTAATATTCACTAAGTGCCCATAGTGGCAGAAACTGAAGGACAGGGGTTCAATGAAGACACAGACTCCGACTTTACCTCATTGATCTTCCCCAAGGCCAGGCTCCCCCTCGATTACGTGAGTCAAAAGACTCTTCCCTGTAAATCGAGTGCCTTCTACCTGGAACACAATGATTTATAGAAAGTTTTCTGCTTCTGTGGGAAGTTAGTCGGGTGATTTCATTACATCCTTATCCCCATTGTGCCTTTCATTTTTCAATATCTTAAACCAAAACTCAAAGGTCTTGGTGGTGATATAGATGGGTAAACAGCTAGCTAGATAGATACATACACACCCCAATGTTATAGTAAATGTTTTTTGTGTGTTTCAATGAGATCGGCATATCCCTCACATATTTAAAAATTCCTTCCATTGAATGATGTCTGAGCTTATAACTGACCTCAAAATAAAAATGGGATGCTGTCTTATCAAAATATGCTAATTTTACCCAAATTAATGCTATGTTTCAGAATCAACAACAAAAAGACACCAAAGGCAACACGATGCCAGGAATATTTCAGCATAACAATTAATTTCTGTGTTACTCTTTCATAAAAATTACTTATTCTGCTACAGTTTTTGTTATTTGCAGCAGATACATCTCACTGAAACGGTGGAGAATATATTCATGGGATGAGTAAATATCTTTCCTTTTCCTTCCGTCAGATATTTTCTCCATGATTTCTGACTCCAGCGGGGTGATGGTTTATGGACGATATGATCAGTTCCTCCGGGAAGTTCTCAAACTACCCACAGCCGTTTTTGAAGGCCCTTCATTCGGTTACACAGAGCAGTCAGCAAGGTCCTGTTTCTCTCAACAGGTAGGAAAAAAAGGAAATGTCTCTTAGGTTGTCCTTCGGTATGTTACATCAATCACCACTTGGACTCCTCTTCGTGATAACCTGTAGTATCTCCCAGCCTCTGACAAATGACCTCTGAGCCAGTAACTCAAATCAGCTTACCTAGAAAATAATAATTGGTGATACTTCCTGACCATGAGCCAGGTACCATGCTAAGCTCTTTTCTTGCATTGTCTAATTTAATCCTTACATCGACCTTCCACCCTCGGTATCATTGCGGTCATTATCACTGCCCTATCAAAAGAGCTGAACCGTCACTCAGCCTCACATGAAACACAAGTCTGAGCCAGTGCCAAGTTTCACCAATGTTCAGCAAAGGAAGCAAGAAAGGAATCATATAGCGTATGCCAAATGTATGACAAACACAGCTGGCTAAGTTCCCCCTGACGTGATACATTAGGGGTTCAGAGTGACATATTTTAAGGGGGAGTGGTACAAGTTGGCCCAGAGAAGCTATTGAGTTCTTGGGGCTTTCCATGTTTGCATCTGCCCAGTCATGTACAAAGTCTCCATGTCTGGCACCATTCTCCAGCACAGCTCAGTGGTGATTTACAAACCCAGAAATTGAAGGTTTTGCTTAAAATTTTTAAAAAATCCATACTAACCAAGAATATCCTCTAAAAGTATCCCTTACTTAAGAAATCAGTGCATAGCAGCCCCTGAAAAGCTGCATTTAACTGCCCACCTAGTAAACTTCATCAGTCTGTTTCCTTGTGACCTATGAGGTCAAAGTGCCTTAGACATCCCTATGGGTCATGGATTGTTGTAGAATCATAATGGTATCCTTACAACTAATAAGAGATGGAACGGTTGGATATACTCCATGTTGTCTCATCTAGAAGGCCTTTCTGACCCTTCCCACTCCCCCAACCCCAGGCTGGCTTAGGTCCCTCATCTCTGCCCCCAGCCGAAGCACACTCGTCTTTATACTTGTCCTTCGAGTTGGTCACGTCAGAATGGTTCCATTCACCTTGGCCTCCTTCCAGACAACTTCCTCACTCCGCAGTTCTCATCAGTCCTCAATCCTTGCTGTCTTCCCCTTCTCAATGTCTCTCTGATCTCTTTCCTCATCCTCATCTGTTGCCTGGCCTATTGTGTTACCTCCACGCTGGTCTCACTGCCTCTGGGTTTGTTGTACATTTGTACATTTGTTGATGGTTTCCTTCGCTGTGCAAAAGCTTTTTATTTTGGTGTAGTCCCAGTAGTTTGTTTTTGCTTTTGACTCTCTTGATGACTATCTTTCTATTTTCCTAGGACCTACATGTTCAATAAGAATTATATATATGATGTTATTGCCGCTCAAAAGTCCTTTTGAAATATCTTGTAGACTGTCCTATTATATAATTTTTTATATATCCTCAATGATGAGAAATTTATATATGTAAAAATCATAATAACATTTTTGGGAATTGCCAGAAGTGATTTTTAGCCAGTATGATGAATGATCAAAATGGAGAAGATCATTTGAAGTATAAAAAGAAGCAACACAAATAAAAATAATAAGACCAGTTTATTTTTGTCCTTCATAAACTATCACAGCAGTTTGAATGATGACACTTTAAATTTGTTTGCATTGCTTCATTGGAAAAAGTACAAGCCATTCCAAGTGATTCTTTGGAAAGACAGAATTATTTTAGATGCTACAAATTGTGGTGGCTTTTTCAAAAATGTTGTCTCATTACTTATACTTTACATAAAATGTATTTTGATAATAATGTTGCTATCAATCCTATAAAACTTAAGCTATTTAGTATTACAAGGAAAGGCTAAAATTATAAAAATCTGCTGATAAAAAAAGATTAATTGAAGCATACCAAAATATTTTGTGACTGAATGACAAGGATTAGTGTTAACACAGGTGCCTTGAAAAGATACTAAAACTCTTCACTACTGATTTCTTGTCTAAAGATATAAAACTATTCTTTGGCTGTCTATTCTGTTCCATTGAGCTGTTTTTGTGCCAGTACAATACTGTTTTGATAACTACAATTTGTAGTATATCTTGAAGTCTAGAATCCAGCTTTGTTTTTTGTTTTTCATTTTTTTTTCTCCAAAATCGCTTTGGTTATTTGGGCTCTTTTGTGGAGAACAAACAGATGGATACCGGGGGGAGTTGGTGAGGGGATGGGGATTAAGAGTACACTCACCTCGATGAGCTCTGAGTAATGTATAGAATTGTTGAATCACTGTACTGTACACCTGAAACTAATATAGCACTGTAGGTTAACTATACAGGAGTTAAAATAGAAATTTAAAAACAAAAAGAAAAAAAAACTACCCCATCCACCTGATATTATAATTCAAAATTTCCAAAATAGTGATTTTTGCATATAAACATGTCTTTTGTTGCCATTCATCCTATTATACTATCTTGTACTCCTATAACTTCTTATTTTTTGTCATTTTGAAAGAAACTTATAATACATTCCTTTTCTGCATTGGAAAGGACCAGGATAGTGAGAACAGATGCAGACTGAATTAAGAGGAAAGATCTATAAAGAGAAAAAGGATTTTCAAAAATATAGATGGTTCTCTCCTCGCAGTGAAGGATCGCTCCCTCCTAACAGGACTCCCTGCTGATCTTGTATCGCAGAACCATTCATATTAACCATGAAGAATGTAGGACTTAGGGGAGTGGAGGGAGTTTGAAAGGGACGTTGTTCTACAGATGGGGAAGACCACCTGCTCCGGGAATTGCGGCACGTGGTATGACCCACGGTTGGGTCAAATTTTACAGAGCAAGTCTACCCTTCATCTTTCCTCATCACTCTGATATGTCCCTCGTACACAAAAGCATCCCTCCCAGAACTGTCGCTCTCCTTTTGGCAATAGGGACTCAGCCTCAACGGAGATAACCCAGTCCTACGTGTGCAGAAGTGTCAAAAGAAACCAAAGGGTCTAAGTTCAGAACTGGTTCTCCAGTTATCAGAATATATTCTGTTTCTTGATATGTTAGAGGTTCATTGAATGTCTTGTGTCTTTCATCTCAAATGGTATTTACACAGCAGGTCAATTGAGATTATTCTCTGTTCTAAATTTTTGTGGGTTTTTTGATGCAGAAAAAAGTCACCTTAAATGGGTTCTTGGACACGCTCATGTCCGACCCTCCCCCCCAGTGTCTGGTCTGGCTGCCCCTTCTGCATCGTCTGGCGAATGTGGAAAATGGTGAGTAGTTACTCCTGAGCTCTGGTAGTTTTTAGAATTAGCAGGCTGTCGAGTCTACATTATTAAACGAAGGTCGTTCAGTAATTCTTGAGTTTTGAAAGAAACTTTCTTCCTGATCAGTAAGGCCTTCGAGGTCCACTGCAAAATTAGGACTGTCGGTTCCATACGCTTATTAAATCTCACCGTGTGTCTCTCAGTTACAAGTCACGTGGGGCTGTAGACTTGCTGTAGCAGGAGAAGAATCTCCATAATGAATATGACATTTTCCAGGTTTATTTTTAGGTCTGAACTTCCAATATTGGTGTACATGGCATTGACCATTCCTAGGCACTCGGCCAAGAATAGGCAGAGGAGATAGAGGGAAAAATCAGATTATGGTACCTTGCTAATCTTCAGTCATATGTTCTGAATGGAGCTTTCAATGATTTGGTAACTGACCAAAGGCAAGAATTGTTGTTTAATATCTCTAATATCTTTAGCTCATAACGTATAGACAATTACTTGGATTTGGTTATATGTTAGCTTCAAATCTCAAGTATTTTACCTTGCCTGTCTGTAATTCCAATTGTCTATCAGAGAGAGTTCAGTGTCCCTCAATCTATCTGAATTAGAAGTGTATTCACATCATTTACACGTCTCTTTGGGCTCTGTCCATCTGTCTCTCAGGAAAGAAAGAAAAAATTGTTAAGTGGAGGTAATGTCAGTCATGAAAGAAGACCATCAGCCACTCCATTTTTTTAAATGAAATAATTCAATTCTCTTATCCAGTTTTCATACTCTCCTTCATTTCCCTTCCTTTTTTCTCCCCGTTTTCCACTTCTCTAACATTTGCTCTCCACCCAATGGACAGTCAGTTGTGTTCATCTGTTGTGCCTCTGAGTCTTCTAGGGAGCTGTGCTGGTCTCCTGGAGACAGGGAGCAGTTTGGGAGAAAGACGAGTCAGTTTAGGTAATTTATATTCTCATAGTGTAAGAGCTGGAAGTGGAGAGAGAAATTTGTGGTTAAAAGAAGACCTAGCCTCCATCCCCTTTCATTTCCTCCACCTCCACACACATGCGTGAGAAGGGTGATGAGAGTCCAGGAATAAACATAATTCTCCTCTCAGCCAGAGCTGACTAGCCTCTGAAATCACGGCACACAGCAGAAAAACACAGTCCCCGTTTGGCTGCATTTTTCCTTATTCTGGCTCAGACTTTTATTTTCTCGTTTTTTTTTTTCTCCATTTCTTTCCCCCGTAGTCTTCCATCCGGTTGAATGTTCCTACTGCCACAGTGAGAGTATGATGGGATTCCGCTACCGATGCCAACAGTGTCACAATTACCAGCTCTGTCAGGACTGCTTCTGGAGGGGACATGCTGGCGGTTCCCATAGCAACCAGCACCAAATGAAAGAGTACACCTCATGGGTAAGGCAAGGTCCAGGCAACACTTACCCTCGTCTGTGTGAGCGTCGCTCAGAATGCAAGGGACCAGCAAAGATGGCAGGACAATCAAGAGGCAAACCTAACTTCTACTCTAGCACGCCTTCCTTCCCCTCTCTCCCCACCCCACCCCCACCTTACCGGGACATCTTCATTGTGGCATCTGAAGCCAGTGTCGCGTTCTAGGACTTACAGTTTAGGAAGACTCACACTCTGTTACTTCTTGGGACGCAGACAGCTCAGTACTGGCTTAGATAATAGCCGAACTAGCAACTTTGGGACATAATCTCGTTTTCACAGTAAGTTAAGGTTCTCTCCGAGTTCTGTTTTGTTTTGGGTGTGGGAATTTCTTTTTTTTTTTTTTAATTTATTCATTTGACGGACAGAGATCACAGGTAGGCTGAGAGGCAGGCAGAGAGAGAGAGAAAGAGAGGAGGAAGCAGGCTCCCTGCTGAGCAGAGAGCCCGATGCGGGGCTCGATCCCAGGACCCTGGGATCATGACCTGAGCTGAAGGCAGAGGCTTTAACCCACTGAGCCACCCAGACACCCCTGGGTGTGGGAATTTCTTAAAAATTATCATTAGTTCCTTGGCTCTCAGATTCTGGAGCTCCGTTAAGTGCATGGCTAGAGCTTGTAAAAGGAAAGATGTGTGAGCCTGTGGGCTTCGTGGTGCTGTTCCAGTTTCCTTTTTTGGAGGCAGGGAGGTAGTCTCTATGAGCAGATCATCCTTGCATAAACTCTGAGTGACCGGCTTGCCAGAGGTGACCTGTGAGAGTCTGTCCACGTGATGCACGTGTGGGAGGAATCCAACTGGGTGAGCTCGGGGTTCAAGCGGTTTAGTTTGCTGATCTAGGTCTCAGTTGCTCAAAGATCAGGTCCCCTGAGGTTGTTCCTGTGCTTCTGTGAAAGTACTGCCCTATGTATGGATTGGGGTTTGTGGGCTGTACCATCAAACCTGCCAACCCCTCTTGGAGTAGTTCTCACACAAGAAAATGCAAACTCTTTATTAGGAGTTTTTTCCTATATTTTATGCATTTCAATTAACCAAAACCCTTTACTTAAAGAGTAACTTATTCTTTAAAAAAAAAAAAAGTCTTCAGAAAATGCATTTTATTTTATTTTTTTAAGATTTTATTTATTTGTCAGAGAGAGAGGGAGGGAGAGAGAGAGCACAAGCAGGGGGAGCAGCAAAGGGAGAGGGAGAAGCAGACTCCCCACTGAGCAGAGAGCCTGATACAGGACTCGATCCCAGGACCCTGGGATCATGACCTGAGCCGAAGGCAGACACTTAATGACTGAAACACCCAGGTGTTCCCAGAAAATGCATTTTAAATCAGAACGTTCTTTCTAGGAATGATTATTGGGAACCAGCATTCAGTGTAAATATTTTAATTTTTCAGCATCGTTCAGACTCTGAATTTGAGTACCAATTTTTCAATAAGGTGTCATATACTGAGGGCTTTGGGCCAGAGCAGATGCCTCCTGTCACTGGTGGTTATGTCACATGCTGAGCATGGATATACCAGCCCAGATCATGAAACACTGTTTAGTACAGAAGATAGGAGACAACGTTTTCTATTTTCTTATGGTCGATATACTACCAATTTTCAAACTTGTTCTATCTCACATTCTGGAGGGTTAGTGTTTGAAGACTAAGCATTTTTAATGATCGTTTTATGTAAATGCTAAAGTCAGTTTAGGTGCCTCTTTCTTAGAGATTATGGACTCAAAATTATATGGTTATATGGCAGGACAACGTCTTTACAACTAGGATCAGACCCGTCAAGGGGATAAAGAGGCTGCAGTGGTGAAAAGCTGTTGTAGGGATGTGTTTTAGGTATTCTAAGAATTATATGTCCTAACAAAAGCCAAAGAGGAACTTCTCGAACAACGCTTCTATCACTTAAGCTTTTAGATCATGAGGACAAAAGTCGTTTGATTGTATTGCCAATTATGGGCTCTCTGCATAAAAGGAAGTGACAAAATGGTAAGTGACTTCTCGTGGAAAGGAAAAGCTGCTTTAAAGATTTATTATATGAGATAGATTATTTTTGATAGAAATGGCTGTGAAATTTTAAGATCTACATCCCACTCGTCTAAATGAAAAAGAGATAACATGATGCTCTGGAAAGAACATGAATTTTAAACTCCAAAGTCCCTGATTGAAGTTCCCCTTTCACTTTCAACTGGATGGATCCAGTCGTGCCCAATACATTTTGCACCCGGATGCCTGTGAAACGTTCTGCTCACCTTCTTACTTCCACTCCTGTGTCCTCCCAGATCGTTTTCTGCTCTTAAGCAGGAATAATCCTTCTAGAATCACATCTGCTCCTGTCACCTCTATGATTTAAAGTCTTCGTTGTCTTGCTCTGCATTTGAGATAAAGACCATGGTCCTTGATGTGGCAGTGAAGGACTTCAAGGGCCTGTCTTCTACTTTCCTCTCCAGAATGGGGTTTCTTCTTCCTCCATCTGGAATGACCTTCCCGGTGCCCTGAGTTACTATCAGAAGGACTCCTGCTGGTCCCTTCAGTCCCAGCTCAGATGCCCCATGCACAATGACTGCTTCCACTCATCACAGCATTTGCTGACACAAAACAGCAGGAGGAAGGTACTCTGGTGGATTGTCCCAGAACTCTAGTTTCAGCACTGAGCAAATTCCCTTAGAGTAGTAGGTAGTTGGAAGATTTCATGGATAAATCAATGAAGAAATGAGTCAGTGAATGAATGAATATCTATTATGAAAACAACTCATCTCCGAGAATGTAACATAAATGTTAGTTCTTATCACTTCTACCTTTCTTCTTCTTTCCAGAAATCCCCTGCTAAGAAGCTAACTAATGCATTAAGCAAGTCTCTGAGCTGCGCTTCCAGCCGTGAGCCCTTGCACCCCATGTTCCCTGACCAGCCTGAGAAGCCACTCAACTTGGCCCACATTGTGTGAGTATCTCTGCCTTCCAGAGGAAAAGACATTTTTCTTCATTCATGCATGTTCACGTCCATACAAAGGCAACTTCATATCAATTGCCAGGGACCAAGTTTTACATTTTAATTTATAAAAAAGAGAGTAATAATAGGATTATAATCTTTTATTGTAGGGGTAAACAGTACTTCTGTCTTGATGTATAAGTAAAGAATGCTACGCTAACGTTACTCACCTACGGGTAGAAAATATTCAAAAACCATCATTATAAAATACAGATGTTAGTAGAGGCTTTACTGGACAGTAACAGTCAATGAAATTAACTATAATGAGAAAATTTTAAAGCACACTGTACCTTAATATCACATGTGCTTTGAGTCCCAAATACAAAAGCTCTTTGTTTCATTTATCTGAAAGCCAGTCGTCTTAAAGATATCAACAAATCTAAAAATCATTGTTGTCTTATCCTAAACTGCACAACTTTAGAAGAATCATGGCCCATACATGGGAAGGTGGAAAGGGGAAGTTGGTGGTAAAATTCCTCAGAACATCCAAAAACAGACTTTAAAAAATTCTTTCTCCAAAGTCTTTGTGAGTTTGGTGGACAGAGGGGGATATGTGCAGAAACGGTGCTCCCGCCCATTCCTTCCACCTTCCAGAAGCCTCAGGCCCTGGATCTTCTCTCGGGCCTGGGTGGCCAGATAACAGGGGAGGCTGAGGGAGAAGAAATATTTCTTCCTGGATATTATCTTGGCAAGCTCATCGTCTGCTTCCATGCCCAGTTAAGAATTACGTCATTGCAGGTACCATCAGAAAGACTCTAGGAAAGGTGGTTCCCCCATCAACACAAATCACTTTTTATGTCGCACAGTTCAGTAGGACCAGCTGCACTCAGGGCCTTGGTTTGCATGTCGACATCAAGAGACAGCTGATCAGACCTATCAGTATTGGAAACCCCCCAGTACTAAGTTCATGCGTCAGGAGGTTCGGTACGTGATCCGTCAGAGGCGCCATGATGGCTCAGAGACCTTTATGGAAGTGGTCACTCACTCTTTCCTCTGGTGGACCTAACTAAGCAAATGCCATCAGATGATTTGTGCTGTGTCATGTCTATGGCTTTGTATACATACCACGGGGCTCATCTTGGTTTGCTCCCAAGTGTACACGGAGGGTTTACTGCCTGCAGCAATACACACAGCCTGGAGGCTTACATTGCTGGCATGGGCTAAGCATCCAAAAAATCACATTCTGGAGAATGTGACTAACTTATTTTTGGAAGTTTTGATCCTAAAAATAAGCCTTAAAAGAAACCAGGGATAAATAAATCTGGGGAGTATCCCAGAGGGCCAGTCGCTTGCAGAAAACAACCTCATACGAGCTGTTCTTATTAAGGTCTCAACGGTGTTTCCCCACCGCCGGAGACAATCCCTGCGTTGCTAATAAATGAGCAAAGTAACTGAGAGCGTCTCTCCAAGCTCTGCTGTGCAGTCACTTCCTACCAGCGCCGCTGGGAGTTTCAGCCCAGAGAGCGACGTTCAGTCAGAGCTGATGGGTGTAAGGAAACTAGAGTGAGAGATGTGAACAGCCTGACTCTGAGGGTTTTGCAGCAGAACAGAATTAGGATGCTTCCTCCCACTTGGAGACAAAATTAGGAAATGAGACAGAGTGAAATAAAAGTCAAGTTCGTGGTCAGGCGCACTGCGGTATTACATAGCCCAGGGCCTGTACCCAGTCGTGCTCTGGCTGGTGGGTGTGTGTATTTAACTGGCTAACGAGTAAACAAATTTTTACCTGTCTAGTGGCAAATCTGATTTGATGTACTATTCACTGAACTCACTGAGGGCACTCTCTATACAATTTGAGTTCTATGCAGAGTTTCGGGATTCCCTTAAAATTCTACACAAATGGGCCTTTTCCTGAGAAAAGTTCCATATATTTAACCAGATTCTCCAAAGAGTCCTCGAATCAAAACAGTGGTCTGTACTCACGGATAATATATTTTTCCAGGGTGAATGTCTTAATTTTAAAATGCAAACTGTGAGAAACATTTAATTGTTGAAATAACATACAAGAAATTCTACGTGCAGAAGGTTCAATCTCTGTTAGACCAGAATTTTTTTCTATTTTAGTTTTAGACATTTTTCTCTTTCATTTATTATTCAAATGTTTTTGTTCTGATCAGATAGCCATGTCTTTTTCTCTTGTTTGTTTGTTTTTTTGGATGGGGATAGCTCAGACTTCTAATTTTAAAATATGCCGTTCATATAGCCGTTCTAAATTACCGTAGGCATGTAAGGCCACTTAAGTGGTGACATTTTGGTATTTTGGCATTTGTTCTTAGCTGTTGTATTTCTTGTTAATTTTACCATGATTAACAGTCTCTATTGCATTCAATTTCTTGCTGCCAAAAGTGACACTTGGTAAGTAGTTCAGTAGTCCCCTGTGTGCTTATAAAGACGTAATCATAATTATAAGTGGTTATGAGACACAACACAAGTGAGTAACATCAAACTAGTTTAAAACTAGTTCTGCCTTAAGCGGAATACTTTGTAGTCACAAGATGAATGCCAATTTTATAAAAATATCCTCTGTGAGGGCAGTTGTTAAGCATCTGCCTTTGGCTCAGGTCATGTCATGATCCCGGGATCCTGGGATCAAGTCCCAAATCGGGCTCCCTGACCGGTGGGAAGCCTGCTTCTCCATCTCCCACTCCCCCTGCTTGTATTCCCTCTGTCATTGTCTCTCTCTGTCAAGTAAATAAATAAAAATCTTAAACAAAAAAAAAAAAGTTCTCTGTGAAGGTCTTGTCCACAAGGAAAATTTTGCAGTCGATCCGTGTGACTTTATCTTGTGGAGCTATTCCTTTCTCACAAGAATCAATACATTTAAAATTCCCAGTGTGACCTAGTTATTAGATAAAGTAACTTCCCTTTTGATGATGGAGGAAATAAGAACCTCAGTCCCTTTGAAAGCCACCATTTGGTGCCAAGATTAGTCATTCTGTGTCCCAAGTTCAACATCTCCATGATGAACCTTAAACAGGAAGTCATTTACTAAGAAACTACAATTTCAGCTTGGCAGTGACCAGGTTCTACAGAGTAAATTTACCAGGCTAATTAAAAAGCATTCCAAGTCGACTTGTTTTCTCATTTCCTAGAGCTAGAGCATGATGGGAAAGTTAAAAAAGACTCAAAAAACCCAGAAATGTTGGTCAAGTTGATGGTTTCAACTTGTTGCAAAGTTAAAAGAAAGCTATTTCATTCTTACTGTTTTAACATCTGATCTCCCTAACTTTTCAAAATTCACAGAGGACATTTGTATAAAATTCGCATCCTGCCTACAAGGTGAAAATGTTGTGCTCAAGGGAGAAATAGTTTTAAACTAGCCTCACGTGTCAAAGACACATCCTATGTAAGTAATGCAAAACACTCAGATAGTTTTCAGAATGTCAGCTGATATGTTTAGAGTAGATGAAATAGTGAGGCTGCTGTTTCCACCTCCCCCAACAAATAATGTCTGTAAAAATCTTCAAACACTGTTTAGCACCAAGTACTTGGAACCAAAAGTTTCAGTGAATTTTTGCATATTGTGCTGACCTTTTAAAACCTGTATAGCATCGTTTCCAGTCACATAAACACACTGGGATAAACAAGTCTACCTTTTTCTCAGGATCTCTGCATTGTGGAATCCAAAACCAACTTTGGTTCCCTAAGGTAGAAACTAAACCATTAAAACTTTGTCTCTTGATCAAGCCAACACAGATTCTGTAGGCTACCATGATTAATGTCTGGTGTTCACAAATTCTGCTCCATCAAACTCCAGTACAATGCTATAGTGAGAACACAATTTCCTCTGACTCAGAATGATGGCCTGCCTCATTACCCATATTCTGAACTCTCAATCCCATCTCATGGAACATATTCCAGTGAACCTAATATTAGACTAAAAATCACTTGGAGATGAGATAGGTGTCATAGCTCTATCATTTTGCCTGAACTAAGACATTAGTGACAGGGACAGAATGACAGGCTAAAATGAAAAATACAACTGGAAATGACAGATCCCATGCAATTGGGTTTTAAGGCCATTCACAGTTCTGAGAAATACTGAACGCTATTTTCTTTCTCTCATCTTATGAAAGGAAGTTTAGAGGATGACTTGCATATGTGCCCTATTGTGTAGAACATCCAGATAACAATCCTGGTGTGCTTGACTGCATCTTCGCATAGAACAAGAACAGTTCAGGCTCAATATGATTTTCCAACTAGCTCCTTCCAGACCAGGTGTCTTGAGAAAGAGCCATTGTTATGTGGGGCACAGGAGAAGTTTCTGGAACTTCTGCTTTCTGAGAGGATATAGATTATGCTTATCATCAATTTTTTAGAGGTTCTCCTTTGAGAAGACAGTGGACCTGAGGCCACCTCAGAGTCCTTGCTCCATTCAAGAATATGACTCAAGGAAACATCAAGGCTCAAAGCTCATAGATAAACATGCCTGTGGTGTCCAGAGATTTTCCTCCTAATGTTTACTGGTCATTCCACATTTTTAAGGAAATGTAACTTCCCAAAACACTTGAAGAATTTCATTGCAAGATATAAAATTTTGTGTTGATTCCAGCCCCTTTCCTGGAGAGGTGGTGGGTAGTTTTTAACTTGTGACTTCTATTTGTTTTAACCCCCCCCCCACATTGTCCTTCGTTTTAGGCCGCCCAGACCTGTAACCAGCATGAATGACACCCTCTTCTCCCACTCTGTCCCCTCCTCAGGAAGTCCTTTCATTACCAGGAGGTAAGTTCCAATCTTATTATGAAATAAGCCCTTTCCTTGGTAATAACCCCTGATTCTGTGTTAAGAAAAATATTCCAGTGCAAGCCAGGTGTGGAAGATTATTGTTAGGAACTGGTTTGTAAGTATGTCACAGGTTTTCACTTTCATTCCTTTGGATGCTTTTGACGATGGCTGGGATGGCTTTTGGAATGAATATCATTTCTGGAAACTTGAATTTACAATCTCCCCACAGTAAGAATGTGGGGTGTTTAAGTTTTATGATCGACACACCTATATTCCATGTTGTTGAGAAAGTCACCTTCATAGCACTTGGAATGGCCCCTTTAAGTGAGAGAATTGGAATTTCAAGATGCAATGAGAAATTATTAGGTACATTGTGAAACAGCTTATAAATTTCGTCTTACAATTTAGTGAGCTCTGGAGTTCCTGAGGCTAGAGGCTGACAACCGAACTTGAAAGTATAATTTTCATTTAAGTAATTTCAGGGATGGTAAGAACTTCTTAAAAAGGGGAAGGTGTCTCCTATTTTTTTAATACAAAAATCCACCCCCACATGAGCAAAGAACAGGTGAAGCAAATACTTCTCTTAGTGCTAGCTTGATAAATATGCAGGGTCAAGAGGTTCTCCAAATTGTTTGATCAAATCTCGTGAATAAAGTACCAGGGACTTATTTTATAAATACACGGAGAAGCTCACAGGAAAGCAGAAACAAAGGTAAGGAAAATTGGAGTGAGTAATGAACATAAGATTTCAAGTGCCTTTGAGCAGAAAACAAAATAAAACGAAACAAAACAAAAAACAAATTCATGTTTCATAAAAGGAACATAATCGGTCTGCTCCCCCCGGAGAGGTTTCTGAAATACCAATTTCTCTGTAATAGCCTGGTACCTTCAAGTAAGGATTTGCACACAATGAGACTCAGAAAGCTGCTGTTTTTTCCCCCTAAGTTCCTGTATTTGCCCATCAGCAAGAACAGGAGATGAAGATGTTCCCCATAATTGTAATTAGCATAATAAATAAGACACGGTGGTTCGTGGTGTTGCCTCCCTATATAAATTATCCAAGTCCGTAACAAGTGGAAATATGGAGGCAAAACTGAACTGTGGAACCTCCAGGGTGAAATGACAGGGTCTTGGCCCTCAGTATGTTCCTTTTCGCACTCCGCAGAGCCACCAGCAAGTTCAACCATCTTTCCTACCGTAAAGTCTAGAAGGGACACGGGCCCATTATCTCTCGCTAGGGAAGATCTGGCATGACGTTGAGAAAGATGTGCTTTTATTAGGAGAGCCTGCATTCTGCAAATGTCAAAGCAGAGCTAGACCCCATCCTTACTGAAGGTCGTTTTATATCATTTCAGCTCGGACGGTGCTTATGGTGGATGCGTCTAGATGGATAACATGGCTTCCTCTCCTCTAAAATATTGCTATTATACTTTGAGCTGTTCTGGTTCCTCCAGGGTGTGTGGTACCCATTAACCCAAACTAGGATCATTTCCCTTTTTTTCCATTTTCAGTCCTTCTGGAATGTTCCCTGTGAACCACAGATATGTTGTTTCAAGTTTGCGGGTCTTGCTATCTCTCACCATGGAGGTTAGCCTCTGATTTCTGTTTCAAGGGTGCTGTTCAATAAAGCTATGTACACTGAACATCTTTCCTCTCTGAGTGGGCCTTGCTCTGTCCGTGGAGGGTTTTAACGAGGTCTCATTGTTTGCACCCCTCAGGTTACCTGAGGGGCTAAGTGCATCCAGCCCTGGGGCTGAGGAGCATTCGCTCATAAAGCTGTACATCAGTCAGCTTGACCACAGCCCACGGTCAGTATCGTTGCTCTGAAACACTAACTGTAGCTCGTAGTGCCATAGCTAGACTGCCGGCCATCCCAGTCCGTCACTAAAATCCTCTTCTAGTGTGTCTCCCTAGAGATAGAGACATCTTCTGGGGCTTCATGAGATTCCATTGAGAATGTTCAACCAGAGCTGGCCTTCTTGGCCCTTCCCCTCTCTGTTCCACTTCTGTTAGTGACTTCACAGGCTCGTAGCAAGATCTATGAGATACATACATATGAAAAGTACCAAGCTGGATCTTCTTCTTTGGAGGAGTCTCTGCTTTTGTAGAGTCTGCAAGACCCCAGAAGGTGATTTCGTAGATTCTTGAATCAAAGTGCCTCTCGGAGTGATTGATCTGTAACACTAACAGAGTAAGACCGGGACGAGGTCCCATGGCTGGACCACATTGTGGTAAAGGACTTGAGAATTTACACCTTACTGTCTCACTAGGCCTGGGCCACTTTCCCCCCAGGTAAGGCAGTCTGATTTCTATCACAGGAGCAATTTCAAAACCAATTCCTCCTCTCAGTACTTAATTTCTGTCACTTGATAATGCTGGTGGTGACCCCCTGTTTATTTCTTAACCATGTCCGTACACAAAGGTTGATGGAAACCTATTGTGCCAAAAGCAGACATAAATTAAAGGTCCTGTTCTTCCTACATTTGGAACTGAACCAAAGAAATATGACCTAGAGCTCTGCTCTCCACTCCTGCCCAAACCCAATGGCCCTTTTTAAAAAATCTGATCAAATCAGGGCTCCTGGGTGGCTCAGTCAGTTAAGCGACTGCCTTCAGCTCAGGTCATGATCCCAGGGTCCTGAGATCACGCCCCCCTTGGGCTCTCTGCTCAGCGGGGAGTCTGCTTCTCCCTCTCTCCCCTCCCCCTGCTCATTCTCTCTCAAATAAATAAAATCTTTTTTGAAAATTAAAAATAAAAATCAGGTGAAGCCTAAAACCAACAAGCCAAGATCAGTGTTAAGGCAGCATTAAGAAAGTAGGGAGGTTTGGCATACAGATATTTTATTTAGCTTGAGTTTTGGGTCTTTCATATTGTGAGAGATCTTGGAAAGATAAAGCAAAATGAGGATGAATTGAAATCTCTGCTCCAGAATCCTCGATACAGACTCCGGGCATTACTCACCTAGAGTCCCTTACAAGCATATCACTTTGATCTTCAGAAGGCACTGGGGTATATCTTTGAAGTCCTTTGACACCCTAGCAATCTACCTCACACAGATTCACAAGTGTATAACTCTGGTTACCACTACCATCTGTCGCAGCCCTGTTCTTATTTCCATTTCTAGCTATGTGCTTGATTCACCTTTCCCTTTCTTGAAAACAAAGAGGGAATTCTCAAAGGCACCCGCCCTTAAACTTCGGAAGTCTTCGTGCGTGTGTGTGCGGGCCTGTGTGTGCTGTTAGGTACAGTGTAGGTCAAAGGACACAATTCGTGGACTTCACTCGTTTTTGTGATCATGACTATATCTCTAAACCCAGATTATTATAAATGCATAAATGTATAGGGAAAAAAAGCTGGAGCCATGGAACTCTCTCATTACCACTGGGAAAAGAGCTCCAGGGGCCATGTATGGTGTGGCAGCAACATTACGTACACCTATGAAAGATTGGCTATCATCATTGCAAAGAGTACTGCAAGGACCCTTCACCACCCTCAGTGAGGTACCCCTGCCCATTGGCTATCTTTGCTGGCATCACGCCCCCTTCGTAAAATCTTAATTATCTTGATACAATCCTTGCCTCATTTATGTGAGAAAATGAAGCAGTCTTATCCCATGTAAAGTAAGGTTCTTTAATTATGCCATCGTCTTCACTACCTCATTAAGGACATTGCAGAAGTTTGAATGGCTACCTTCTTTTACCCCCAATTTTAGAACCATCTCTTGTAGGTTCACAGATACTTTCACAAATGGAACCTATAGAGTAGTAACTATTCACAAAAGGAATCACTTTGACTATTATATATAACATCTAGCCAGATCTTATCACTCTCCCAAATGTCAGAAAATTGCATATGATTCATAGAGTGTGTTGAACACTGTCTAATGGGCTATTTTCTGGTTTGTCACAATGCCATTTGGTTAATAGCTAATACTGTATATGACTCAGTAACACACATTGGGAAGGCACACCACTCATCCCAAATACTCTCCAAATCCTGATTCTTCCCCCTGGAGCAGCATTTATGAGATTTTTATTGGTTGACTGGTTGGTTGGTTGGTCGGTTGGTCGGTTGATTGGTTTGGGTTTTTAACCACAAAAAAGCTAATTCGTTGTAATCTTTTTCAGTTTTTTCAAACACTTTGCTTACCCAAAGATTCTTTACCTAACAACCCAGATTTTTAATGAGATTTAAAACATCCAAACTAAATTTTAAGCATTGGTGCTTTGGTAATCAAAAGTAAATAGAAATAAAATTGAGGCACCAAATTCAACCTTGGCTTCTGAAAACCAACATTTTCTCCATGGTTAATTTTTTTCTGAGATTAAAAACCATCCTCTCTAGTCAGGAAAAGAGAAATTTATAAATAAACATCATAAAATAGATAAACATATAAATCAACCACCCTGAAGATTTCTTCACTGTTTTCACATTTTCTGGTTATGTTGTCTGAAATTTCATGAAATTTGAAATAAGTACTCTTTACAGTTAATTCTTTATTCCATGTAGCCCCAGAGCTCCACTAATAAGCTAGTTTTGTTCAAACCTGAATTAAACTGGTCTTCACTCTCCATTCTGTTTCCTATACTGAAATATTAGTACATAATTAAAACTCCAGTCACCTTTCTTCCTTACTCAGTAACCTTTATTCTCTTACTAGAGTTACTTTAGTTCTTCTCTGTGCATGCCCTGTAAGCAGCAAAGTTTTCTAGATGTTCTCTTGGCAAAAATGTAAGTGGCATGGCTTAATGATATCTGGGGAACAACATAGTAAATGTAGTGAATCAAATGTGACCTAAGAATTCTTATTATTTCCTCCATGGTACCCACTTAAAAGATGGTTCAACTTTCATGCCAGCCTGAATTGATGACAACTAATTTTCCCACTGAAACACTGAGCTGTTTTTTATGCCTGTTTGCTGATTTGCATATAGTCTATGTTTCAGATCTCAGATACTGAAAACTAGAAATAGAAAGGAAAACAGAATTTTTTCAGAAATTCTCTCAACTTGTGTAAATTTTTTATTGCTTTTAAATTAGTTAAATTAGTTTAGTGACCTTGTTACTAGCCTGTGTTAGTTATAGTGAGAAGCAATTTAATAAAAAACAGCTTTATTGTGATATAATTGATATATAATTCAATGAGTTTATTTAAAATAAGTGTGCAGTTCAGAAAGTTTTGACATATATAAATAATAAATTGTACATATATATATGGACATGTGAATGAACATATAATATGTTCATATGTATTATGAACATATTTTCATAAGTGTGAATGCATACACACATGTATGGCTATACACACATATATATGTGTTTTGTGTTTACATACATACATGAGAAGCAAAATTTTATTCACAATTAACCCTTAGTTACTTAAGAAGGAAGCCAACCTTACAAGTCATCCGTTACCAGTTCAAACACCACACGTTTGTCGATTATTTAAAATTAGTAAAAATGAAAATATGCTTTTAATTTTCCATTACTCAAATATCATTTTCTGTTTAGCCATTGTGATAATAATTATTTTACATTGCATAATTTGTTTATGTAATACTGTTGCTCTGTGAGACTCCATCCAGAACTTTTATTTAAATCCTTTATTTTCATATCTAATAAAAGAAAAAAAATTTGACCAGAGCTAATATAGTAACACAGCCAAGCAAGAACGGCTTTTAAAACTATATTTCAGGTTTCGGCAAAAACCAGGGAATATTTGTGTATGATTTTGCTACCTTAGAACACCCTAAAAATCTTTACGCTTAAGCAAAAAATATGACATTAGTTGTCGCCTTTCAAAACCAAGGATGAATTTTAAAATCAATAAATATGAGACATTTTGAAATTGCTCTACCATCCCAGAACCCATTGTGTCATTGCATGTGTGTGCATGAAAAAAATCTGGGAAAAGGACGTTTATCTTTATATAAAGTTGCTCTTTTCCAGAGGTTTGGTGAGAACACAGAGAAATTTTTAGGAAAAATAAAATCTAAAGGAATATTTCCCATGTCTTTTCTTTCAGCCAAACACATAAGACTTCAAAATTTACCTTGTCATCCCCTCCAGGGTATGACAGTCCCCATGCCTATTCATGTTAGTATGTGTGCAGAGGAATGAACTTATACAATGACAAGGACTGGTGGGAGGGAAAAAACAAGTAAAATAGATGTGTATGTATAATTTTAGAGATGGTGACCCTGCTTTTCCTTGGGACTCAGATTAGAAAAAATTGATCACAGATGGTCAAGAGGAGCCCCACATAGTTCCCAGCTTCAGAAGGTAGAAGAATGAATGCATTTTGATTTTAAAACAGAGCATGTGGAAGAAGGGGAGGATCCTATGTCTGGAGTTATGTGCCAACCGTTGTTGCATTCTGGCACATAGACATTCCAGAAGCATTGCTTCTTGGGAAGAATGTAGGTGCCCATGTGCCTGATCCCAAAGCCTGCAACTAATTGGAAATACCACCTAACTTCTCCACACAAATGACCAAGCTACCAAGTGTAAATTTGAACATGTAATGTATTCTATAAAGTATTGTGAGTGTGTGTTGCTTTGAAGAAATGATAATGAACTACATACATATTGTGACTATCTTCACAAGAACTCAGGAGAAAAGGCTTTCACTTTGCTTTCTGTCTTTGAACTCCTTGGAAGCTGCAGAAGAAAATCTCGTCAAGATACTTCACATGAAAAGTCTTTATAGACCCATGTTTTAAGTGAAAACTACCTCCCCTGTCAACTCTGCAAGTTCTTGATCTATTTCATTTTGATCCACTCTTGCCTTCATCATGAACTTGGCTTCCTCTACACATGGTCATATTTTTGGCTTCCCAGAAATAAATGATGAGAAGAATTTGAGACTATTTCTAGGAAGTCCAGAAACTATGTGGACAGTGAGTACTAAAAGTCAGAAATGCTCTTGGCACTAGATACTAAGAGCTGTAACTAAATGAAGTAAATAGTATGGTTCTACAAATTCACAAATGAGAGTATAATTTCCATATTTTCCAAGAACTGATTTTCCCAGAACTGATTTTCCCAAGAATTCATGTGGGAGGCAGACGGAACATAAAAGATCTTAAGTGATTTCTTCAAGCCAACATTGGCAAGGGCTAATGCAAAGGAAATGATAACAAAATGAAGAGATGTGTACAGAGAGAATGTCTGCTCCTCTTCCCTTTGAAGGAGGAAAGGATTTGGGAAGAAGGAGGAAGAAAAAAGAAGAGAAGAGGGAAGACAGGCAAATAGAGTAGGGAAAGGAAAGAGGAGCCCAAAGAATTGGGAGATAAAGAATAAGGCCACCAAAGGAGAATCTGGGCCTCTGTTCCCTTCCTGAAGCCAGCAGGTCTCCTCCAGTGACCCAGAAGCAAACTTAAGTGACACATCACCTTCCACCTATAAGACTTCTCTGGCATAACTGGTCACAAACACATCCTCCCGGTTGAGGCTCTTGTGTTTCTTTTCTCTGCTAGTCCTTTCTTCCTGTGCATTCAGTACCAGGGGCTGTACCTGCACAACCACTAGGCTTTGGATTTAAGGAATCAAATACCATCACAGTCTCTGGGTTTCCAGGGGTAAAACAAGGCAGGGAAATAGTTAAGTTTGGAGGGAAGAATTTTTGAAATCTCACACCACTTTTTAAGTGGTTTTGCAGGGATCTGAAATGAATTATATGGTAGGTACATCTATCTTGAGTTAAAAAGAGAGAAGTTGGGGAGGGTGGTAATTGGGCAGCAGAGACTGTCGTTACTGGATAATGAATACAGAGGGATGTGCTTCGGAAGGCAAGGTTTGGAATGCTGCTTTGGTGGGATGATAGGAAAATACCAACTATGATGACTTAAAGTGGCTATTTCATCTTGATGGGCAGCTTCATCATCTTCAAAGGTGAAGATCAGTAGGCTGGAAAAAACTCATTATGTTCATCAAGAACTTGAATTCTCCTTGAACACTAATCATTTCATTTTTAAAGTCAGTTTCATTTAGGTACAGTTGTACTCTTTAAGTAATAGGTGCATTCCTGCAAAGCTAAGTGAGGTCATACAGTCAACAAACATGAGTGCTACTCTCTACTAGACATTCTTTTTATAAATCAATTTTGATTTTAAGTTTGCCAGAGACCTACTACTTCTGTAATCTTTTAGTATATATAATTATAAAACAAGAATTCTAGTTACGATGTGCATAATTCTAATGTGATACTGGTTTTCACGTTTGTATTTTCTTTGTACTTCATGGTCTAAGCGAGTGATACTTCGTAGTAAATCCTTAAAACTTGTTGAAGTTTTTAAGATTTTAACTACTTCCTAAGCCATTTTAATACATACATAACATTTAGAACCTGTTGAAATGTTGGGAAAGTTTGTGGTAACACCTCGTGATTTCAACCCCAGAAATTAAAGATTTGGTCATCAAAGTCAGACAGTTAATTTTTGTATTCTCCATGAAAAGGGTGGGAGGATAGTTTTCAGTCCACCAGCTTTAGAGGGAAAATTATCAGCCTACAAAGGAGCGGGCCTCCCTTTAAGCACATTACAAGTCCAATTGTATCTCTAAGGATCAATACCATTTTTCCCGAAGAAGCGTGCTCAGTAGATCCTGGATGGCTTTCAGTTGGCCATACTTTATGAATTATTATTTCTATTTCTGTTGGTCACTTAATAAAACCACACTTTAAACTTATAAAACTATCATTTAAATTACTAAATGAGTTTTCCTCATAATGAACCTAAAATGATGAGAATTTGCTATATTGATAGGACTCTATTCACCAGTCATAGACCCAGGGAATATGAATATATATTTATATTTCTCTGAAAGTTTTCTTTGCAGCTTCTCAGCAAGGGTCAGGTGACTTGTGCCTGGAGTAGTAAAGCACTTCTAATAGGACCGCAGTCTGTAGGTAATTTTCAAATCTCTATTCAACTCAGAAAGTTGGAAAATATAGGGAAGACTGGAGAAGTATATTCTTTGAATGGGATCTAAAGGCTGGCAGCGCTTAGTGAACTATTGGCCGTTGACATGATAATCCATAATGAATGTTGAATGAATTTTCATTACGTCTAGACATATACAGTCTGTTGCTTAAGCAAATAGCGAGGTCAAATCAGGGATCATGGACGCTTGTGTAATTGCAGTTATGGTTCTCAGGCCAGGTTTCTACTCCTAGTTCAACTCTGTGGAAATCTGAAAACATCTGGAACCTTTCAGGGTAACAAGAGAGCTGTCCAAATGGAGCTTGGATCTAGACTCGGGAGTTTCTGTAGCCAGTTCTGTTCTTGAATGCATTGCTGTGTTTACGCTCTTCTTGGCTTTCCCATCTTATTAACTAGCTCTCCTCCCAAGGACAGTGAAGTAGAGCAGAACAAACTGCTGGCTAGGGCTGCTCCGGCTTTTCTGAAGGGCAAAGGGTAAGTTAAAGCCAGAGTGTACTGTAAGCCTGAATTAACTAAACTAAAAATGGAGATTTCTTGTGTTAAAAATGCTTTGCGTTTGAAAGACCATCTTTGATTTAGTAAAAGGAGCTCTATTATAACCCCACTAACAGTACCATGTAGTTCGTTGGTGTAGACACATCTGTGTTATTCACTTTGTCTGACTTCTTTTTTTTTTAATGACTAAACTTTAGATTTGATTTTCCCAAGGATACTTACTATCTGCTTGCAACCCTATCGATGTGTTTACTGTACAGATGAATTTCTTGGCTTTAGTGGCTTGAAGAATGCAAATCTGTTTTCTTAAAAGCTACTTTACCTAAATGGAAATTTTTATTTATTTATTTTTTAATTAGTGAAATGGAATTGTGTATTTCATTGCTTTGATTTTGCTTGGATTTTTCATAGAACATAACTTAACTTTTCCTCTACCTGCTTGGTTTTCTAAATGCCTTTTCTATCACAACTCACTCCTACCTACTGTGCTTACTTCTGTTCGCCTCTCCTACCAACACCCTTTCTTCCTCCTGCCCTGTTTCAGGATACAGTACAGCCTGAATGTGGCAGACAGGCTAGCTGATGAACATGTTCTCATCGGGTTGTATGTCGACAGGCTCCGGAACAACCCATCATGGTTAGTGCAGGTTTGGCTGCCTCACTGTCATTAGGGAGGGTAACAATCTGATCCCTCATCAGGAAGTCTCAGCAAAGGGGCAAATGGATGCCACAGGTGTCACTAAGTCATTTTTGAACTGATTCAGTTAAGACGTCTTTCATGATGTTAGTTTGGATACTTCCCATTCATGTACCATGGAATTCATCAGAGCTAAAGGGAAAACTGGTATAAGGGGAGGCCATGCTCTATATTAGCCTTCAGTGGACACAGGGCTCTGGGTTCCGCCAGTCAGTTCTGTGTTACAAGTGCCATGGCAAATTACCACACAACAGTGATGCAAGAATTTGTCTTATTCCAAGGTCGTGGATGTCTCTGCTGATTGGGAGGACAATGCTCTGATAAGATAAAAGTGAAAAGAGGGAAAGTGATGGGATGGGATCATACTATGGAAATCATTTCCTTAATGATAATAGTGGGAAAAATTGTCTTTCAATTCTTCTCCAACTTACCAGTATTTCTGGAGAACCATCCTCATAAAGCCTGCTTTCAAGTGGGAGAATATGCAGAGCTTACGTCCAGATGTGTCAAATGTGTAAATTCTGATAGCCCTGCATATTTGGATAAAGGCATTGGTAAAGTTTTTCTCTATTTTAATTGCGACCTAGGAGATTCCCCCCATTGGTTGAAGTTACTTGGTTTTGATAATAAATGTACATTTGCAATTTGAATGAAAATAAGTGAACAGACATGTATTTATCATATGTTTCAGTCTAGTTTAGACTCCTGTGTTTACAAATGTGTTTAGCAAACCAGTTCCTTAGAAATATTTGAATTTTGCTTAATAACTCTAACTTTCTCTGAACTAAGGGCTAATGTTTTGTTTTGTTGTTTTGTTGTTTTGTTTTGTTTTGTTTGCCATTATAAATATTAAGTGAACCTATGCGTTAAATTGCCTTAAAAATAGCCTGCCTCCTTTCCTCTACTATTTCACAAAAAGCATCCCTGAAACATGTGATGGCCACTACTCAGTCCTCATCTCCTTCATCACTTGGTATTGTTAGCCACCTCTTTGTTTCTAGAACTCTCCTCCCTGGACTGTTTCCTGCTCCTGATGAATAGAACTATTCTTAAAAAATAAGTACATGAGATGATTTTAGGTGATACATCAATGAACATCTATTAGTAGTTACATATTTATCTTAATTTGTATTTTTAAAAAATATATATCTAGCACACTAGTTTCATTGTATACTATATCCTACACTTCATGAAGATAAAAATAAAAAGCTCTCTTCAGCTGACCCCACCTCTTTGTTCAAAGTTGCCAAATTTGTAGATCCAAAATTTCCTCTTCTTTGTTACCTCTCAGTCTCTCAAAACTGTAAGAGAGAAGATTGATTGCTTTAATCTTATTCCCAATGAGTTTGGATCCCCAATGTTATATGGCAGCTGAAACAACAGAACTAAATACTGAATTACCCCCCCCCAAAATGTATTGACATTCCTCAATGAAGAGTTTTATTGTTACAGATTCAATCATGTCTGAAGGCAAAGCTGTGGTCTCATACTGGGTCCTCTCCCCGCTAATTCTGAACACACTCCAGTTACTTCTCCCACTCTTCTTTGACCTTTTCTTAATTAAATTTATAACAACGGAGTCTCCAAAGAGAAAAGCTCCCAGTTCATTGCTACCAGCCGTTTTCCCTATGCAAGTGATTGATCACATTGGCTTGATGGTCACTTAAGACAGTAAAACTGGGGGCACCTGGGTGGCTCAGTGGGTTAAGGCCTCTGCTTTCGGCTCAGGTCATGATCCCAGGGTCCTGGAATCGAGCCCCGCATTGGGCTCTCTGCTCAGCAGGGAGCCTGCTTCCCCCTCTCTCTCTGCCTGCCTCTCTGCCTACTTGTGATTTCTCTCTGTCAAATAAATAAATAGAATCTTTAAAGAAAAAAAAAAGACAGTAAAACTGTCTCCACAGAGCCACCTCACATCTACTTGATGAAAGCTAGAGGTGATATTTATTTTGAAAACAAAGCAGAATTTAAGACCGATCAACAAAGCAAGCTCCTTGTTAAGAGGTGCTGCCCTCCAAATTTCTGTATGCTTTTTTTCTGTCCTTAGAAATTTCCAACTTCTCTTTTGAATTTCTCATTTTTCTTCTCTTTCCTCTGTATTGAATTCGAGCCTAACAATTCCCCACACCGGCCATGATTATGGAAGTGATGTAGTGATCTCTCACCTTCTCTGTCATCTTAATAGCTAATAATGCTTCACTGTCCTTCAACTCTGGTGAGATATGAAAGGGTAATAGTCATAAAAACTACCATTTTTTAAAGCACATGCCTCCTGCGAAGCACTGTGTAAAAACTTTATTTACATAATTTCTCCTAGTCCCTAGAGTAAGCCCATAGAGTAAATGCATTCTTCCCCATTTTATACACTTGATCTTAGCCAAAAGGCCGAGAAGCGATCTTCCCCATTTTATAGATAAATAAAAGTATCAATTTACAGAGTTTACATGACTCTCCCATAGTCACATAGCTATGAAACAGTAGATCACAGACTTCAACCATTATCTGCTGGATCCCAACCTCCTAATCATGCTACATTGCCTATTATAAAACCTACATAAACACGTGCTCCCCCCCCCAGAAAGATTTTCTAGAATCTTTCTAGACACTACTCCCCACTGCCTCTACCCCACTGCATACCTGTTTCCTAAAATTGCAAATCCTACTACATTTATTCGATAGACAGAGATCACAAGTAGGCAGAGAGGCAGGCAGAGAGAGGAAGGGAAGCAGGCTCCCCGCTGAGCAGAGAGCCTGATGCAGGGCTCGATCCCAGGACCCTGGGATCATGACCTGAGCTGAAGGCAGAGGCTTTAACCCACTGAGCCACCCAGGTGCCCCGCAAATCCTACTACATTATTTTTATTTCATTTTAACAGGTATTTGAGTGCATACTACTAATAGGAATGGTGGTTGTTAAAGTTATCCTTTCTGTATTTAGTCTCCGCATTGTGGTTTTCCATTTTAATTACAATCTTCAAAATAGCAAGAATTTTGTCTTCAGTCTCCTGTATTTCATCATGGCAGCCGGAATATGAATAATAAATGTTACATTTATGAAGTTCTTCAAAAACTACAGGGCCCTTTCTTACACATTATTTGCTCATCAAAGCTCTATTAAGTTTGGATATTATTAATTCCATTTTACTGATAAAAAAATGTTAGCTCTGACACGTTAAGAGACTTATCCAAGGTCACATGCTATCAAGAGCTTGCACACAGGTCGTCTGACACTGGGTCCCATCTGTTTTCCACCCCATTCCTCAGGCTCCCTGTCTCTACACCCTTCAAGAGATGGTCTACAAACAGGAACCTAGTAGCTGTTCTTGATTAAAATATTTGTTTTGTAATTATTCATATATGCTCCTGATTAAGTCTGTGTGGGAGCCTTTTCCCCATATTAACTACTTAATACAATGGGAAACTGACTCATTTTATAAATAGTCTACTGATAAATTAGAGAAACACTTCTGTGTCCTTGCTGGTTCTGATGTCAAATAAGTCACATAAATTCACTGTAGCTCAAGGGAGAATTCCTGCTGTCTTCCTAATTGAGTGAAGTTTTAAAAGCCTTAATGGTTTTCAACCATCTTCTCCAATGGGGGAGAAGGGTTATTAAAATGTAATATGGTGAGGGCTTTTTCTGCCTGTCCCTAAAGCTCATCAAGTACTGGCCTTGTTAGAGGTTTATAGGGACTAATTGGGGCAGGCAGACTAAAAAGATGGGAAACCAGCCCGGAACTTCTAACTGTACCCATAATTATATCCTTGATACTTGCCATATTCATAAGCTTCTGGCATATTGCTCTCAGCTCTGAAAAGACCCCCGGTATAAGGGAGAGAGAAAGTGCAGTTGAAGGTTCCTGTCCATTTTTTGATGTCATGATCAATTCCTGTCACTTAGTTATTAGACCCCTGATCACATAGAAATAGGTTAAAATTTGTTTTTCTTATGTTTTTCTCAAGTATAGGAAATTATATATTTGATGCAATTTCTAGGTTTCATATATGAGTTCTAAATTTTTATTGGCTTGCCTGCTTAAAACCCTTTAGTAGATTCCCGCTGCACTTGGTTTAAAACCCAGACCCTTCACCAGGCCTACAAGCCTGTGCCCAATCCAGCCCTTGCCTTGTCCTATCTCAGTCCCCGTCTCATGGGTTTCTCCCACTTAATCCCAATACTTAACAGCATCCACTTTAATCAGTCCCAAAAACAGTTCCTAAAACTGCCTCAGGACCATACTAGTTCTTCCCTGTGCCAAGAACATTCTTCCCACTTTACCCTTGCCCTGTCCAGCCATACATGTGTGCACTGGTTCTCTTTACATGTATGTAAAGGCTACTTCTCTGGCTTCCAAACTCAGATTAAAGGCATCTCCTCAAGGAGGCCTCCCATACTAATCTCTATCATGGCATAATGTTTATTTCATTTTTACTGTGACTGTAACCATTGGTTGATCAGCTGGTTGGTTGAATGGTTTACCAGCTGCCTTCTCTGTAGAGCAGGGAGCTTCTCTAACTTGTTCATTACCATATCTCTGGCACCTAACACAGTGCCTGCCACACAACAGGTACACAAAAAATATCTGTTGACATCATGGGATGTTGATGGTGCTGTAGGTATAAAATTCCCTCTTACCCTAAACAAAATTATTAGGACTTCTCAGAAAAACTTTTTTAATTGTAAAATGAATATTTTTGCTACTTAAAAAAAATCACCTATTATAAGTTCGCCCTTAGGTTGAACATTTAGTGCAGGAGTATAAAGTAGGTGAAAAAGTAAAGTATTAAGCTTTACACAGAGAACAGTGGTAAACCTGGATAAAGACAAGCATCAGCAATTCACTGACATGAGGAAAGCAGCTAATGGGGGGAGGGGGCAAAAAAAAAAAAAAACACCTAAACTAAAAGTGATATTGGGAAAAAAATTTTTTTTTTATTTGAGTGTTCTCTGATCTCTTTCACTGTGTATTAGTTTGCTAGGGCCGCTATAACAAAATACCACAGACTGCATCTTAGACAACAGAAATTTATTTTCTCACCGTTCTGGAGGCTAGAAGTCCAAGACTAAGGTGCCAACAGTTGTGATATCTCCTGAGGTCTCTCTCCCATCAGCCCACAGATGGCCACCTTCTTGCCTTGTTCTCACATGGCCTTTTCTCTGTGCACAAACATCCTTAGTTCTCTTCTGCTTCTTATAAGGACACCACTCATGTTGGCTTAGGGCCCCACCCTTACCACCTCATTTTACTTTACTTACCTCTTCAAAAACCCTAACTCCAAATAGAGTCACATTCTGAGGTACTAGGGCTTAGGACTTCAACCCATGAATTTTGGGGAAGACTCAGTTCAATCCATGACCCACTTCAACACTCCACCAAATTGGATTTATTTTTTTTTTTAATGTGTAGGCTAAAACTTGGCCCTTTTCAGTAAAGGCTGATTTGGAAAATGTAAATGTATTGCAACCTGTTGAAAGAAAAAAATTATTACCTACACTCACTGAAAGTGTCTCTTATTTATGAGTTTTTGTTTCCTTGTTAACCCTATTCCTTTTGTTCTATAAAATGTTTATGAGTTCAGTTCTAAAACTAGACTTCTGGGGCACCTGGGTGGCTCAGTCAGTTAAGTGTCTGCCTTCGGCTCAGGTCATGATCCCAGGGTCCTGGGATGGAGCCCCTTGTCGTGCTCCTTGCTCATCAGGGAGTCTGCTTCTCCCTCTTCCTCTACCCCTCCCCTCTACTCTCAAATAAATAAATAAAATCTTTTTAAAAAATTTAAAACTGGACTTCTGAGAAAGCTATTCCCATGGGATTCTAGAAATATGAATCTGAAGAGCGCCACGCCACCTGTGCACATCACTGCATTGGCTGCGTTGTACCCACAGAGGTTTGCTCAGCACACTCAGATGAGAAATTGATTTTAAGATGAGTTCATTTCTCGGTGATAGATTCTAATACATTTTAAGTTTCCGTGAGAGACATTCCCAATCTGAGGAAGTTGTTGGTACAAATGAGCTAGTATAGTACCAGATGCATGTGAATAACACAATATTCGTTCCTCGCCTGATTTCGAATAGGATGAAAGGCATACAATAAATAGATTTTAAAATCTCGTATTGTAAACCTGTCCATTATAATATGGTAGAAAACAAATGATAGCTCATGGATGTTCACCAATATGGTTAAATGGATAAACTTCAGAGTATGCTTTCTCTAAATGTGCTGAAATATGTGGGCCTGTTCTCTTATGTTGGTTGATACAATGATATATTGTGTGAAAAGGACATTTGGTGACAAATTAACGGCAGTATGCAGCTTTGGAGCAAGAAGAGAAGGCTGTCACTGTTGCTGACTCCTCCCTTTGCTTAGGATTTTGGAGATGTGAATTTCCCCTAGAGTTTCTGTAAAACCCTTCACTGATTCAACTAACCGCGCTTTCTTCTTCTTGGTAAACCCTAGAATACTAGCCAGTACAATCATACGTTCTTGAGCAAAAGCTAATTTGTAGATAAGGAGATGATGGTGCAAAAATGGTTACACCATTTGAGGTAAAGTAGGGGCTTTTGGGTGGCACAGTCAGTTAAGCAACGGATTCTTGATATCTCTTCAGGTCATGATCTCTGGGTGGTGAGATCGAGCCCTGCGTGGGGCTTTGTGCTCAGCACAGTGTCTGCTTCGGGTTCTTTTCCACTCTGCTCTTCCCCTCGCTCACTTGCTCTCTCTCATTCTCTCTCTCTAAAATAAATAAAAATCTCTGGGGGGTGGGGGAAGAAAAGGTAAAAGTAAAAAGAATAAAAGTAAAAAGAATACTTTCATAGTCTCACCGTGTGCCCTGGCACTGCTCACTGTATCCCCCATATTATAGGTGAGAGAACTGAAGCACAGAGAGGTTAAGTGATTTGCCCAAAGTCACACAGCTAGTACCTACGAGGGCTAAGCTGTGAATTCAGAAATATCCAGTCCCACCTCGCACACACCCTTAGATAACATTCCTACCTATATTCATCCCTAAGAGTAAGCATTTCTTCTGAATGGGAGCTTACCTTTTCCAGATACCTTCTGCTTTCCCAATCTTTAAAACAACAACCATAAAATGTGAACCAAAGAGAATTTTCCATGGTTCAGGTTGGGGAAGATCTGATGTGGATAAATATGAAAGAGTATAATGACATTTCTATGAACTTTAGCACCTAGAAAGAGCAGATGGGAAATCGCACACAGCAATTGATTGTATCCTGATTTTCACTCTGCCAAATGTGAATAATTCTGTGTGACTTTAGACAGCATGGCTGGTGTTACAGTGCTGTGTTTTATCTGTACCCTTCTGATTTTCTCAGTGCTGAGGATGCATGCAGAGCCAAGAAGGAGATAGAAGACGTGGTCCAAAGTCCATGACCCTAGGAGCCAAAGAGAGCTAACATGTGCATTTGTTCTTTTGTCGCCCTAACGCTTAGGCATGTCCTGCTGTGTTCCAAGCTCTGTGCTAAACATTCAAGATCTAACAGTGAAATGATTGAACCATTCTTCTCTCAAAAAAGCTACAGTCTAGCTACCAGACACAAGAAAAAATGTTCATCATCACTAGCCATCAGGGAGATTCAAATCAAAACCTCATTGAGATACCACCTTACACCAGTTAGAATGGCCAAAATTAGCAAGACAGGAAACAACGTGTGCTGGAGAGGATGTGGAGAAAGGGGAACCCTCTTACACTGTTGGTGGGAATGCAAACTGGTGCAGCCACTTTGGAGAACAGTGTGGAGATTCCTCAGGAAATTAAAAATAGAGCTTCCCTATGACCCTGCAATTGCACTACTGGGTATTTACCCCAAAGATACAGATGTAGTGAAAAGAAGGGCCATCTGGACCCCAATGTTTATAGCAGCAATGGCCACGGTCACCAAACTGTGGAAAGAACCAAGGTGCCCTTCAACGGATGAATGGATAAGGAAGATGTGGTCCATATACACTATGGAGTATTATGCCTCCATCAGAAAGGATGAATACCCAACTTTTGTAGCAACATGGACAGGACTGGAAGAGATTATGCTGAGTGAAATAAGTCAAACAGAGAGAGTCAAGTATCATATGGTTTCACTTATTTGTGGAGCATAACAAATAATATAGAGGATAAGGGTAGATGGAGAGGAGAAGGGAGTTGAGGGAAATTGGAAGGGGAGGTGAACCATGAGAGACTATGGACTCTGAAAAACAACCTGAGGGTTTTGAAGGGGCGGGGGGTCGGAGGTTGGGGGAACCAGGTGGTGGGTATTAAGGAGGGCACAGATTGCATGGAGCACTGGGTGTGGTGAAAAAACAATGAATACTGCTACGCTGAAAATAAATAAAAAATTAAAAAAAAAAAAAACCTACAGTCTAGTGATGGAGTAAGACAAGTGAAAAGGCTATTAAATCAGGAAGGGTACCAGGTACAGGAAGGGCAGACAGCGCTGAGTGCGGTTGGCTGTGTGAGGAGCAATAACCCAAATTTAGAGGTCGGTGGCGAGGGTGGGAAATGGCGGGTAAAGCCAAGAGCCTGATGAAGAAGAACTGGCCAAGTGGAAGCGAGTGGAGGAGGGAGAGATTGTTCAGAGCCGAGAGAAAATGTGGAACTCCTCCTTGAGGAACTCAACTGGGGAAGGCTGCTAGAGTACTGGGGGCAGTTGGGGTAGGGGTGAGGGGGTAAAGGATGAAGCTAGATTATGCAGGACCTCCTGAGTCTTAGGGAAGAGTTTGAAAAATGAGAACCCATTGAAGGATTCTATGCATGTTACAACTGAATTCATTTTTAAAAGCTCATTGACTACAGGATGCAAAATGAATTGGAGGGAAGAATAAGTCTAAAATGAGAGGAACTTGTTGAGAAGGCTGTACGCTAATTCCAGATGACAGTGGCCTGGAGCACATCAGTGACCCCTGGAATAGAAGCAAACAGAAATTTGTGAGTTTGAAGAAGGTAGAAGGCGTGGCCTTGGTGTTACAACCTAATGAGCTGGTAAAGTCAGGGTCTTGATAAAGGAGTCTGAAGGCAAAGAGATGCCATTATCATGGTAAATTTATTATTACTACCCAGAAAGATTGCCATTTCATGATTTCCTGTCTTTTTCTTTTAAAATAGTCAAGAGCTAACAGTTAAAGCTCTGAGAATTAGTTCATTTCCTCCCCCAATATTCAATCCCATAAAATCGTGTCCTGGGCCCCAGATTCATTTTGCTCCTTTCCACCTTGACTCTCTTCTGCTCACTGACTGTAATAGAAGAATGGTACAGGAGGCCTAATGACCTTAAAAATAAATCTCTACTGATAAAATTCCTCTCACCCATTCAGACAAATGGAAAATGTTATGAGGGAACATGAAAGTATTTCTGCTGCCCTTTGGACCGCATTATTCTTTGATCGTATCACCTGGGTAGTCAGAACAGGCTTGCAGAGAAACCAAAGAAATGTGGACACACCCTAGGTTCCCAGAAATCTTTGCTAAATCACAAGGTAGTAAGCCCCACCTCCGTCGAGGCCACTTGAGTTGCCTAGAACGCCATTTTGAAATCACTAGCAACACACGCTGGCAATGCATTTAAGGTAGAAAGTGGAGAGCTTTCAGAATAACAGATTTCCCTGCTCTGAAATGCAGTCTACACAGCAGCCACTTTTTAATTCATCATGGTCTTGTAGCAAGATTATTGATTATGAAGTCTCAAAATGAATAGCCAGAGAAGGAGAAAGTGTTGGAATTGGTATTTCTTTAATGATTTAGGGATTATTGGCCATTCATTTTCAACTATTTGTAATTGAAGTCTTGAAATAATGGAATTTATCAGAGGAATGCCTCATTCACCCTTGGATAATTTGAACATACTGAAATGGCACGTGTGGACTCATAAATCCTGTGTGTGCACAAAGGGGTAATGTATCACTCCACCCCTCATTCACTCAGGGCTGGGGGAGGAAAGGCATGGAAGGATGAGTTATAGCTTACGAGACAGGATCCCATAACTTCACGTCTTGTGTCTCCAAGAGGCCTTTTTTTATGTAACCTTTACATTATTTATACTTGCTGGTCGTTCATGATAAAAGACACTTTTATCATGAGGTTTTTTTTTATCACTTTTTAAATTATTTAATTATCAAAACACTCACAAATGTTTTTGACAAAGTCACTTTTTGGCAAACAGATCATTGCCCCAGGCTTAGAGCGATGGGCCTTGTTGTCTACACAACTGTGCTGAATTAGGCATGTTATTTCTAATATGAGCCAGAAATGATAAACATATTAAAATCAAATTAAATTATTTCTTTGTGGAGTCGTTTTAGGTTTAAAGTGAAGAGAGTGTAACTTTTTTTTCCTTATTAAAGCTGTAACAAGAAATTCAGTTACTACTTTTAACCACTGCAGAGGGCAGACATTGTGTTATAGAGACAAGCATTTGCTTTAGAGCATCAGTTCTCCAGAACTAACTCCTTTGCTATTACAGTTATTTTCTTATTCCAAGTCTTTTGTATGCTAATTGGAATCTCAGTCTATGGGGATTGGTGAGCCTGGAAACCTAGAATTTCCTGTGTAAAGGAATGTTTACAAAATCATAAAAGCTATATGGATATCAGTTAAATACTCATATTATTTCTCATCTGTGGTTTGCATTTGGGGTTTATTTCGTGTGATCAACGTATCTTGGAAGTTTCCTTAGGAATGCAGATTCTCAGATTCTGCCCCCCACAACCTACCCTGTCACCCCCCAACCACAGATGAGAAACTACATTTTTTATAAGATCCCTAAGTGATAAGTACATACATTAAAGCGTGAGAAGCCCTACTCTGCATGGTTGTTGGATGGGAAATGACGTTTTGAAGGAGACCTGAATCATTATTGAATCTGAGGAGGTTACTTAAGAGGCAAAATAGCAATGATTGACTTTTGAGCATTTAATACGTTCTAGGCATCATAGTAACCATGTGTTTTACATGGATTATCTCATGTGGGCAAAAGGGAAGAGAAGACTTTTTCTGAGGATGAAGAAGTGACTTAGTAAATGCAGATATTCAGGAATGTTCTAGATAGTTATTGTAGCCCAGAGAAAAGAGCTAAATCTAGAGGGGAAGTACTCAGGATCAGAACAGGTGTAGCTAGCCTACGTGAAGAGTGTAGACTGGAGCAGAGATGATGGAGACAGGAATGTTTTCTGAATGATCAAAAAAAAAAAAAAAAAGAAAGAAAGAAAGAAAGAAAGAAAATGTTACAGTAATGAATTCAGCCAGCCAGGGAAAGCTATTTGGAGGTGAAAAAGTGACATAGCCAATATTCTGGAAACACATAATGATTTTCACTCATCTCACTTTAGAACAAAGGTTAAAAACTATGTTGCATATTTACTTTCTATGTAAGTACACACACATATAAATAATATAACAGTATATTACTCTATATGGATTCAAGTCTTTGCAATGGATAATTCTTACAACCTTAATATCGACATAGAAGTGTATTACTGTCAGTGTATAATCATGAGTATTGATTTTTTTTTCTTTAAGAAAGAGGCTTAAGATTAACAGGTAGGAAATATAAATGGAGGAAAATATATTTAGGGATGAGAGAAATTAGTTTCTTTTTTTTTTTAAGATTTTATTTATTTATTTGACAGACAGAGATCACAAGCAGGCAGAGAGGCAGGCAGAGAGAAAGGAAGGGAAGTAGGTCCCTGCCAAGCAGAGAGCCCGACACAAGGTTCGATCCCAGGACCCTGGGATCATGATCTGAGCCGAAGGCAGAGGCTTTAACCCACTGAGCCACCCAGGCACCCCGAGAAATTAGTTTCTAACCTTGATTCTGACCCAATACTTACCATAATAACTGATAAACCAAATTATAATCAACTAGTCTGTTAATAAGACTGATGTTACTGGTATGTTTCATAGAATTGTTTTAATGGCATGCAAAACTTAGTCTTGAGTGAAGGGACTTCTGAAATTTGGGAGAGTTGATAATGCTTCTATTTGCTTTAGTTTCTTAGGGACTCAGATCATTCTTTCTGCTATGAACTATTCAACTATGAACAATTTCTATAATTATACGAGACAATAAACAATTCCCATTAATGTCATTAGAAGCCACTACTATAATTCCATTTTTCTAGAAGTAAATATAAAATGGCAAGTTACCTGAGTACTGATATTATCGATAACTATTCATATTAGTTATCTGTTGCCACGTGACAAATTATCCAATAACTTAGAAGCTTAGAAGACAAATGTTTATTATCCCATAGTGGGTCAGGAATCCAGCTAGGTGCCTATGGCTCAAGGATTTTCATGAGGTTGCCATCAAACTGTTGACTGGGGCTGTTATTTTATCTAAAGGCTCTACCTATTATAACCTATAATTTATAAGGTTATTATTGGCTAGCTTCAGTTCCTTATCACATGGGAAGCAGCTAGCTTCCCACAGAGCAAGGAATCCAAAGGAGCTCAAGAGAGAGAAACCATACTCAAGATGGAAACCATGGTCCTTTTTATAGCCTAATCTTGCAAGTGACATTCCATTACTTCTGCTCTATTCTATCCATTAAAATCTAACCAGTAAGCCCAGCCCATACCCAAGGAAGAGGATTACATACAAATGTGAATACCAGAAGGTGGTGGTCACTGCAGGCTGACCACAATTATTGTGTTGTTGTTATTGTGGTTACATAGGCTCCATGCTGGGCGTAGAACCCCATGTGGGGCTCTCATTCACAACTCTGAGGTCAAGACCTGAGCTGAGATCAAGAGTTGGATGTTTAACAGACTGAGCCATTCAGGCACCCCACAACTGGGGGAGGGGTGATTGTGTCTTTCTTCCATATTTTCTGCTATATAAATAAAAATGTTACAGGCAATAAAATTAAGGAGAAAATATTCTTTTATGAGACATGTTGATGAGTAAAGTCACTCTTCTTTGGAGTTTTCTTAGTAAGACATTGAATCGACTAAAGACAGGATTTATTAATGGAACTTCCTGGCCGCATAGTAGATCATGTCATGAATCCAAGTCTGAGATCATTAACCTAACAGGGTTTTGTAGAGCTTTCAAATTTTTGCATCGAAAAATTGAAAGAGCAAACCCCCCTGGCGGTGATAGGAACACATCAATCTTTCTCACTGCCTAACAGTCTCCTTCTTGCTCTGTTCTCAACAGTATGCTTGAGAGTTCAAACCGGCTTGATGAAGAGCACAGGCTGATCGCCAGGTACGCAGCAAGACTGGCGGCAGAGTCCACTTCCTCGGTAAGTAGTCTGAGTGAGAGGCTGTCCTTCATGTTCACTGTTATCCTGACGGTCGGGGCTACCACGGCAGGGCTGAGGAGGTGTTACTGGATGGCTCGAGGACCTACACACGAGCCTTCCACAGCCTCCCTTTGTCCCTCTCCAGCTATGGTTCTGGTACAGCAGAAATCGTAGCTTCCAGTATGAGGTTACAGCACCCTATTTCTGCACCAGCCCACCCCCTGATTTCTCTGGATCATTCCTGATCAGTTAATAAAAAGAGCAAAGCAATGACTCCAATTCACAACTGCCCCAGAGGAGTTTCTACTTTTATCAATATGTAATAAATAAAAGAAACAAAAAATTATGTAATGAAATCAGAGGGAAAACCTGGATCACAGGTCAAAGATGCCACATGCCAGACTTAGCTACCCACGAAGCCATTTAGGACATAAAACCTAGACCTCAAATGTCTTCATTAGCAACATAGATCATTTCTTTGTTTTAAAAGAAATGCTAATTAAAAAAATCATAGAAAAGCTTTATAAAAGCTAGACATTTTACCAAGCTTAACCTTTCTTACAGTTGTGTATTTGGACATTAAAAAGCAGGCTGAGGTTTTCCATGTTTTTGCAGGCTTAGTCAGTCAGTGCCGATTTTAAAATCTTGGCATTCTGTGGTGGAAAGATGAATTGTGATCTTTTTAATTTGTTTAAAATCCAATTGAGGAATTTCTACTGTAGAGTAAGGAAAGCAAGGGGCAGGGAAATACATATAATCTGCCCCTGTTCTTATAAAACAATGACAAATTAAACCTTCATTAAATCCATCTCAAATATATACATATATTTAAATACAGCACGTAATTATATGTATATACATATATAAACATACATACATATGTAAAAGTTGACTCTTATTTGGAAATCTGAAAGTCAGACCATCCTTGTAAAAAATCCTCTTATAATTGTAAGAAATGTTCATATTGTGTAAAAGAACTCATTTAATAAAATAGTAATTTGATTTTACAACTAAAAGTACACATAAAAATATACATATGTATATACTATATAATCATATACCATACTTCTATGTATATCTGTATTTAGTCAGAAGTTAATTTGTATATATATCTATATATATAATTTTTTAAGATTAATTTGTGTGTATGTGCATGGATATATATGTGTATATATATATATATATATATATATGGAAAAATCAATGTCTGTGTATATGCCAGTTGTTAAAGTCGGCTGCATGACCAAGAATGATAGAATGGCATGAATGTGGGGGCAGGGTGTATAGATCCATCAATGTAAAATTACCTACATGAATAAAGAAATGCTAAAAGTGTGTTGACCAAAAGAAGAAGAAAAGAAAGTCCTAGTAACTAGGATTTTAAAACTATGAAATTTTTAATTGTACATTACAGTGACTGAACAGTAATTCTAGAGAAGTGTCTCAATAGGGAAGTATTTTTTACACCCACCCATATTGAGAGAACTGTCACAATAGGGAGAGGATGGCAAGAGTGAAATAGATCCAAAAGACTTCAAGTCAGAAAGCTATAAAACAGGGGCGCCCGGGTGGCTCAGTCAGTTGGGCATCAGACTCTTGATTTGGGCTCTGGTCATGATCTCAGGGTCATGAGACTGACCCCTGCAACAGGCTCCATGCTCAGAAGGGAATCTGCTTGAGGATTCTCTCTCTCCCTCTCCCTCTGCCCCGCCCTGTATTCTCTCTCTCTCTCTCTCTCTCTCAAATACATAAATAAATCTTTAAGAAGCAAGGGGCACTTGGGTGGCTCAGTTGGTTAAGCATCCAACTCTTGATTTCAGCTCAGGTCCTGATCTCAGGGTCATGAGATTGAGCCCTGCATCAGGCTCTGCATTCTGTGCTCAGCACAGAGTCACCTAGAGATTCTCTCTCTCCTTCTCCCTCTGCCCTTCCCCACCCCTCTCTCTCTCACTCTCTCGCAAATAACAAATAAAACTCTTTTAAAAAAAGTAAAAGTAAAAAAAAATAATTAAAAAAAAGAAAGCTACAAAACTATTTTTTCTGTGTTCTGTGTATTTGCTGTCCAAGGAATGCTGTTCTGCTTTTCATTGCAGAGGTGTCCTCCAGATCCATAGAGAAGCTGGTCTTTTAGGAGATGAATGGCAACTTCATGTATTTGCTTTTCTTGTTTTGATAGAGATAATTTTTTTCTCTCCTGTCTGCCTACCTCATGATCTCTGTCTCCTTGAGCACTTGCGGTTTCCTTTCCCAATGCTAAATAGTTCACCACGTGTTTTACAGCAGCCGGCCCAACAGCGGGGTGCTCCTGACATCTCCTTCACCATTGATGCAAACAAGCAGCAGAGGCAGCTGATCGCAGAGCTAGAAAACAAGAACAGGTAAGGCTGCTTAGACACGCTGGCTTTTTTGGATCAAAGTGTGTGCTCACTGAAAGCTTGTAGTTGGGACACCTCGGTGGCTCAGTCCGTTAAGTGTCTGACTTTGGCTCAGGTCAGGATCCCAGAGTCCTGGGATCAATTTCCTTATCAGGGAACCTGCCTCTCTCTCTCTCCTGCTCCCCCTGCTTCTGCTCTCTCTGTCAAAGAAATAAATAAAATCTTTTTTAAAAAGTTCTATGGACAAAAATGTAAAGGAAGTTACAAACTTGGTTGGCACATTTCTATGTTCTTAGAAGGAAAGAAAGACTAAACTGAAGACTCCCAAGCCCACACATATCGTACCTTGGTTGCCGTGTTCACCTGCTCTCTCACCTCTCCAAGGCACTTTCTTTTCCCTTTCAATCCTCTGCTTCCACTCAGCATGAGAAGAAAGCAGGACTTCCTTTAAGGAGATACCCCAGGCAGGAATATCTGCCTCCATGTAGAATTCCAGAATCAGCAAGAAGCACAATGAATGTCCTAATGGCCCCAGCTGTTGTGGGTTACCACTGTTACTGCTTGTTTCCAGGATGTTTCTGGGTACTGTACGCTCTGAATGCATGTTGTAGGACCAGAGAGAGAATAAAGAAGGAGACGTGAGAACAGAAGGCAGAAAGAGAAGTGCATCCTGTCCCTTAGTGCTTTCGTGGCCCATAGAGTTCCCCGCCCCATGTCTGAAGAGCAGCTAGTCCGTCCTGAACACATTTCACTAAACCAGCAGCCTCATGGCCTCCAAAGAACCCAGAACCATTCCCTAGGTTCCCCTCCTGCACTATGGGAATTCACCCTGGGGATCTCGTGGTCTCCAAGGTGACAACCCACTAATCAGATCTCTGAGCTTCAGGGGAGGGTAGAGTTCCTCACTTCACTTGGTCACTACCCTGGTGGACATTTCAGCAATGACCTTAGGAGGTAATGCTTCCTCCTAGCACATCTGGAGGAGCCAGCTGGGTTCGGTATTAGGAGTGGCAGGACTCTTTCAATTGTATTGCGTAAGTCACAGCCTCCATAGGCCACACGGGTCAGAGCAAGTACCAAAGACAGAGGGAGTCAGATATATACAAGCTTTGGAGCCAAGCAGCCTGAGTTCACATCACCTCTCCCACCTATTTGTTATTGAACTTGGATGAGTCATTCAACTGGCCTGTGCTTTGATTTCCTTATTCATGAAACAGATAAAAGCAGTACCCACATATAAAATAATTTGTTTGAGGATTAAATAAAATAAGATGAAAGAAGAGAGCATCATTCTTGGGTAGAAACTATGTAATGCTCTTTACATATGTTACCATAATTTTCCTTATCAGAGCAGCTTCTCTCTCTTCGTTCCGCTAAATGCTGAGTCATGTTTCTGTCCTTGGAACCACCAAGGAGAACTAGTGAGAGTCGCAGAGTATCAGGATGTTAGCCCGGGAGGAGATCCTTGAAATCCCAGCTTACTGATTTTCAGGCTGAGCTCTGTAGGACCCAGGGGCTCTGTCGAGGTGCCTGAAGAGGGGGAGGGAAGGGCTTACAGCTCAGGGCCCGGCCTCTCTTTCACCAGACCCGCTCCCTTTGAACCATTTGACGTTTTGAATTCCCATAAAAAATTTCTCTTAAAGAAAGGTTTCCACCATGGAACACCAAGGAGGACAGAAGAAGGTGAGAAACAACTGAATTTCAGTTCAGTCTTCTCACTGTACCCATGAGAGGTGCAGTGACTGCTAGTTAGCTTCTTAACTCTGGTGTGTTTATGAAGCAGGCCGTTGTAAATCAGCCTTTCAGATGGAGAGCCATCCACCTTCCTCACCAAGTTCACCTTTCATTCCTTGGTGCTGTCTCTTGTGCATCTTGCTGGATGGGAGACTGACCCCTCCCCCAAGAATAAGTGACTTGTAACCTAGCGTAATGACTTCTAACTCACTTAGGGATAATTTGCCTTGCATAGGTCACCCACCCATTATAGCCAGCCTAATGTTCACCTCGGTGCAGGGCAGCCCGGGCTCCAACATCAATAATAGACAGACATATCCCACCCCGGACAGAGGTCACGCCAATAGCACTCTTATGTCGCACACTCAATTACAGCGAATCCTTTTAAAAGCCCTTCCCTTCAAGGGCTACCCTCACTGAGATCCATTTTGAAGGCTGTAAATGTTAAGAAAAAGAAAAAGAGTTTTGCCTAACTGGGGGCTTCTCAGATAAATCCGGTGAGAGGACTCTCATTCTTGGGGAAAGAATGGGGTTATTTAGTTTTGTGAAATGAACACCATTTATCCTTATTTTCCCTCCAAGCGCCTCTTACTTGGTAGCTGCAAGTACTTTGTGGTGTCAGACTGTGATCATCAATAATCGGAAGATACATTTTTTGCTCCGAAGCAGTGCACTTTTCAAAGCTGAACACATTACCACGGCATTACATTACTTACTAGAGAGATTATTAGGTCCCGGCGAGAACACTCGGCTTCAAGGCTCCAGCAACATGTGCAGAGTCTGAACGTGCAGGAGCTGAGCTCAGCGCCCCCTTCCCCATCAGTGCCCACCTCGCCACATCTGACAGCTCGGAAACACCAGTGGTCACAGAGGCTTGCTTCTGCTCCGAAACGCAGGGAGACCCCACCGTGATGTTAGTATCCTAGATATCCTTGAAGTTGACTGACCCTAGTTTCTTACCTTCTTCCTCTCTCCCAAGAGAAATCTTACAGGAGATCCAGAGGCTGCGGCTAGAGCACGAACAAGCTTCTCAGCCCACTCCAGAGAAGGCACAGCAAAACCCCACTCTGCTGGCAGAACTCCGGCTCCTCAGGTAAGAGAGGGAGCCCGAGGCCTCTGGGGGAATGCAAGTGACTGTATCTTCAAAAATTCCAACAGCGTCTAACCAGAGAACGGTCCTTAGCCACCACAGCTGCTGACATAACGTGCTTTTTCTTTTTTAATAGCATGTCCCTAATTGCTGGTATTTGGGGGGTTTCAAGGAGATGCTGTTTATATTCTTTCCTTGGACACAGAGAAGGGGAAACAGCACTCTTTAGAAACAAAATCTCTCCGTGGAAAACAGGTGAACTCAACTCTTCGTTGTTATTTGCACTGTCAACAACAGTGTTGTTTATGACACAAGTGATCAATAAAACAAACACATAAACAGCTAAATAAACATCACAGGCTTTTACACTTAAAAATTCACCTATAACCCATAAAAAGGAGCCTGATTTTCTCTGAATCTTGGTCTGGAGTAGCTTTACATGCTTAAAAAACAGACTTCATAGCTTCTTGCTCTGCAAATGAATTAAACCACCTGGTGTTGTCTAGTCTGGCACCAGAAAACACTTGAGACTGAAAGGACCCTGGAAGGTCATCTGGTTCTGCCCCTGAATTTCAGTGCATTTCTCGGAGTCAGAAAGGTGCAGAGTAGCCGAGGACCACAGCGCCTCCCCCTGCGCATGTGCGAAAGGATGGGTGCTGAGGGCTCCTGGTCAGGCCGGCTTAGTGCCATGCCTTGACTATGGCATGGGCTCAAACCTATCTGTGCAGCGAACAACACAAGGATAAATTCAAAGCCATTGCCTCGTAGAAATGTCATATTCCACGAGGCACTTTGAGTTAGCAAGTATGACATTCTTTCCATCTTCCAGTTTGGGAGCGGGGTACATTCCAGGTATACGGAACTCTGAGGCATGCTCTTGATAGGAAGTGCAGATGCCTCTTCTCAGAATCCCTTGTCAGAATTGGGCTGCCGTTTACTTCTTCCACACAACTCCATTAAGCAGGTTCTGTATGGCTACGTGTGGGTTTTACCATAGATGTTTCTAGGGGTTCCATCCCAGCCCTGCTCTTCAGACATGTTAACGTCCGGGCCCTGCAGCCTGCAGGCCCTGTCTGCTCTCAGCGACGCTCCATGCTCGCTCTCCCCAGGCCGGTGCACCTGGCTAGATGGCAGGTCCCCCCAAGGTGTGAGTCACAGAAAGGAGATCTATGGAAACCGCAGGCTGTGGGAGCTGCTTGATGTGAAGAGATCATGTCCTACTTCCAATAACAAAATAATGTAATGGAAGAATCAGAAATTCTTCCTTTCCAGATGACAGAATCTCTGGTCCCACCTTTAGGGTGTTGTATTAGAAATCCTTGCACATCCCACTACATCGTCTCCCAGAAGGGATGAACAATGAAAGAAGGAAAAAGTGGTATTTCATATCATCCTCCTCAAAGGCATACAAAAGTAAATGTTGCTCAAAAGAGTCTTTGCCTAATAGGATTATGTAGGCCCTCCGGGTTCATGAGTTGCAAGTCTGACGTACACAGAAATATAACTGAATAAACCACCTTAGAAATAGAGTAATCATTCATCTACACGTCAAGTTACCTTGTCCCTGCCTGAAATGTTCTTTGTACCTCTCCTGTTGGTTGTCCCATTCTCTGATGGAGGCATGGATGACTAGGAAGTTTTCATAAATGTTTTCATCAGACCCTCCTTAGCATTTGCCTTCAACAGTCTTTGGTTCCATTTGGATGATGCATTCTGGGAAGGCATCTCGATGTGCCTGGGTCACTGATGATAGTTTTCCAAACGATATTTCTTCCCTCCTTGACGTTGCTGTCTTGGAATACACTGATAATTCCAAACACCCTCCTGGCCCCGCCTTGTGGGCACTCCCCACATCTGAGCCCAAACCTATGCCAAGAAGTCTGGCTCTGTGAGAAACTTCAGTATTTGGGGGTGTTCGCCGTCAGCTGGTGGCCCGTACCTGTGGCCACAGGCCTAAGGCCTGAGACAACTAAATCCCAACAGATTTGCTTGCCTGTCATTCTACACATTTCTTCTACTTGTATATTTCTCTAGATACTTCTAAACCAATCATTCCATGCTAAGCACTTGCACAATTTGGGGATTTCACAGATACCCTGACATCCCTCTCTTAAAGAGCTCCTTTGAGTATTCTAACTTTTATTCTTTAGACATTTCAGACCCTAAAACAATGTCCTCTTGCCCAGTTACATTGGCCTTAGTTCACCCGGAGAGGTGGCCCTATGAAGCCACCATGGGAGCTCTTTGATAGAGAGTTCCTTTGTCCATTGCAGTTTGCCTGGGTCTCTTATTGAGAAAACAAAGGAGAAATTTCTTTCAGCTGGGAAACAGGTGAGGAGACAAAGGAGCAGAGCTCTGCTTTTCATGAACACATAAGAGCCCTATGACCTTTCTGAATAATCACATTTCCATTTTCACATTAGCCACACAAAAGCTGAGAGCCAGGTTTGCAACCCAGATCTGGTAACCAAGTGGGATTAAATGATGGGCATTTCTGTGTGCTAATCTGACACTTCCTATGCACTAAGCTCTATAAACACTATCCCAGGTAATTGCTGTAACAAAGCCAGGAGGTGGACACTATTATTTATACTCTTTTTATAGATACGGAAACTGAAGATTCACAGAAGCCAAATAATTTGCCCAAGATCCCACACAGTGAGCAGCCCATGTGGATTCTGTCTCCTCTTCTTGGGTCTTAATTATCTCCTGCTGGGCTGTTAGCACTCAGTTGATTGCTGGCCTCTGGTCCATCCACACTGTTATCAGATTTATCATTCCTCATTTTATTGTTCACTTAGTTCATTCAGCAAATATTTCCAAAATGCTGTATGCCCAGTATCTTGAAAAAGATACTGTCCTGGTCTCACAGAATGTGTGGTCTGGTAGGAAAATGACAGAAATCAAATAACTGCACAAGTAAGAAGACAATTATAAACTGAGAAAAGTGCTACAAGGAATCTTGTTTCTAAACAGAGACACAATGATCAAACCTGCCCTTCACTGTGATCAGAAAACTCTACCATGAAGCAGCATTGTTTCAGTTGAAGTATGAAAGATGGATACATGGGAAATGGGGGTTAGGAGCGGCAGAGGGGATGGAACAGCTGAGGAAGGGTGCCCTGGAAGAGAGAGACCGGATGTACCATGACCGAATGGCAGGAGCGAATCTGGCACTTTTTTAGGAACTGAAAGATCGATAGGCCTAGAATGCAGTGAATGAGGGGCTGTACGGTAGGAGATGGAGCTGACGATGTGGGTAGGGGTAGACGGTGATGCTGTGTGGCCTCACAGACCATCTAGAGGATATCGCTGTTAATCCTACAGTGGGAGCCCCTGAAGGATGGTAGTTACATATTGAGCCAATACAGTGAGTTAGACTCACATGAATTAGAGATCTTACTCCAGTATTGAGTTTTATTAATAACTTCAAGAATACGGACAATCAAGAGGCACAAATGAAGCAGAGAAAGGTCTGGAACATTCCATATGGTTCCTGAGGACTTTCCCTTCTACAGTGGGGTAGAGTCTTTGAGGGAAATTTTGTAAGTTTATCTAGCAAGCCTTCCTTAAATTTCCTCCACCATTTGGAACTGGGCATCTTCTTTGGTATCACCATATATAGCAATTTCTTCGTATTTTTATTGTATGCTCGCCATCATCATTTTGAACTTAAATATTTCTCCTCCTCCTTCACCCAAGGGTAAAAACCATATCCTCCTCATTATTTTATTTACTGTGTCTTAAAACAAAAGTGCCGAATGGATGTCTGTGGGATGAATGGGTAAGAACTGTGTTTGCAAAGACAATACCATCTTGTAGGATGAAGAAAACATTTACTACAACTGTGAAGCAACTAACTTCACACTATAAATCTCAAAGGGGAAAAAAGTATAATTTCTGTATCTTTACCTTACCAAAAAAATAAGCATTTTGTTTTATACCCCCCAAATTACATTATTTTCAATGTATATAAGATTATTCTTAAAGAAAACTTGCTAATATAAGGTGACCTTTTTTGTTCTATTAATGAAAGAGGAAAGTGTAATCTCTGCTGCAAGTCTGTGGTTTCCAGAGTTGAATTTAATAGACCAGTTTAGGTTTTTCATTATTTTTGGGAAACAACATAAAGTTAAGTTCTTTTTGTTTTACCACAAAGTGATACATCTTTAAAACTCCCATTGTCTCTTCTCACCGCCATTTCATGAATGACAGTATATTTTTTAACTTTTTACTTTGAAACCATGTTAAACCTAGGAAAGAGTTGTCAGAATATCACAATGAATGTCCTTCTGTCCTTCACCTAGAGATTGCAAACATTTTACCACATCCTTCTCTATCTTCCTTTGTATGTGAATATATAACAATTACATACGCATTTTTGATGAGTCATTTGAGAGTAAGTTGCAGACATCATAACCCTTTACCCCTGAGTACTCCTGTGTATGTTTCCTAGGTAAAAAGATGTTCTCTTATATAACCATGGCACCATCATCATGTTCAGGCAAGTTAATATTGATGTTTATTATCTAATAGACAATCTGTATTAAAATTTTGCCTGTCGTCCCACCATTGTCCTAAAAGAAAGTAGGGTTGTTGTTTTTTTCCTTTTTTTAAGATTTTATTTCTTTATTTGAGAGAGAGAAAGCATGAGCAGGAGGGGCGGGAGGGGAGGGAGAGAGAGCCTCTCAAGCAGATTCCACGCTGAGTGCAGAGCCCAATGCAGGACTCCATCCCAGGACCCCGAGATCATGACCGGAGCTGAAACCAAGAGTCAGACCCTTAACCAACTGTGCCACCCAGATGCCCCAAGAGAAAGTAGATTTTAACACACATGCAAAATTAGAAATAATCTGGCAGAATCTCAAAATAAAAGGCATTCTTTTAGAGATGTAATACATTAAGCTCTGTGCAAATAAAATTACTACTTAGTCCTTGTTTTCTTGTTCCTACTTGAAACCATAGAAGCTACACTACAAATGTGTTAATCAGACCCACATTTGGTAGCCACTTATAGAGAAGATTAAATAAACACTTATAGAGAAGATTAAATAAAAACATTATTAAGTGATTTTTAAAAATTGAATTTAATCAAATGCATGAAAAAATAAATGTCAGGGGCACCTGGGTGGCTCAGTCGGTTAAGTGGCTGCCTTCCACTCAAGTCATGATCTCAGGGTCCTAGGATCAAGCCCTGCCTCGGGCTCTCTGCTCAGCGGGGAGTCTGCTTCTCCCACTCCCTCTGTGCTTTCTCGCTCTCTCTCAAATACATAAATAAATAAGATCTTTAAAAAAAGAAAGAGTGGATGTCATGTTTTGAAAGATTACTACTATAAGAAAAAATTACAAACAAGTTTTTTTATTGCTGATTAATTCTAAATTAATACCAGTTAATTTTCTCTTGTAGTTTTTAGATGCCTTTTCTTAGTATTTCCTAACCACAGTATTGAAATTTGACTGCAACCCTCTTCACAAAGTGCTCCTATGACCAAAAATCCAAAAATTACAGAGAAATATCTACAAGAGAACTGGAAATACATCAGAAACGTTCTCTATCCTTCTACCAAGCCCTAACATGGGTATATTTGGAACATGAAGTGCAGACAAGGTCAAAGATAAAACAGCCAGTGGATTTGTCATTGAAGAATATTTTTGAATGGATCGAGGCTTTTAAAATTAGAATGTTGTAGCCCTGGAAGACAAAGACTAGTGTGTAAGATGCCATTAAAGTCTACGAAATCATGATGTTCCTTGTCCTTTGGGATTCAGAAAAGAGACAGTTGTAAAGATAATCGAAGGGAGGAATGCGCTGAGAAAAAGCCTTAAGTGGCAATAAAAGCCAAAAATACAAATATATTCAAAAAGAGTTGAGACATGTTTACAAATTTTAAATTCGTAAGTCATTAGAGAAAGTCTGTATCAAAACAAATTAGAAATGTTTCATTAATATCCATAACCTGTCCTCCCACAAAATACCTTTTCAATCAGATGAGTCATTGACCTGTGTCAGCATGACATTTTTATATTGTCAGGTTTTCATTTCAGAGTCTCTGCTCGAGCTCCACTAAATATTGTGCTTCTTCTCATTGAGACTGGACATATCCATTCATACATTAACCCCTGGTTAAAGCATCCACGCATTTTTAAAATATAAGTTCCAATATCTCAAACCCAGACAGAAACCTTTGGGGCAAGGGAAAAAAAACTGTGTGCATTATTCACTAATGATCATGAAATAATAGATTTGAAATTGACTTGAAAAGCACACATAGACGTCAGAAACGTAAACCATTAATATTCTTCCCCATACTGTTTCATTTCTTTTCTCTCTTTCAAAGGTATTTTTGGTACTCTCAGTGTCAATATAAATGATAGGGTAGAGATTGTCCTTTGTGGTTTCCATTCTTGCTGACAGCTTAATAGAAGTTCTGCAAAACAAACAAAATTAAACAAACATGAACCTTATAGGTTCTTTACAGTTAGAACAATTGTGTAGGAACTCCTTTATTCTGACATTCCTTTATATAAAGTCAAACCCAAAGCAGAAAACTTAAATTGACTATAAAAACTCTGTACTTTGAATATTTCACCTCTGAAAGACACGGCATTGCGTACGAAGAATGGAAGAAATGAAAAATTAACTTTTAAAATCCAATTTCCAAATACTAAAGTATCAGTATTTCCTTTGAGATTTACAAAAGGGCACTGCATTTGGAGGATCTATGAGATTGACCCTTTTCAGTGACAGTTTAGTTTTTGTTCGTTGTCTCAGGGAGAGACAATGGCAGGGCACAGGGCCCAGAATATAGTAATCATTCAGAAAAGTTTTCATCAAATGGTTGATTTGCAATCAACCATATTGGGTGCAATATCAAATAGGATCCTAATTCTATTTTAGTATGACTTCTAACAGACAAATGTACACCTCATGTTCATTTGACAACATTTTCCTGCTTGGAAACCATGTCAGAGTTCCAGAGATGCCCTTTTCCTGGTGGTCCACTATTGCCACAAGACTAAGAAATGTGATCAGCTCAGTGGGTTGAATGCTGTTCTGATGACAACTGCTTCTTTCTTAGACAGCGCAAGGATGAGCTGGAACAGAGAATGTCTGCTCTCCAGGAGAGCCGGAGAGAGCTAATGGTCCAGTTAGAAGGTCTCATGAAGCTACTAAAGGTAAGAAGTTCAAATACTTCCTAGACCTCTGACTATGGCATTTGTAAAAATCTTTCATACGTAATGTGCTATTGTTTTTCCAATGACTATATGTGATTAACCCCAAAATATGGCTTCAGTCCCAGATATTAAGACCTTTTCTTAGATACATCAAATGAGAGCAGTCAATGACAAGTCTCATTCTTATCCATTTCCTGGAACCAGACCACTGAGGACCTTCAAAGGACAACTTCTTGGCTTATTTCCAGTTCCTATGTCCTTAAAAATAATAAAGCTGGATTTATTTATGAATATTTTACATTTAATAGCTTCAGTAATTCTGAATAAAGTGAACAGAATCTAATGTCTAACTCAGAAAATGAAGATACAGCCATGAAATTTTGGGGGTGACTATAGTTTTATTAAGACCAGTAACTGTTAATTTCAGTGAAACATTTTACCTCATCTGTGTGGCTTTAGCAGCAAATCACATAACTTTTGTGAGTCTCAAATGCAAACTATAAATAGGTATTTGCTCTCTGCGGGGAGGGGGTTTAATGAGATGACCTAGGGAGGTCCTCTGCAGAGTACTATGATGTTATTCTCCCCGGGAAGTAGCATTCTTCCTTTCATATCTCTATTCCCTTCTTCGGTATATACTAAATCACATTCCAAGTCACAGCGAGAGTCATCATGGCCCCTTGGCCACAGTCAGCTCAGTGGAGGAGTCAGAGCTATGTGGTCGGCCTGCCTGATGTAGACAACCACTATGGATTGGAAAGGGGACTCCCCAAAGGCAGGAACTGAAACTTCTGATGGAGTGAGAAAGGCCAGGTCCCTGGGGCAGCTCACCTGTGAGACAGACATCCCTACTTTAGGTCCCTGGTTCTCCTGCATCCCTGACACACCAGCATTTATTGTTTCTCCTCTTTTTCTTTCTTTCCTTTTCTTTTTTCTCTTTTCTTTCTCTCTTCCTTCTTCCTTTCTTTCTTTCTTTTATTTATTTGACAAATACTTGCTGAAACCTGTGTCCTGGCCCGGGTATAAGTGTGACACTTCTTTCTTTTGTTTTCTCTGCTCTTTTTAATTTTTTAAAAAAGATTTTATTTATTTGACAGACAGAGATCACAAGTAGGCAGAGAGGCAGGCAGAGAGAGAGAGGGGGAAGCAGACTCCCCACTGAGCAGAGAGCCCAATGCGGGGCTCGATCCCAGGACCCTGAGATCATGACCTGAGCCAAAGGCAGAGGCTCAACCCACTGAGCCACCCAGGCACCCCTTTTTTAATTTTTTTAATTTTTTTTTTAATTCTTTAGTCAACTTTTCCTGCCATCAGTGTTGGGAATGCTTTATCGTCGCTAAACAAAATCTCCTTTTCAGTGTATTAGACCCATAAAGCGTAGAACTCACTTTTTGTTGTACTGTACATATGAAGACAGGACTAGATAACTAATAACCTCTTACTGTTTCTGCCCTATTATCTCACTGGATGATCCAGAAAAGCTCTTTCTGCTTTCCTTTTCAAATATACGAAATGAAGAGGGCCGATCTCATCTTTCCCTTCACTGAATGACAGGAAACCTTGAAAACACCACCCCCCCACTTACATTCCCATAGCTTCTGTCACCATAGTGATGGGATAGGAGTCCACTTACTGCCAGCCATCTTGGCATCCATCTAGCCCACCCAAGCACAGTCTATCAGATCAGGATGTACAAACACCAGGAGAGGGGGATAGACTGTGTTGAAAGATGTATGGACACGGGGAGGAAAGAGATGGTCTGTCTCAGATACCTAAAGAGACGTGAAACTAAAAGTCACCAAGGTAGGCGAGGCGGCCATCAAAGCCATGTTGATGTTCCCCGCCCCCCTTTGCGTTCCCTCACACTGTGTACATGCTCTTGCTGGAACCCTGGGTAATCTAACTGTTATTGATTCAATCTTTCTGTAGGAAGAAGAACTGAAGCAGGGAGTAAGTTATGTTCCCTACTGCAGGTCTTAACTAACTGTGGAGGGGCCTGCCATCCTGCTGTTTTTCTCATTGCTTTTGCCTCTAATGTATGTTCATGCTTCAGTTTGGAAAGAGAAAAAAAAAAATCATACTAATTTGCTTCCTTTTCAATGTAGTGCTTGAACGGACACATACAAAATTTAGCATTTTTTATAACTATTACTACTGTCAGCATCAAAACAAGAGCTAGTATATCTTTTAGAAGAGGGGAAAATATTGTAATTTGTTGGAACCTTTCTAGATCTCCAGCAGTCTCCATTTCAAACCAGTCTCATGCTTTTCTGGGTTGTTGATCAGACCCTTCTCTTAGTAGAGAGATGCCTACCACCGCTACTAACGTTATACTAACAGACTCAAGGTACCCTCTCCGTCCTCTCATGCTGTCAACCATTTAGTTCAGTATCCATTTTAATGGAAAGGCGTGGGACCTCTTTGTATAAAAATGTCAGCCAATTGCATCTCTTTTCATTGCATAAGTATTAAGCCCTGTCCTCCCTGTCACCAAAATGTGTTCAACCTAAGAGAAACACTGCCCATTGTTTAGTTCTTGCAAGCAGAATCCCTACCATTGGTTCATAATAATCTCAAAAGAATAGGTAACTTTCAGGCTTTCTCTTATCACCAAGAACCTCTCTGCTCTGGGAGTTCACAAGGCCCTTACATATGTCTTCTCCGGAAGCAGGAGCACCGTGACTCTCGTAACCGTAGTCTAAACTGGAAATCCTATGTCTGACCCTGTGGTCAGGTCCAGGGCCAGCAGAGGGAGTAGCATACTCAAAAAATAACAATAACAAACTAGAAGCAAAATAACAGCAGCTTTAATGTCAAGTGCATGTACTCTTGCTAGTGTTAGCAGGAAGTTTCACGTTATTTCCTGGGATCGATTAGAACCACAGCCTGTCCGATTTCAGCGTACCTTTTATTCTTCTGTATTCTCTTTCCTATTATTCATTGTGTGTGTTTGTGTGTAACAAAGAATGTCTGCAAAATGCTGGACACATTTTTACCCTTCATTCCCACGGTCTGTAAAAAAGGAAAGTGTAAAACTAATCTGTAATGTCAGACAATAAAGACAATGTATGACACTATTTTGTATTTTGTGAAAAAAATTTACTCGACTAGAGTCAAATCTGAGAGAGAGAGAGTCGCCCTGGGTGAAGGACGGGCACGTATTGCCTGTGCCGTTGCCCGTAAAGCCACACGCGGGATATTGCTATTATACTTCCAACACACTTAGATCATGCTAGACAAGAACGCCTTGCTGTGCCGCTTCTCTTTGCAACAGCCTCTTTTCTTTCCTGTCTCTGTCTTAGCATGTGCACAGAAAAAGGAAAAAAAAAGGCTCAACTATAACCTTCTTCTGCCAAGTGGAGAGAGAGGGCAGTCATCCTCTAGACAGTCAGCCTCCCTTGAGCGAGGTCCCTCCTGGACCCCTTTCCTGCCTCTTCCCAGGCTACCTGTTCTGGAAAGGCTCAGTGGACCAGTGGGTTCACGAACATATGGCTGCCCAGAGCCAAAGCTTGGCTGAGGCTGAGCACATAGAGCAGTGTCCTGCCTCCTTGCCTTCCCGCTCCTCCCACGGAGCCCTCCCCAGCTCCGCAGTCTGGGAGAGGCAGCCCTCAGCTGGGTCCTGCTGCAGAGGTTCTCGTGGGCACCGTCCAGATGGCAGCAGTGCGCTGTCTGGGCGCGGAGACCCGTTTACTCGTCTTTACTCATTTGATTTGCTTGTATGCTCAAGCCTCTTCTCGGAAAGGACCCGAGATAGTTTGCAACAAAAGTCATCAAAAATGACTTCATAAAATAAATTCAGAAAAATCAGAAATGAAAGAAAAGATAACGCCAATATGCTCATCTTAAGCAGCAAGCGTGTGCCTCGGAGCTTTTTGGCCAGGAGACAGGAAAAAAAAAAAAAAGAAAGAAAGAAAAGGAAAACATAATTGGTGGTTTTATCAGAACGGAAATGCCAGTTCTCAGGGGACCAAAATTTCGGTTGGCATGAAATATAAAAAGGAAGTCTTCCCTCAGAGCTTTAGAGGAGGAGCACTAAGTAATGAAACAGACAATTACAGCAGCAGGTGTCAAGTGGCTGATTATGACACTGACCTTCAGCTGAAATTAAAGACAAAACCTGACTGGCCCGATCTGGAGCAGGCAGTTCTACAAGGAAATGAACTTATGCCATCCAAATGTATAGACTTCCTTTGGTATAACATGATCTAAGGAGAGAATTTAGAGGTTTTAGTCTGGCGTGTGCTTCTAAATTCTGTTTTTTTATTTATGAGCCTTACCCCTTTGGGGACATTCTCTTTGTAAAATCAGATTTCAGACACTGCGCACAACAAATTGTGCTTGATTTAATAACCTCTACTTGCTTTATCATAAGTCTGTGTGGTTCAATGTATTTTATTATACTGGTATATATAATTCCTACTTATACTGTTTCTTGTTAGAGGTAATGCATGAATTTATTCCCCTCGAGGAGAGAACATGAATTAAAAAAAAAAATAGTGCCTGTAATATAACCTGATGATTATGGTATCATAAGCAATAAATTTTTTTTTTACAAAACTTGCATCAAAATTATCCTACCCTCTTTCTTCTTTGTGTATCTTTAAGATTTATTGAAGGAACCATACAAAGAACACTCATAAAAAGTTTAGTAATGAAGGCAGCTGGGGTGTAATTGCAGTGACAATATGTTTCAGTTTCTGGTAGACTTCCAGTGCCAAATATCACATCCCAATCTAAAACCAGATATCCTGACTTTGAGTTCAGAATGTAAGGTCTCAATAAAAATTTTTGTAGAGAGATCACTGGTGTTAGACCTGATCGTAGGGGTCCCCACTCTTCTATCACACCTGTAAGGTCTTGAATAAGTCAACTAACTTCCCAGGAATCTACTAAAAACACACTGAAAATAACACAGCTCAGAGAGTTGTTGCGTAGATTTTCAAAGATAATGGATGTGAAAGCACTTTGTAAAATACTATATGCATGTCAGATACTAGTATAAAATTGCATATAGATGTATACACATGTGTCCAACAATATGCAAACTTTTCTAACTGGACCCATATTTTGCACACATGCACATACACAAGCATACCTTCCCTACTCCTTCCTCCAGTAACTAAGTGTCTCGGTCAGAGCAGGAAAGTGAAACATTTCAAATCCTGTCTCCTACCCCCATTCTCTTCTCTGTTTACAACTGGAGGCCCTATGAACTCAGGAAATCCTGGTCGCTCAGGCTCCTACTTCTCCGAAACACATTGTGGAACATGAACAGGCCAGAAATGATGAGTTTTCCCAGCGTCAGTTCACCTTCCTTTCCTTTCCTTGCCCATCCTCTCTGGTGGGTACCCTGTGGAGAGGGGTGACTCAGTCACAGGTGGAATAGGGGAGTTGGAGGGGGGAGAATTCATCTCATAAATAATCAACTGCGACATTAGGACTAACATCTAGTCTTCAAAACATATCCTCTCAGACTCTCTCACTCTCTCTCACTACCTTTTTTTCTTTTCCTTTTAAGATTTTATTTATTTATTTGACAGACAGAGATCACAAGTAGGCAGAGAGGCAGGCAGAGAGAGAGGAGGAAGCAGGCTCTGTGCTGAGCAGAGAGCCCGATGTGGGGCTCGATCCCAGGACCTTGGGACCATGACCTGAGCCGAAGGCAGAGGCTTCAACCCACTGAGCCACCCAGACACCCCTCACTACCTTTTTTAAAATCAGGGGTTAGTCCACTAATTCTAGGAAAGTAAAAATTATTTCTCTGCTTAAAAACCTGAGGAGATGACCTTCTAGTTCAGATTAAATCTAGCCCCTTTTATGACATCAGAGATCCCCAAACCTGGCACCACCCCTCACCAGCCTCCGTCTCCTCCGTTCCCCATGATGAACCGGTGCGTCCACCACCCTGGCTCCCTCATGCTTCCCTTCCCTTGCTCATGACACGCTAAGGCCTGGAATGTTCTTCTCTCCTTGCAACACATCCTCTCTTCTGCCCCGAAACCTCCACTATTAAGACCCAAGTCAAGTGATGCCTCCTGCCTGACCTGTCAGAATTAGTCACCTCATCTGTGTCCCCACGGCACGGGGGACACAGCAATCCCTTTAAGGATAGTCAGTGAATGCGTACTGGACGAAAGGATGACAAGAGGGTCAAACATAGCCAAGCACTGCTCTGCTATACCTTCTCAAGCTGCTAACGAAAACCAGGCGGACTGGGCTGTGTTCCCAGCCAAACCTGAAAGGCAGACTTTTCAGCCACGGGGAGGGTGTCCACCCCTGTCTCGCGGTCATCTGCTCAGCCGCATCTCCAGGAACAGCTGTTTCAGCGATTACACATTTGGTCCTTTCCCTGAAGCCTCCCTCCTTTCTGGTGCTGAGAGGAAACCAAAATACTTCCTGGAAAAGAATCAGAAAAATGTATGGATTTTGTCAGCCTTCTTAAAAATTGATACAACAGCAAGTTGAGAGGACTCAGAGGATGGAGTGCAGAAATGAATTTTTCATTTATTCGCTAGGAAGCGAGCTATTCTAAATTTGCCAAGTATGATGTATGTTTTCCTTCTTCCATAAATCAACTGTTCTCTCAGGAGTCTTAGATCTCTATGTTGATCTGCATGGACCACTGTCCCTTAAGTCTTCTCTCCATATATCATCCAGTAATTTCCAGGAAAGGATGTTCACAGAGATTACGCACTCTAACTCTTCTGAAGTTTTAGCAGACAACCAGACTTCACGACCAGGCCAGAGGCCACCATCTACAGGGGTCACCACCTGAAAATGAAACCCAGTGATATCTCCACTGATCTACCCCAATGCCAAGAGGCAGTTGCCCTTTCCTAGTGACCCTAAAGAGAGAGCTGAAAGGAAGGCCAGAGATGGCATTCCCAGCAGTAGGCCCCGGGAAATGCATCAAACAGGACAGTGTCCAGACAAAGAGACATGATCCCCAGGGAGCCAGGGCCCTCCCCTCCCCAGAGTCTGGACACGCAGTGGGTGTTGGGTGTTGCAGGGAAGATGCCAGTGAATCGTGTCTCCAGCACAGAATCTCCACTTAGTTTCCACACAATCAGAGTGCTTGAAATTGCACCAATTAGAGATTCATTGAGGAGATGGTGGCTCTCCGTCACTCACACAGTGGTGTAATTTAGATTCAGGCTATTGTTTTTCCCTTAACACATAACTACAGTCAATTATTTGTCTCTTAACACAGAACCACTAATAGGGGCTTTGAAGGAAGGAAGCAGGCAGGAAGAAGTGGGGAAAGCTGGTTTTGGGGACCAGGCAGTACGAAGCAGGGAGCATTGGGAGTGGAAATGCCTCAAACACAGCGGGAAGCTCAGGGAGTGAGCAGAAGTGGGGGAGGTAAGAGACTTACAGACAGGAAGGTTCAAAGGACCGGGTTCGTGCCCAAGGTGGGGGCGGTGGGGGGCAGCCCTGCGGGCTCCCTGTACTAGAGAGCCCCATGAACGGGTGCAAGCAGCACCAGGATAGCCATTAAAATACTGAAATGCACACCCCCAGCCCCACCTCTGAAGTCACTGGCTCCAGACAGGTCCCAGGAGTCAGAACCTCTTGGGCTTTAGAAAGGCCGTGCTGCAGCGCAGGAAGCATATACACAGCTTCAAATCCTTATGAAACAAAGTACTTTGCTTTTTGGATTTCAGATTTGCAGATAAGACATTTGCACTTGCGTTTCTGTAGTGATTGATAAACAGCCCGCAGGCTCCTCCACCCCTGGGGCCCTCACACTCTCCCCGCAACCGCAACCAGGCAACTGAAAGGTATCCTCCAGCCCAGCCAGAAGCCCTAGGCTGCTACTCCAACACCACGGATGGGGCCAGGCCCTGCACCTTCTCAGCTTCAGGCTGCTAAGCCTTTCTCGTTAGTGAAGCGGTGGGTGGTCCTGATGCCTTTGGTCGTCAGAAGTGACTGTGGGGCTGTGGGAAAGCCCCCGGCTTGTAGACGAAAGGGGGATCCACTTTGTTTCTGCCATGCTCCAGCTTGGAGGCTTCGGGTAACCCAGTTACCACCTCTGAGCCTCAGTTGGCTAACCTGAAAAATGGGAATATAATACTTCATACAGTTGCTAGGAGGATGAAGTGAAATAGTTGGGGTTAAATTAATTTATAGACGGCAAATTCCTCTTCGAATATAAGCAACTATCATTCCTAGCTCCAATAATGAGAATGAAACCAAACAATGTATGTAAAAGTGCTCTGGCCACTGTAAGTTACATAAAAAAGTGCCATTGTATTATTATTATTATTATTATTACTACTACTACTACTGCTACTACTATTATTATTAGGAAACTCCTACCCCAGAAGAGAGTCTGGCTCCCCAGAGTTGAGGGGGTAACCCAGCTGCATAGCCTAGAGGAGCCTCCTTCCTTCAACCCCTCTGTCCAACCTCCCATCCCAGTCCCTCCTCCCTGCTGTGTGACTGGTCCTTGGGGAAAAGGATGGGTAAGGGCAAGAAGCCTGCCAGGGGCCCTGCCTGGAAGGGTTCCGGGGGGGGGGGGAGGCAGCCCTCAGGGCAGAGGAACTCCTTTGAGGGCCCCTCAGCAGCCCAAACACAGCCGGGCCCCTGCATTCCAGGGTAGCCAGAGCATCTGTGCTCAGACCCCAGCCCAGGCTCTCCTGCTCAACCTCCCCCAGCCATCCTCTTTAACCTCTCTGGGCATTGCGACCCACACTTGCACGTTTAGAGTAATGATGCCTAGTGCGGTTGGTCGTGGAGAGAAATCAATGGGGAGGCACATGAAAACCCCTCTACCTGGCAAAGCACAACGCAAAAGTGAAGTCGTTTCTTATCGGTGTGGGGAACGGGAGGATACCGTGGTAGCTCAGAAGCACAGGTTTCGTGGTTAATGAGACTGAGCTGGCAAAGTCTGCTGGGGGAAATCAGACGCATCCTTGAGCAGGCTGGGGCCACAGGCTGCCAAGCGTCACGCTCTTCCCTGGGCCCGGACAGACCATTCAAGGTACTGTTGAGAGTGAAAGAGTGGCATCCCCAGCCCACCGGCGTCACATGAGTTCTTTGCTCTGCTCTGTTCTCTTCTGCCTTGTTTCTAATTCTAGACTTTTCTCAATTTATAGATTTGACTTTTGTGTGATGCTGAGCCCCAGGAAGCTAACAGCATGGCATTTTCCAGAACTGATGTTGTGTGTCCTAACTGCAAGCAGACCCCACAGCAAAGTCTAAATTGAATAGTCCAGAGCACTGCTCTCATGGGGCATGTCCCTGGGTCTGAATGCATTGATGGTCAGTCTCTGGGTCTTGCTATGAAAGAGTCCTCCGTCCCCCTGGCCGGACCCAACAGACTGGAATGGAGTTTATGTGAACACCCAATGCACCTGAGGGTCGCACCGCATTTTCTTACTCATAACTGGCTTCCTTCGTAGACTAATTATCATAACACGGGAAAGCTTTCCAAGAAACCTCATTGTAGAAACAAAGCTGTGAAATTCAAGGTGTGAACAGTTTCATGCCTAGGACTGTAGTACAGACAGAAATGGCTTTTCATTGTTTTCTACTTTTTTTCTTTAGTCACTTTTAAATCTCACTGTTCTTATTGCTAAAATAACTGCTTTTTCATAGACACAGAGAAGGACATTCCCTACAGGAAATGTGGCCAAAAATCCCTAAAGTAGCCGAAAATTAGAAACTGAGAGTTTTCTCTTCCCCATTTGAATCGAGTCACAGAGCAATTTGACAAAGTGAACTTTTGCCCCAAAATAGGGATTAAATAATTTGTGCCTCATTTGATCCTTAATTGGAGACTCAATATGCATGATATTACGAGGCATGATCTGGCCTATAAATTATCCTCTAAAGATCATGCCAAGACAGAGAGATTGAAAATTTAGAAATTATGCAAACCACATCCATCCCCAAGAGTCTCCTAGTTTATATTTCAAACTCTATCCTGAAATGTCTTTTTATTCTACACGGAACTTCCCTCAAAGAGGAAACAGACACACCTTGTAATTATCACCGCTTACCAGTAGCCTCATTACACGGGCACACATCTGGCGTCCTATAGAACAGTCCTCTACTAATATTCTTAACTTCCAATATGTAACCCGAACTCCAGACTATAGCCATGTGGTCCTGAATTACGTGCCCCGGCAACTCAGGTTTAGGATTACCGTCTGCATGACCCCGGACGTCCTCCTGCTGGGGAATCCTCAAGGTTGCTGTTTTTAACCTTTGCCGGAGGCTTTGGGAAAACCCGTTAATGACTTGCCTTGTCTCTCCAGACGCAGGGGGCAGGTTCTCCTCGCTCCTCCCCCAGCCACACCATCAGCAGGCCCATCCCCATGCCGGTGCGCTCCGCGTCCGCCTGCTCCAGCCCGTCGCACACCCCTCAGGACTCCCTCACGGGGGTCGGGGGAGACGTTCAGGAGGCGTTTGCGCAAAGTAAGTGGCGGGCACTGGTTGTCGCTGCGTTCTGCTTCCCTCCGCGGCACGTGGGACCCCGCCGTGTGCTGGGCGGGTGGAGTTCATCAGAGCCACCGGGCGGCTCGGCCCGCGTGGCCCTCGTCCCGACTGGTCTGGAAACTCCTTAGGCGGGTCAGTTTCTCACTTCACCGTCCTACGTTCCTTCTGCTTCTCTAGCCCGGCCCCACTTTTTAGGAGTCTGTGCGCATTAAGGGAAGGGAAGTCCTTTCACCGGTATCGCAGGAAACTTTATAAATGGAATACATTTTAAAACTCCAAAAGATCTTATGTCCTGCTTTCTTCTCTTGGTGTTAAAGCAAACTCAAGATCGAGGTTAAACTGTCCCAGCCGAAGCGGGATGGAGCCCCGCGGCGATCAAGCGGTCGCTCCGTCGTTTGACCGCTGCCCTCCAGCGTTGAGTCACTCACTGCCTCTGTAACGTGGGGCCCTGGGGTTCAGCCTCCACAGTCCATGGAGAAGCCCCAAGAGTGATCAATAGAACCGTATTCTCCCTCCTGCTGCGTTTTCCATTCACACACCAGGGGTGGGGGCAGGGTCCGCAAGGCAAGCGGTTTTTTGCCTTTGGAAATACGTTAACTCTTGTGAAACTTTTTCTTGCCATTGCTTTTTAAATCTACAGAAAGTTCGGAAAAAAGAAGAAAATCTTCCTACGGGACCCTCACCTTCCCAAACTATTAGACAGTTTGGTCCTTCTCAACTTTTCATTATATAGGATTATACGTAATTTTTACAAATGTTTACAAATTTTTACAAACACCTACTCTTTTTTTTTTCACCCAAACAAGACCATGCATTGCATTTTGGTCGGCAGTTTGCATTTTCTTTAGGTTAGCAGTATATCATGAACATCCTTCCAGGTCCTCACACAGAGATCTAAGGAAAAGGGAGATATGTATTCGATTACTAGTTTGAAGGCAAAAATAAATAAATAAATAAGTGAAGTCAAAAGACAAAAAATAGACTGAGGAAAACATTTCCAGAGTATGTGGCAATCGAGTTTCCCGATTGTAGCTCCACATAAAGCATATAGAGATCAGTAAGAAAAGACAGTTCCGAAACAGAAACAGGTGAAGGATATGGACAGAAGAAGCACTATAAAACGCCAATAAAGATATAAAAGGATGTCCAATCTCCACAAACTGTTGTAGAAATACAAATACCACTGCTCACCTAGCAGATTGAAAAAAAATTAACATTAATAATAGGCAGAGATAGCAAGAGTATGAGGAAAGAGACACTCTCGTGTATTGTGTATGGGGATAAAATCTTACATTTTAAAGGAAAAGAATGATGTACTCTCTACTCTGTGGGAGAGGAATAGATCCATAAGAGGACTCTTTCATCTAAAAAAGAAAATAAGTTATACAAAATAAACTTTTTTAATTTTTAGAAGAAAAAATGTCCTCTCAATCTTGTCTTGAAGAAATTTAAAGCATTTCTAACCAAATTGAGATGTCAGTTATCATTGTTTTATTTGACTCTTGACTTTTTAATTTACATATATTTATTATTTTACCTATTGAGGTTTACTTCCCGAGAAATTACCAGAAGAGCCGTCGTGGCTTAGGGGCTGCCCCTAGCTCATAAAGAATTCATGCTTTTGTGAGTTCATCTGCAAGTCAGGTGTTTGGAATCTTGAGCCCTTTTTTTCCAAGATGTTATGGAGCCCTCTGTTCCATCTCTACCTCACACCCAAGCCAGTCCACGGACACCCATTTAACCCTTTGTGTGCCTGAAACCTCATCGTAATCTTTGTCTGCCATGAAAAACCATAGTCGAAGTTGCAATTCACAGTCCTAGGTGTACACCTTCTGCCCAGGTCTCACAGCAGGTGCATCCCACACTCTGGGGCATTCAGCGGATAGGGTTCCCACTCCCCAGAGATACCTATAATGGTAGGGGGAACTCCAGGAGCCCTGATGAGAAACAGAGGTTGTGGTGATGGAGATCAGAATCCCATGTGCTGGCCACTAGGTCATGGCAGAAACAGTAGCAGCAGCTGGCAAGGTACAGTTCTCCAGGCAAAATCAGACTTTACATCTGTGTGGGTTTTCCTAAAAAGAGGCGGCCATAGATACTAGCTGACCTGGGACCATCCCAGTTTATGGCAGGTCACCAGTCTTATTGTTATCCCCAGCCCCTTTCACTCGCAAACTTGTCCTGATTTGCACAATAAGTTGAATGAACCCCTCCGTCATCAGTGGCCACTGCCCTAAGTACAATGTATTGTTTCAGAAAATGAACCAAAGCACTTCTGAGAAGTCTTTGAAGTTCTCTTGCTTCAGGATTATCAATGTAAATGATAAACTGCATAAAAATTTGGAGGGAAAAAAACGACAAGCTGTGTTTTTTTTTTTTTTAATTATCATTTCTTCTTCACTCAAGGTTCAAGAAGAAATTTAAGGAATGACTTACTAGTCGCTGCAGATTCCATCACTAACACCATGTCCTCTCTTGTGAAAGAGCTGAATTCAGGTGAGTCCCCAGTCCCATCTAGGCTATCCGCTCATTGTAGAGGGACCAGAAAGTGCTAGGGGCCTCTGTTAGAGATTTCATTGTCAAGTAGAAAAAGATATATTGAAGATCTATGTGATACTTTGTTGGTATATTCAGACTTTTTAATACTATTTATACTTTACTGATTGGAAGACTGTTAATACATGGTCAATGCAGAAAGTTTGAAAAATGCAGAGAGGAATAAAGAAATATACCAAAATTGACTTGTAATTCTAGTTTTTGTAATATCTGGTATTTGTAACATATAATATCATGATCGAAAGTGACATGATGCTAAAGTTATTTCTTACAGTCAAATGTTTTATTTACTCATTTAAGCTCTGTTCATTGGGAATGCATGGCTATTTGAATGAGGCTAAATTGAAATTTACCTTTGCAATATGTCCAAAGAAAGATCTATCCAGAAAATAAAGAGCATGCCATTGAGAGGGACTCTTTATCCTAAAATACTACACAGTTTTTAAAACTTTAACAGCATGAATATGCAGATAATATCTTACCAGTTACTAACACATCTCATCTGTTCCTTTAGTCCCCCAACAAGATAGTTGTCTGACAGTCACAAAGTTTGAGATTAAACAATTATAAGAAATACAACTTCAAGGAGTGTCTGGATGGCTCAGTTGGTTAGGCAGCGGCCTTCGGGTCAGGTCATGATCCTGGGATCCTGGGATCGAGCCCTACATCCAACAACCTGTTCAGTGGGAAGCCTGCTTCTCCCTCTCCCTCTGCCTGCTACTCCACCTGCTTGTGGTCTCTCTCTCTGTCAAATAAATATATAAAAAAAAGAAATACAACTTCAATATTAAAAAGATTCTGGATTTAGGTTTCTTAAAGCCTCTGTAATAAGAATTAAAATAATAAAAATTGTTGCTGCTAGTCTAAATTAAGATTACCAAGTAGGATAAAAATGGCAGTAGTTAATACATCACGACTAATGGCATCTACCCACTGCCCTAGCACATGGTGACTAAAACGTTGTTCTTACTGTGGAAGCTTCAAATACTATCAGTTTATATTCACAATACTTTGAGATATTAAGTGAATGTATTATTTTAGTTTTGTATTTCCTGTATTAAAATAATAGTAAGGGGCAACTGGGTGGCTCAGTGGGTTAAGCCTCTGCCTTCAGCTCAGGGTCCTGGAATCGAGTCCTGCATTGGGCTCTCTGCTCAGCAGGGAGCCTGCTTCCCCTTCTCTCTCTTTGCCTGCCTCTCTGCCTACTTACAATCCCTGTCTGTCAAATAAATAAATAAAATCTTTAAAAAAAAATTAATTCAGTCAAGACACAAAAACTCCTCAATATGACTGAGATTTAAAAAGACAATACTGTATATACCAAATGATTTTCTAGAAATTCATGTCAGTATCAAATGTCATTTTGGGAAAAAAAGATAATAAACTCACCTGACATGTGTACCACAACTGCTTAATGTTTTCCACAGCACAGGTTGACTTATGTTAAGCCCAGCAGCCCTCTATTTGCCAATCATTAAAAAAAAAAAAAAAAAAAATACCCAACCTAAGTCATTCTTCGTTTCTTCCATTGTACCTAACAGAGGTGGGGAGTGAAACAGAGAGTAACGTGGATTCTGAATTTACGCGGACTCCGTTCGAGGATCTAGTTCCATCGCCCACCTCGGAAAAGGCTTTTCTAGCGCAAATCCATGCCCGGAAACCTGGGTACCTCCACGGCAGCACCCCCCCCAGCACCATGCGCAGTGACGTGTGAGTATCTTCGGCTGGGGGATCTTTCTCAGGAACACAACACTCTGTAGGCAATACGGGAAAATAGAAACGTGGTTGCTTCATTCTTTATTTCGGAAAGGGATGATGAAGTTTTCTTTTTCTGCCAGATGAGGTAGAAGGATGGATGCTACATTAAATTGGGTGTTGGGACTTTTCCGCCTTCATACTACCCAGAATAGCCATAACCAAAACCAGCTGGTGCTCTTTGAGAGCCTGGCACGCCCAAGGCATGGGGCTAGTTGTACTCAAAATAGTATTAAGGAATCCCTCTCTGCCTTTTGGGACTCACAGACTCGCTCAGGAGATAAGTCATCCTACCTTCTAAATGTACTGTATTTGCCCTTAGAGGACCAGGTGATGCTGGAGAGGCCTCTCTTCAGAATGGGTGTGAACAACGTTATCTAAGCACCTGGGATTGAAATCAATGAATGTCTAAAGCCTCATTATAAAGAAATCCAATCTGGTGGACTTGTTGAGTGTGTGTAAATCTGACCTTTGAAAGGCATTTTGCAAAGATTTTCATCCAGTTAGGCTTCTGTGGCTTGACAGAAAGCAGTAGAACCCGTGACGTCCCCTCTAGTCTTGTCTGTGTCCCTGGATCAGCTCAAAATCAAATCAGACAGGCCTAGGAACCCAAAGCTGAGAAGCAGAGGGGGAGGCCCTAGGAGGGCTTGCTGGCTCCCGCGTGGGTGGGAGGGAAGGCTGGGAAGCAAGGGGAGCCTGCTAGAGAGGGGGGCTCAGGGAGCCGTGGGAAAGGTGGACAGAGGGGCTCACCAGAGGGTTACAAAGGGGTTCCCCGAGCATTACAGACCAGGAAGGTGATGGTGCTTAATGTGAAAAATGCTGCAGACTAGTCTACAAAAGTGAACTGGCCATTTTCAGGACCCAAAGAAGAAACGAACCAGAGGCCTTTCTAGTGTTTTGGATCTCAATCCAAGTACTGAGTAGACCAGTAGTAATGGGGAACTATAAAGAGATGTGGTTGGAAAGCGGGTGGTAAAAAGGCAGGCGGAGAGATGCAAACAAAACCGTTCTAACATAATTTTAAGTAGCAGTAGGCTGCTGCTTTTCCTTTTAGTTTGCTTTCCTGTCCTTTCCTCTATAATTCAGAATTATTTGATTTGCTTCTTATTGAAAATGGTGAATTAACTGCCGGCAGTATAGTCTGGTAAGTAACCTATCTGTGTGATTTTTCAGAATGAAGCATTTACATCTGCTTACCTAAAATTTTCTTGTTCTAATCCAAAAATCCAAGACTGTAGCTAAATCTACCCCACTCCACTGTCCCCAGCATTCTGGTGACAGTATCAGCTACCACTATCAGGCTGCGGTACTTCGGAAGGGAAAGTTCACAGAGGCCTCGCAGTCCTATTTAGGCTGGCCCCAAACCTCTAAAAATAATGAGAACATGTCGTACAGATATAAATAAACATGAACAGTGGCATTTAAGTTCCAGCTCAGAAACTTCTACTTGATCACTCTCTTCACTTTAGGGCATGTCTTAGTATCTGTCCTACCAAACAGACACCGGGTTTTACTCTGAGACTATTTTAGTCATATGATTTAGGTGGCGAATTTATGTTTAGTCTCAGAAGGGGTTTTTATAAACGGGGATGGATAGATGCAAACAGAGTCACACATTAGTGAATGAGATCATTCTTCGCTCTTTATCTCATGATAGAATTGAACAATTTGAGACGATTTCTTAGATTCAGAACTCGTATAAATTTTTTAAGATCAAGAGCTATGCGTTTTTAAGATCAAGAGCTATGACCTCCCTGACACCCATGAGCTGATTATTCTAAGACTTAATCTGCTGTAAAAATAAAGTACATGGGTGCGTGTCCCAACACAAAGAGGGGGTAAATTATGAACAAATGTCCTTAATCATTATTTCACTAGAGGGCTCACTTTCCTTATAGAAAGTGTTCTTGGATTCCATTTAAAAAAAAAAAATTAAAAAGGCCCACAGATTGGGAAAACTATATTTTCTCCAAAGAGAAGGCCACCACTTTTAAGACTGACAAACACTTTAAAGGCAATTCACTTCTGTAAACCAAAGGAAAACACAGATGACCAATGATCCTCAGACTGCCATGGAAAAATTACATATGAGAATGCCTTGATCATTCATTTCTCCAAACTTCCAAAGTCTGTTTTTTGTTTTTTGGGGTTGGGGGGGGTTGTTTTTTGTTTTGTTTTTTTTTTTAATTTTCTGTTAGGTAACAGAAGATGTTGAATTGAAGTGAATTGAAGCCAAGAAGCGAATTCGGGGACTCAGTTAATTGGGGCCAAAAACCACAGCTAACACATGAATTCCACTCCTACTTTTAAGATTTGCTCCCAAACACCATTTGTGGTCTGTTCCCAGGGTCTCAGAAGACGGGGACCCCTACGTGCGGCCAGACGATGAGAACTATGAAAACGACTCAGTCCGGCAGCTGGAGAACGAGCTCAAGATGGAGGAGTACCTGAAACAGAAGTTACAAGATGAAGCCTACCAGGTATGGGCAGCCAGGCCCGGCCCCAGCACCCCACCCCTCGGTAGCCAGGTCTTTTACATCACTCAGAAAATCCATCCCTTCTCCTTTCTTCCACCCTCCCTCTCCAGAATATTCTTTTTTTTTTTTTTAAGATTTTATTTATTTATTTGACAGACAGAGATCACAAGTAGGCAGAGAGGCAGACAGAGAGAGAGGAGGAAGCAGGCTCCCTGCTGAGCAGAGAGCCCGATTCGGGGCTCGATCCCAGGACCCTGGGATCATGACCTGAGCCGAAGGCAGAGGCTTTAACCCACTGAGCCACCCAGGCGCCCCTCTCCGGAATATTCTAATTGCATTCCTTAAGCCACATATTCTAGACAGTTGTAAAAATTTTAAATACTTCTAGAGCTATGCTGTTCACCATGAATTCTTAGAAATTCTGATCTGGAAAGTGAAAAAGACCTTGTCCCATTAGGGGAAACATAGTAACTAACGATTTATACTCCTCTAAGATCATTGGGAAAGATGCAATTTCTCATAGATTAAAAAATGAAAATGTAAAGAACAAGGCCCAAAGAAACTGAGTAAGTATAAATCTATCTCTTCCCTTGAATCCTTTGTCCTCAGCCTCCTTCCCTGCCCACCTCATGTCAAAATAAATCAGTAGGAGAGTATCACATCTCTCCCAGAAAGGTAGAGGAACTGTAGGCCCCGTGTACAGCAGGGTGTGGATGGACAGATTGTCTTATATACTGGGGTATGTTATTAATCCAGCTGAGAATTCACCGAACCTAACACACACAACTGGGAGTAAGCATAATTAGTAAGTCATCCCGAAGGGGATACATTTTCCCCATGGAGATTTTTTACTGCCCTGTTGGTCTTGCTTGTGTGTTTCTCTTCCCTGTGATTCACAGGTGTTTTCTTGAGGTGCTGGGAGCTCAGGGATGTTTGCCTGGTTGAGACCTACTGCCCCCCGACAAGGCCCCATGGGATATTTCTTCATGTTGAGCTTTCTATCCAGTGCCAAACAAGCCATATTTTTAGATGAGCAGTGGCTCTCTCTTACTCCGTTAGTGAAGGAAAGAGAAGCAGAGAGAATACATTATCTCTATTTCTCAGAATATGTTTATGAATTGTTTTGAAAACATTTTCCCAAGAAGAATGTAGCAAGAGAGAAACTGAAGCCTCCCAACCCCATCCCAACAATATAAAACAAAGGTTTTGCCTATTTGGAATGCCCCATTAGCCCTTTCGGTTTAACAACTGTATTTTAGAGGCAGCTAAAATGAAGGCCTCATCATACCCCATCCCCACCCCCCAAAAAAGAAAAAAATCAGTGACTATATATATATATAGGTAAAGCCATGCTTCAACACTACAGAAAAAGTTGCCAGAAGTGGAGAACCATGGAGAATGCTCTTTGCCACATCTATGGCCCGTCCACAGAAGGAAATTAGCCTGGATGAGGCTGCCAGGGTGTCTCTGGGAGCTCTGAGGGATGGCATTCCTACACGAGTTTTATTTGGCTCTGCCGCCAAGAGGGAAAGAGGGATGTGGTTAAATAATCAGTGTTCTGGTTCATGCTGTTAGCAGTGCCTGTTAGGCCTCCCTCTTCGAGCCCATATGGGTTGCTGGATGTTGGTGACAACAGTCACTGAAATTCTCAGTTGTTTTTTTAACAGGGGATAGTCATTTCGTATAAAATACTAAATTATATTTATTTATATTATATTAATTATATTATAATTATATTAATTATATTATATTTATATATAATATATAATTATATTATAATTATATTAATTATATTAAATTTAACCTTCTATGAGTAAAATGAAGGGAAATGCTATTAATAGCTTAAGATGCAGTTGGGGTCTTTGCCATCTCTGGTTAATCTTAAGCCCCTTCTCTCCTTTCCATGCCCAGCGACTTCAAGGGAAAGGTAAAGAAAAGGTGTAGGAGACGATAGTAGGCCTGTGTGTCCGCACTCAAGGCATATGCCCTAGAGAAGGCTGAAGTGGCTTTCCTTGACTCTTCTGTGAGCGTATGGTTCCCTGACGGGTCAGAATGCTGTTTTTATTCATTGGACTCTCTCACTCTCTGTCCTTCTGCATGGCTTCCAACCAAATAATTCACCAGCTTGACCGCATCACAGACTTGACATGTCACCTTTCTTGTTTGTGTCCTTTGTCACCCGCAGGTCAGCTTGCAAGGTTGAATACAATATCCTTTTATCACTCTCCTCTCAAGTAAGTACTGTCTTATTTAGGAGGAAACATGGCCACCGTACACTGAATTCTGATAACTAGTAACCTCAGTTCACAACCACTCTGTTTTAGGTGTTTCTGTGTTCTGTGTCACAAATATCCTCCTTCCCTACTGATGTCAAAGAATCATCCCGGCCTATGGAGCATCTCATTAGAACCCAGGGGAGATTTGGCAGACAACCTTGGGAATTGACTTTTTACTCTACTAATTAGGAAAATTGGCACAGAAACTTCTATAACACCAGAGATGCCCCAGAAATCCCCCGGGGCTGGGGCGCCCCATCACCGGTCCCTAACAGCACCTGACTTTGCAGCTTCTCCATCACTTAAGAGGGGAAAGTCCAGGCGAGCTCAGCATATCCAGAGCTGGGCCAGCCTCAGAGTCGTGCTGTGTTCAGGACCCAGAGACCAAACGTGCGCACTTTAACAAGTGAAGGCAAAACCATGCATTGTTAAAGAAAACAAAAGAAGCCAAACAGAGGGGGTAACTTCTGTAGCCTTTTATCTTTGGAATAGCCCATTCAAATGCATTGTGGAATTCAGCAAGATACAGCTTAATTTAAAATATCATTTACGTGGCATGCTATTCCCAATCCCCAGGGACCTAGCAACTTACGTGGAAAATCGTCAGTCACGTGATTGTGTAGCGAGACTGGCACTTGACTGGCAGGACCACTGGAGTGTAGCGGTTCACAGCTCAGAGGCTGGACTCCGACGGCCCCGATTTCAGTGGGGTGCCACCAAATCGTGGCCGCCTAACCCTGACAAATTATTAAACCCTCTGAACTTCTGTTCCCTCTGCACAACATATAACCTAATACTTACCTCGTAGTGGAGTTGTCCTCCCTGGGATGTAGTTTATAAAGAGCTTAACATGGTGCCAGACGCACCATAATTTACGGTGAGTGCACACGTACGTGCCCGGCACTGCGCTCACTACTTCACAAGCCATTCAGTCCCAGGGAGCTGCTGGAGTTGCTGCGTGAGTATAGGGGAAGCCCCCCGGCCCGGGACTCAGAACTAGCTTGCTCTCTGTATTTTTATAAACAAAGCTAGGACTCTGCCGTGTGCAGAGATTTTGTATACTTTTGGCTACCGTGTCTCATAAGTGTAGGTCTTGTTTCTGGCTCCAGCTAATGGCCATTTAGCTGTCCCCCGTTACAGTTCGGAGTAGATACACCTCTCCCAGTCGCTGGCTGGAGGAGCCCAGGTGCTTGTATCTACTTCAGTGACACAGTCTTTCCCAGCTGTAGACTCCTAGACGTCTGTAGTATAGCTGGTCGTAAAGTCAGCTTTGGCTGCTAAGTTTAAAAAGGGATCTACTTCTCTTAAATGACAAATCAACTTGCAGAGAATAATCCTAGCTCATGCATTACCGACCTCGTGTCTCAGTCCTCGGGTTAGGATTAAGCAAGTAGACATCATGGCAGAGCTGCTGTGAGCTCTGAGGCCCTAGTGGTGTAACTGACTATGTATTCTGGTCTCCGTCCCTTGGATTTGAGAATGCCACAGCCCGTGCTCTCCTGAGTCATGATGACCACAGTGGAAACAATTCCCAGGAGCCAGCCATTTCTGAAAACATCTACTCCCGTTATAACAGATCTAGTCCTAAAGGAGCAAGCCTCTCCTTTCACAGCATTTTCTTTCTCTTAGTGGCCGCAGTTGGATCATTTTTATTCTGCACATTATTTAAACATCAGTCACTAGTTCCTAGAAAAATATTTTCTTAAACAAACTGATGAAATGTCCTTGACATAAACTCAGATAAGAAATGGCATTTGGGTCTTCTACCGAAAAGCCAAAGATTTCAGTACTCTGAAAGTTCTTAAGCCACTGTTTTCATCTTTTGTTGTCAATTTGGTGGTGAGAAATGGAAACCATTGCGGCCTCTGCCATTTATACATCGTGTGGCTACCGAGCTGGGGTTCCACAGGACTCTAGATATGAACTAGCCTGTCATGAAATCAGCCACTTAGGCAAAAGGTATTTAGAACCTTACGGATCAATCCAAAAGCCAGTGGCTTTTCATCTTTGCAGGTAATTCTATCCTAGTTCTCGACGTAGCCAAGAAATAGAGCTGAAATCTTGGAACAGTTTGTGCTATGGAAATCGATTGGTTTGGGCTTTCTGACCATGCGACAAGACCAGAAATTGCCTCAAAGCTGTGCATTTCTTATCCAAGGGTCTGGAAGCCAGCTTCCCCGCTGCAAGTCAATTAGGTGTCCGCCAGGGCAGAGCCCTACACCGGAAAGGGACAGAGGTTGGAACCCCAGACAAATAAAAGACCCACCCGTTGGCTCAAAAAGAGCTATTTGAAAATAAATATGCAGTCATCAGTACTAACAGCAGCGAACAGAGTAAAACCTTGCCTTTCAACAAGCCTCTTAGGAAGAGATACAGTATACGTAACATTTAACACTAAATTTAAGAATCCACCAAAACTCCATTTGGCAGACTCAGATCTTGGATTTGTCCCTTTTCTATCCCTCTCCCCACACGGTACACCACTTTCCTTGGCCAGCCACATCCTAACTTCAGAAACTGGGGGCTTGGACAATCAAAAGTGGATTTTTTTTTTCTAATTACCATGGCATTTCGATGGTAGGTTACTGGTCTCATCTGCACAAACATTTCCGTTTGCCTTGCTTCGACCTCCAGATGCCTCAAGCTCCCATTAAGCAAGAGACCCAACGCAGAGGATTCCTGTCCTCTCTTTCAGAGGGAGCCATGGCACACCGTGTCCCAGGACCTTGGCTCCTGATTGTCAGAGGAAGGGAGGAGAGAGAGTGTGTGAATATATGTGTGTCGGGGCAGGGCGGGGGGGTTGCTGGGGAGAACCCTAAGCTTCGAAACCCTAACTTAGGGAACAGTTTTCATCTTTAAAAAAAAAAGTTACACATTCCTTATTCCCAGGCAAGCTATAGTCAGACAGATGATGAAGGTAACACGAAAGCTGGTGATGAAGGAGAGCCCCGCACCCACCCCCAGAGAGGAGAAGACACGCCGGGCAGCAGCCTCAGCGCCAAGAGGAGCCCCCCTGCGCAGCCACTCCCGACAGACCCCCACCCTTAGAGACGCGTTCTGCCGACCAGAGCGCAGCTAACTTTTCGTTCTAAGATTTGTAGTTCGTAGGTGTGTGTTTTGAGAAGGAAACAAAAAAAAGACTTCTGACTCCTGTTCAAAGCTAACTTATCAGCTACATCTTTTGTAACATGGCTCATCCCTGATTAGAAACAAACAAAAAAACAGCCACCACCACACACATGGAGAGAAAAAGGAAAGCCCACAAGCTGAAAACCACACTGCTGTTGCTCACGATGGCAGTATTAACAAGCATTTTAAGCCTTTGCACATGCTATCGAACCTGTTGAGTTTACAATGACAATATTAATACTGTTTATAGCTAGACGTTTGATTTCTGAATTCTTTGGGATTTTAGCGAACCAGTTTATTATACACTGTACATTTTTTTTTTCCCGCAGCAATTGGAAAAGAACAACCACTTGCAATTATACACTAACCCCAAAGGATTTGGTACCTTAGTATACAGACTCAGAGCCCGGAAGCCAAGAAGGGTTCTTGGCCTGCACTGTCTGCATTTGTCTCTCAGTGTCTGTGAGCAATGACTTGAACCATCACACCAGGATAATCCAGTCTTTGGGGCTTCTTTCCAACTTGGGGTTGTTTTCTTTCAAGATACTCTAACAAATCAGCCATAGAATTTAGTGTAAATATTTTTTCCAAATAGATATCATATTCAAAAAGACAAAGGCAACATTCAAATGATATAGACTCTAGTTTTTAAAATCAGCACAGATCTTCTTAAAAACTGTGAACTATGTTTTGAAATACTCGTTGCTAAAGCTGTTTATAAACCACAGGTGCCATACGACCCCCACACGGACTCAAGTTGTCTCTGCTCTTCCAAGGGCGCGTCCCTCTCGTTTCAGCTTTAGGGAGCATGTCTAACCACACCGCTCGTCCACAGCTTCCCCTATCAGGTTGTCTGGAGGCCTTCAGCTTTAAATGTACAGGCTTGAAGTGTGCTTGCAAACGCTCACTCTCCTTTTATTTCTGAATGTTTATTGCCTTAGCTGGCTACCTGGTGTTCTGCATGCAGCCTTCTGTGGTCATGGGAGAGGAAACGGGCTCTTCTAAGTGGAGCTGGGATTTTGCCCTCAGCGAGAAGCTGATGGGCAAAAAGCACGGTCGAAGAAGGAGGAATGAAAGGCTCTGTGGATGGTCCTTTCTGAGGGCCCTTGTCAGGGAGCATTAAAGACCTCCCTTAGGGATTCTGGGGAAATGACAACAGGATCTACTTGTTGCACAACTGGATGAAATAAAATCCGGCAACGTATTGAATACGTTATACGTAAATGGGCAGCTTCTCTGGAATTCCTGTCTCCTTTAAAAGAAAGAAGAGAACGTCATTTTAGAACAATGGCTCTCAAAGTGGGGGCCCTGGACCGGCAGCATCAGCATCACTTTGGGAATTTATTTAGAAATGCAAATTCTTAAACCCCAACCGGGTCCTGCTGCATCAGGAACTCTGGGGATTGGGCCCTGGCCATCTGTGCTTTAAGAAGCCCCCCAGGTGATTCCTGATGCATGCTAAATGTTGAGAACCACTGCTTTAGAATAAAGTTGCATATAGAACCTCTAAACAGTCCTGGTTCAGGATAAGCAAGAAAGGCTCTGAGTCAACCTCAAAGCTTCAGCAATTCGATTTTGCTCCCGGGGCTGGCAAAAACCCTCTCCCACCCCCCACGTAGGTGGTGGTTGGTGTGTGCCCAGCTGAGAACAGACATCCTGACACCTGCCGGGTCCCTCTCCAGACGGCGTGTCTGCGTCTGGTCAGAAACCATGACCTTGGCTGCCCTTTGGAACAAAATCGCTTGCCTCGGCGATAGCAAAGCTCTCGGTTGGTGTTAGTAAGAAGCCCACGCTGTCTGTTGATGTGCTTCTTCATACTTCTCCCAGAGAAGCAGCCTGACAAATGTCCCCGAAAACAGGCTTACACCAAAGGGGCACAACTGCACAGTTCTCAGATTTCTTTGCACAGATGGATTTTATTATGAGTTTTGTTGGTTTATCTTAACGTTCATCTCCTTCCCACCGCCCATCATCTGTGAAACCATACCTCTCTAGATGGAGCAGGTGGCCACTCGTGCCTCATACTCAGTACTTAAAACCACTCCATCCCAGCTACCTACATTGCCGTCAGCTCTAACTCATAGCCAGATAGTTCTGGAACTCGGAACTCGGATGCTGCAAGTGGCATTCAGCCCCTGACTGGACTGAGCTGACATCTGTTGTCACTCTGTGTTTTGACATCAAAATGCTTGTCTAAGGTTCGAACCGTTTTGCTGATAACCTTCCCCCTTGTCATAGCTTTCATTGCCAACTCCATGACACGATTGTCGCTAGCATCATAGAAGCCATTGCAAGGACTCTGGAAACTGCCGCCAATGACCAGTTCCTGACTAACCAGCCGCCTTTTCTTTCTCTTAGCTCCACGTCAGCACTGAGACCAGACCCAAGCACCCCTGTCCTGTAACCGAGACAAAATGGCGTGTATTGTTTTGGGTTTTTGTGGTTTTGGGGGGGCTTCTTTCCTTGGCTCTCCAAATTTACTTTTGGGACCTGTTCTAAGTGCAAATCCAGACGGTTTCACCTGTCCTGTCCGCGAGATAGTTTCATCTTGCGGGGGTTGTTTCTTTCTTGTTCCACAATAAATTGCACATCCATCTCCACCAGAGATGATGGCCTATTAATGAGCACTGGTCTAACACAGCCAACCACCCCCATGGTGCCATGTGGAGGGAGGGAAGGAGGGAGATAGGGAGGGAGGAGGGTAAAATCTGCTGTATGAGATTCAGGAATCAGTTGCGGTTGGTCAGGACGCAAGTCAGGGTAAGTTCAGTTGGTCAGAGGGAGATGTGCTGGAGATTGTGAAAAATGGATTCTCGAGTGATCTCTATAAGGCAGGGAAGGTTCATTTGTAAGTAGTAATGTGAACTGAATTGCATAAGAGTGTGGCCTTTGTTGTGATATACTATGTATTTTCTTATATGCATGAGGCAAACTGTTGCATCATAATTTAGCACTGATGTCTGCTTTTATTTTGATCATCTTTGTCCACCCTTATTAGTTCTTGGCTGTTAACTGTAGATAGACCTTGTAAATACGGCGACCTTTGGTTGCTGCAATCACCTTGGCTTGGTTCGCGCAAGGAGCCACAAACAAGAACTCCACTGTGTCCTCAGAAGAAAGGGCATTTTTACTTTTGAACCAAAAAGAGAAAAAAAATCAGAAATGTTCCATCTTGAGGCTAATTAACTGTAAGACGTTTTTAATTATGACTACTGTCATTTGACACCATTTGAAATAACCAATTCAGAGACACTAAAGATTTCACAATATTCACTGGTATTGTAACAAAACTACTATTGTATGGGTTTTTTTGTATTGCTGTTAAGTATTGTTTTGTGTGTGTGTGTGTGCGTGCTGGAACCTCCGGGAGACATGTTATATTTTGAAGTGATTAAACTATTTAATTGTGTGTCTATATTTTGGAATGGAATTATTTCTTCATTAAAAAATGTTTTTAAAAACACTATATCTGTGTCTTTTATTTCCTTCTTTCAATGAATCTTTCTTGAAGTAACATGAAGTCAGTCTGTTCAAAGGAGAAAGACAAGTCAGCGCTTGCAGCATGAAGCAGCCCCATCGGTTGAGTCTTAACTGCAGCAAAATAGAATCTCCCTTTTCCCTGCCTTTGGAAGAGTTCACGATTTTAGCGCTTGCTTTATACCTGACACTGTTCTAAGCTCTTTGTGTTACTCGACTCCATCCTTTGAATCGCAGCGTCTAGCCAGGTACTTGGCAATTATGAGCTGCCCAATGATGTGTCCAGTGAATGAATAAATGAATTAGTAGCTTTCGTCTGTGCTAGAGCTGGTGAGAAAGGAGAATCAGCACACCCTGGAGGTCGACGTGTTGATAGCAACAGGAATCAAATTAAAAGTTCCAAAGAGCGGACAAAAGCTCAGAGTCCACAGAGGCGATCACTCCCTCCATTCTCATTTCTCTTCCAGGAACCACTGGATTCCCATGCGGTGTTGGGTTGTGTGTTTTGTTTGCATAAGGAGCCAATTCCTTGGCGGAACCATAGCAGAATCTGTCGGGCTCCAGCACTTCATGAATGGCATTTTTGGGAACCCTGACTTGGAACGGTGCTGAAGGTCTGTGCTCACAGAGTCTGGGGTTGATTTACAGTTCATGAAAATGCTATAAACACTCAAGAGGCACTAGAGAAAGAAACCGAGAGGCTCTGCAGGACATCAACGCAGAGGCAAGTGCTGACCTGATATGACCACTAGTGGGCGCTCAGACCCCCCCCAACCCCCCACCCCTCTCTACCCCCCCCCCGACCCCCACACCCCCCCATCCCCTCCATTTGGAGGTGAGCAACAAAGCCATTTCCGTGGGTATCTGCCCAAGTCTCACTCAGCTGCCTCTGGTGCCTCATCCCCTCACTTCCTCAGGGCCATGCCACATTCAGTGCTGATCCCTACCTCCGCATTTCTTAAATTTATCTAACTGCCAAAGTCACCTGAAAAATTGGTTAATCTGAATTAGCAGGTCTAGGCTGGAGCCAGGGAATCTGTATTTTAACAAGTGCCTCAGGTAATACACTCTGACAGATTTTAAGAACCGCTATCCTCTTGCTACTCAAAATGTGGTCCAAGGACCAACAGTATTGGCATCACCTGGGAGGTAGTTACAAACACAAAATCTCAGGCTCCAAACCGGACCTACTGAATTAGAGTCAGCATTTCATCAAGCTCCCCAGGGAATCTGTGTGCTGACCTGAAGTCCAGCTTTAATCCAGGATGAGGTTCAGTTGGGTCCTCCTTAAACCAAGATAGTGCAGAGCTTCTCGGACTTACAGAATTTTGATTTAGTAAGTTGATGATGCTGATACAGATCTGAAGACTACAAGGCTATGGAATTCTTTTAACAAGGTTAATTCTAGGGAACTTGTTACTGGTAAGTCAGATATGTGGATTTCTCTACATAGTAGGAGAGATACTCAAATCTCAGGGCTTGAACATAATGGCAGCTCGGTTGGTTGGAGCCACTGAGGTAACACCACAGCAGTTAAACTCCGCTATGAACCCTGGAAGACTGGATGCTTCCAGTCTTGACAGAATTTAAGAATTCTGTCAAAGAAAAATCTTATGCTCCCAGGATTGAGGCCTCTGTCTCCATGATACAAAGAATCACCTGGGGGTAGGACTTGGTGGTCCTACTGGCCCCAAAAGGGCAGATTTGCAGAGTTGGGATAAGGCCAAGTGTGGTGAGAAGAAGCTGGCAACATTTCAGATTCATCATCCCAACAGCACACGTTAGCTATGAGACACCCAACACCCAGGAAGAGGTCCTCTGGGCACCTTGGAAACCTGGAATTCCGCCGTCTGGGACTCTGCTGCCATGGACTATGCTGGGACACTATGTTGTGATGGGGCCACCTCCACTTTTGACACCCTAAAGATACATAAACAAGGATGTTTATGCAGCCTTGTCTATAGTATTAGAAAGGGCATAATGGACACTAATAAAGGAACACTTAAACTACTTATGCATGATATGCTAGGCTGGAATACTAAGAAGCCTTTGTTGAGAAAGGTTGAGAAAGAGATATATATCTCAACATGGAAGATATTTGCATAAGTCAAGCAAAAAAAAATCAGATTATTAAAGAGTGTAAGAATAGTCCCAATTTGATGAATATTTGGGTATGTGTGTATAGGAAAAAATACACCAAAATGGTGATGCTCTAAATCATGGAATTGTGGAGGATATTTTTATTTCATTCATCATGTTATTCCAACTTTCCCAGGTTTCATGACATAAATAAAGTAAATGGGAGAATGGGTCGATGGATAAGCAACACCAGGGTTGGGCAGCTTCTCTGATTCAGTAACAAGGCTACTGGAGTTGGCCAACATCTTTGAAGGGCATGTCTAACAATGTAAATTTTCTATGCCTTCAGTAAACAAAGGATTCTCTTTTTGCCTGAAGAGATGCCCAGTAACATTAGTATGCTACAGAGCATTGGAAAATATGGGTATGTGTGTTTTATTTTAATGAAAACCTAATAAAAATATCAGAGGCTTGTGAGTCAGGGCAAGTAATGACAATACCTCATCCTCTTCCCAACGTTAATTGGTTCAGTAACTGCAAGTGTAGCAGGAATTCGGGCCATGCACGTTCTCCATCTCTGGTGCTGCTGTCTCATGCAAATGGCTTTTCCTAAGGAGGAAGGCTGCTAAGGGTAAGTCTTAGGCAAGAACATCTGCTGGAACACAAATGGCAGTAGGTAAACAGTTTCTCTGGCATTCCATTCTTCTGGAAGTCTCTTCGTGGCTGCTCTTGCTTGACAACAGATACTCCCCAAAAATATCTAGGAAGGACCAATTAAACCAGCTCTCTGTTCTAGACCTCAAAGAGAAAGTCACTTTTGCTTTCCTTGGAATTCTTTTCCTGGGCCAATACCTTTCCTTGCCATCAGTGGGGTGAGTGAGAGTAGGTCAAGAGGATTATGAGAAAGGTATGTGCTCAGGTGTGGTGGCTCTAGGCTGAGGGAGTTCTCCGCACACTCAGTTTCAGTCATCTGATAAATAGAACCAACACTTTATGGTAATAAAGAATGTTCGTTTGCCTGGATCTGTCCTCATCTTTATACATTGTGTGCCAAATAGCATAGATTTATCATGAATTTTATGAGTCTTTCAAATCACAGAGGAAATTTAAAGTGGTGTTGCAAATAAAACACATAATGTGTTCCATTTCCACCCCAAGTGGGTATATTGTAATTCAGTCCTGACACAAACTACCCAGAGTTAGCATACAGCCCACAGGTTAAGGGTAAAGTTCTCCACAAGATTGCCCCCTCTTCCAAAGGCAGTCACAAGTCTTGGGAGCCACCCACACTTCTCACTGACCGGCTATAAATTCAGAGATTTCCACAACCCCCTCAGTTTTGATGATTTGTTATAGCAACTCACAGAATTTATTGACAGCACTGTATTTTCTCTTATAGTTTTATTATAAAGGATGCAGATCAGGAACAACCAAATGAAGAGATACATAGGGTGAGGTCTGGAAGAAGGGAGGAGGGAGGAGGATACAGAGCATCGATGCCCTCCTTTTGTGGAATATGAGCACATCATAATCCCGTGTTCACAAAGCAGGAAGCTTCTGTGTGCAGAGATTATATCGGGACTGCATTATGTAGGCATAATTGATTAAACCAATTGACCTCGATCTCCAGTTCATGTCCCCTTCCTAGATGTAGGGCTGGTCCAAAGTTCCAATCATCTAATCACATGGTTGATCTTTCTGGTAACCAGCCCCCATCCTGAAGCAATCCCCCCAGTGAGTTGCCGCATTAACGTAACAAAGACATACCAGCAGGAAACTGGGGTGGGGTCAGGTTCAGCTCTGCCTGGAGCTAGGAACAAATGCCAGATAAATCCTCCATTATATCACACAAAACATTATTCAATTTCTTTAGTTAACCTTACCCAAGATCTTTAGTTCTTCAAACTGCATTGAGTACCATGTAATGTCCTTTCACTTAAATTTAGGACTCCCTTTAGCATTTCTTGCAGGGCAGGTCTACTGGTAATGTTTGTTTTTTTTATCTTGTTTATCTTGTCTTTTGTTTATCTTGTCTTAATATTTTGTTTATTAGCTTTTGTTTATCTTGTCTTAATATTTTAATTTCTGGGGCACCTGGGTGGCTTTTTGTTTATCTTGTCTTAATATTTTAATTTCTGGGGCACCTGGGTGGCTCAGTGGTTTAAGCCTCTGCCTTCAGCTCTGGTCATGATCTCAGGGTCTGGGGATCCAGCCCAGCATCAGGCTCTTGGTTCACCAGGGAGCCTGCTTCCCCCACCCCCCAACCCCTGCCTGCCTCTCTGCCTACTTGTGATCTCTGTCAAATAAATAAATAAAATCTTTTAAAAAAAATTTTCAATTTCTTCCTCATTTTTGAAAAACAATGTTATCAGATATCAAATTCTTGCTGATGGGTTTGTTTTCTTCTTTCAGCACTTTAAATATGTCATTGCACTGCCCTCTGTCTTCCATGGTTTCTGATGAGAAATTTTTAATCTTATTAAAGCACCCTTGTATATAACAGTCACTTCTCTCTTGCAGCTTTCAAGATGCTCTCTTAGTCTTTGGCTTTCAACCATTTTATTATATTGTGGTCTAAATCAAAGAAGTCTAGATCAGATCTATACATCTTGGAGTTGTCAGCCCAGAAGCGATAAAGGAGACTGAGAAGGGGTGGTCAGAGAGATAGAGGAATATCAGCAACTGTGGTATCCCGGATGCCCAATGATGAAAAGTGTTTCAAGGTGGAAGGCATCATCAAATGTGTTGAGTGCAGCTGATAGGTCAGGTAAGATAAGCACAAGCAACTGGCTCATTGCACATGTGTTGAATTGAATTAACCTAACCTGTGTTTTCAATGAAATCTCGAGAAACACTGAGTGGAAACCCATGCTTGTTTTTCCTCTCAGGGCGTTAGGGGATTTGTTGTGTGGCATAATAAATCCACAGGTTGACCCTGATTTCCATCCCTACACTCCCTCGTGGGCCAGCTCCCTACCTTCTTTCCCACTTGGAGAGATCAACCCACAAAGACAACGCTGACAACTTACATACTGTGAGAGGCATTTGATAACAATCAAGTTAAGATAGAAAGTATTTCCTTATTGACACTTCAAAATGGCTTTTTTTTAATTGTTATTTTTGGAAGAGGACTGTTCTAATGATTTTGGAAATTCATCTGTCTTAGTTATATTTCTGAGGAAGAAAGGCTAAATTATAAAACACATCTCCTGCTCTCTGGATGTGCAAAATAAAATTTAAAAAGTGGCTCTCCCATTTTATGGCAATGTGTATTTGTCTGACACTCTGTGTGTGTAGTTTCGAGAGCCAAATTTAAGGAGACAATGCATGTAAAGCACCCAGCAAGGTTCCAGAACATACTGGAACCTCAGCTTGTGTCAGCTCCTTTCACTTTTTCCCTTGGGAACTTTACAATCCTTGTTCTCAAAATGGGGGCAGAACACTCACACAAAAATATATTTAACTTAAAAACAAATATAAGAAAATCTATCAACATCATTAGAAATGTAAAAACTAGAAATTAAACTATTGTTATACTAGAGGGATTCAGTGATCCTATAAACACCAAATTCTGAGACCCTCCAACTGGCTTTTTCCACTCAATGCTCAGAACACCAGCAGCCAGGAATTCACTCTTCAGAGAAAAGTTGAAAGAGCCCTCTCTGGGAAATCTACTAACTCCCTCCCTCCCCAAAAAATCCCTAAAAATATTGACATGGGGCCAACCAGAGTACCCTACAGAAAAGGTCATATGCTGAGACTACTAATTAGCTCTTTAGACCCTTACTCTTACAAATGAGCAGACAACCTAGTATAACCGGACACCTGAGAAAAGCCTTTACTGTGAGCGATAGAGACCAAAACAAAGAGGAAAAAATAGTACCTTAGATAAGGGATGGTCCATGATGAGAAATTAAATAATACCATGTTAGCTGCTAAAACAATCAAAGCCATATAGAATAACAATTGTGTAAAACATAAAGCCCAAAAGGAAAGTACCTGATATGTATGTGACTTTCCTCCAAATACTGATTTAGGAACCCTGGCTCCTTCTACCTTTTGAAAATATGTGATTTGTATTCTATTTTGTAGTGGTTTTTCAATACTGTATAACTTCCATGCTGACAAAACTACCCATTTATGCCTAAAAAATAAATAAGAAGATCAAGATCATCATTAATTGCCAAGTTGTTCCAAAAAAGGAAAATTAATCATAGCATACCATATAGTTCAACTTTGAATCTCACCTTTAAATCCCATACAGTAACATACAGTAACAATACAGTAAAAATGTAATACATACAGTAACATATGTAAACATAGAATAACATACAGTAACAATGTAAACACAGAATAACAATCGACCAAAGTCCCACCTAACCATTTTGGGATGATGCGTACATCTACATTGTAGAGGGGGAAAGCTTCCATGGGGGGAAGGCTAGATAATACCTGAAACTGAAAAATAAGAATATACACATACACATACACATACATATTATTTAGAGGTAAATACCAAAAGAGTAAAAAAAGAACGAAATTAGTTGTTTCCAATAAAGGGAATTTAGGAAGAATGACGAATGACCAAGTGAACATAATTTTGATTTTTAAAAAGAAAAATGGTAGGCAATACTTTAAGGTGATAACAGTGATTGCCCTCGGATGATGGATTTTTAAACAAACTTCCATCTGTATTTTCTGCATAATCTAGAATAAACATGGCCTACTTTTATGATTAAAATAGTCGATAAAGTTCAAAAGTAATGTGTCTTTCTACCTCAAAGTGAGTTATCATGAAGTTAAATTGCTTTATAATTGATAGAAAACTTGTATACATTTGGCCCTTTTGTAAAACATACCAGATTTGACTCTTCTCCACTTAACTTCTTAACTATCTTGTTGTTGTTATTTTTAATGTTTTTTTGCTGTTTTGTTTTGTTTTGTTTTGTTTTAAGTAGGCTCCACACCCAGCATGGAACCTAACATAGGGGCTTGAACTCACGACCCTGAGATCAAGACTCTGAGCTGAAATCAAGAGTCGGATGCTTAACCAACTGAGCCACCCAAGTGCCCCCTTTTTCATTTTCTTAACAACAACAAAATAAATATCTCTTTAGGAAGGATTTCCATTTTTAGGACCATTTCGAGGCAAACTTGACAAATAGTTAGAATACCCAGCCGGACCATGTTTCACTGCCTGTGTGACGTTTCCCTCCTTCCAGCACCACCTCAGGTCAACTCAAGGTCAAAAATGTAGCATCTCTCCTTTCTTCCCCATTTCCAAATATTGGGAAAAAATAACTAACATTTGTATAATTCTTTATAACTCTCAAAAAACCTGTCCTATCTCCATTTAATCCTCATGATACCCATTTCGGGACAGCTTAGTCATCCGGAAAGATGATCTAGAGAGTTGTCTTTGTTGTGAAAACATCTGCAGAGAAGGCCAATATGGGGAAAAGACTGGGCATTCCATGAAACAAGAAACAGAAGGGACACACAAGCAATTTCCCACTCTGACAAGATGGTGTGCTTCCCGGAGGAGTTTCAGAAAGCAGGCTTCTCCCTCCATCCAGGACTAAATAGACTTCAACTCATCCCTGCTAGATCTGGCATCAGCCAAGACTAAGATTCACCCACAAGCTGTGCTCAGTTCCTTGGCTTTGGTTTAATTCCTGTGGCTCTCCCTGGTTGCCCTAGCAACATTTATTAAACCTGAAGACTTTTTGTTTTACACACTACTTAAGGTAGTAAAGGAGAACTGGGAGGGTAGGGAAAGGTAAAAAGAGATTTTTTAGTACCAAATTTTTCTAAGATGTCAGATTTTGAAGTAAGGCTGTGAAATAGACCAAAAACCAACGCCACCCACACCCCCCTACCCCCGCTACAAATATTTCCCTAAGACTTCATAGCAAAAGTCAGGAATAATGGGGCAGGTCTGGTGGTAGGACACTGAAGCAGCTTAGGGCAAGAACCTTTTCCCGGGTTCACAGCCAATTTGGGAACAATGGTCCTCTGAAAAACAAAATCCTTTATAGTCTTTTAAAAAATGCTGCCTTGGGAGGGTTAGTATATGAGAAAAGAGAAATATTTCCCCTCTATTACAAAGAGAGCCAAGAACCCTCCTTGTTTAAAAGAGATCCAAATATTTTAATTAGATAATAGGAACAGTATAATGTTACCAGAAAACCTACAAGGCTGAGAAGAGGTACTAAAAACTGCTTCCGGGGCACCTGGGTGGCTCAGTGAGTTAAAGCCTCTGCCTTCAGCTCAGATCATGATCCCAGGGTCCTGGGATCGAGCCCCGCATCAGGCTCTCTGCTCAGCGGGGAGCCTGCTTCCTCCTCTCTCTCTCTGCCTGCCTCTCTGCCTACTTGTGATCTCTAACTGTCAAAGAAATAAATAAAATCTTAAAAAAAAAAATAAAAAAAAAATAAAAACTGCTTCCAACTCCCACTGTCCACCACAAACAAGCACACTTGTTCAAGGGCACAGACATGTTTTTCCAGCCATTGTGAAGGTCTCTGTATTATGAACACTGCACGGTGTAAAAGACAGTCTTCACTTTTTTTTCCTAAAAAAAAAAAAAAAAAAAAGCACAAAGTCATTCTTCATATGACCAATTAGCATAATGCTCAGTTGCCAAGTCTGTGATAGTGAGGAATGTGAAGCTAACAGAATTTATTCCAGGATGATAGCTTTGTCTTGGCTGGGCCTGATGAAGGGACAAAGCTTTGTAAATAATTGTTGGTGTACATATTTGCTTTACCAGACTCTATGCCGGTGGTGAGCAGGGTCTGCCCTCATTTATATTATTCAACCCGATGCCTGGTGCAAAGTGCTTGAGCAATAAATATAGAAGAAATAAAGAAAATAAGGAGGATGCATCATTCCTCAGGCCACTCTTGGAAATACCAGTAGTCAGAGCCAGAATTTTGAATGGAAGCTTTGGAAGAGATGAAAATCTATTTGGAATGGACCCTGGTAAGCTCTAGAATGGGGAGGTTGAGGAAACCCCCCCCATGTGCTGAGAACTATGTAGTAATGTTGCTTTTTCTCAGATGTGGGGATGCTGATTTGTACGCTGACCTCCAGGCTGTAAAGATACCTGATAACACCGCCAGGACTTTGCTCAGAAAGTGATTCAGCGCTTTGCCTAAGACTGACCCAGTTTTAGCACAAAAAGCCCAGAGTCCTGAGAAATGCCTCAGTCCCAGTCAAATTGGAGCAACTGGTCGCCCAAGACTGCAAGTAAGGAGATACTCAGGCACTCAGGCAGGCAGCAAATCTCAGGCAAATTCTGCATCGTAAACCAAGTAAGAGAATACTCTAGAGCGGGGTATTTGGAGGACAGAAAATGCTTATTCTACAATGGATGTACCTTTGTAATCAAAGGTTTGATTCTGATGTCCTGCCAGGGTGGGATTAGCTACAGAATTCCCTTGGGGTATGTGAAATGATCTGTGGGTTCACTTTTGGTTTCTAAAAAATGAGATGACCTATAGATAAGGATCATTTAAATATCTTGATGTTAAAGAGAGTTTTCAAAACTCAAGGGATGCTGAGGCGCCTGGGTGGCTCAGTGGGTTAAAGCCTCTGCCTTTGGCTCGGGTCATGATCCCAGGGTCCTGGGATGGAGCCCCCGAAGCGGGCTCTCTGCTCAGCGGGGAGCCTGCTTTGCCCTCTCTCTCTGCCTGCCTCTCTGCCTGCTAGTGATCTCTCTCTGTCTGTCAAATGAATAAATTAAAAAAAAAAAATCTTTAAAGAAAAACTCAAGAGATGTTAAAAAGAGCCTGTGATCCTGAATTTTGGCCTAACTGATATTAAGCTTCAAAAAACAACAACTGCGGGGCGCCTGGGTGGCTCAGTGGGTTAAGCCTCTGCCTTTGGCTCAGGTCATGATCCCAGGGTCCTGGGATCGAGCCCCGCATGGGGCTCTCTGCTCAGCAGAGAGCCTGCTTCCCCCTCTCTCTCTGCCTGCCTCTCTGCCTACCTGTGATCTCTGTCTGTCAAATAAATAAATAAAATCTTTAAAAAAAAAACAAACTGTGATTGACTGTGTTAATCAATTTATTCTTGAAGCTACCCCAGAAATTTTGAGCAGGCAGTAACTTGCCCCCCCCCCCACTTCTTTGAAGAGAGGGCATTATTTGGTTCATCTAAGAGCAAATCAATTTTTTTCAGACATGAACTCAGAGAGAGGAGCTAAGTCTCGGCCCTGTTTTCTCCATTTTGTTCTTCTACCCAGTGCTCATTCTTTCCACCGTAACATCAGTGGGTGTTGGAACAGACTCTGGAAATAAACATATAAGCTTGAACTCTAAAGAGGGAGCATCTATAGAGATCTTTCCATTTATTAAATCAGATACATGCTATAAAGGCTTGTGTTCTCAAGTTAAAAAAAAAAAAAAGAGTACTAGCTTGATATTTCTGAAATAGCTGCTAACATTTAGTGGGATTTACATATGGCATTATAGAATTCCCCTATCCTGCAATTTCTGGAGGCAAGTTGTCTAACATATTTAAAGTTTTGAAATACATAACAAGCAAATTCTAATAATGCAGAAAAACTACAGGACACACCACAAATTACACAAAAGGTCCCCAAGACTTCCTGGGTAAGACGCTTCAGCAGTTGCCTAAAGAGTTCACCTCTGGATGAACTTACATCCCTACCAGTAGTTGATTACTCATTCAGCTTAATGGTAACTGCCAATGAAGAAATGGGAACTGCCAAAACATAAATCGTAACTGGCTGGAGCTTTAGACAAGTACAAATTAGTCTTCCATCAGTCTCACTCAGCTTTATGTTCCAAATTGCATGTGTTCCTTGAAAGCAAAAAAAAAAAAAAAAAAAAAAAAAACATTAAAAATCTTGATTTTTTTTTTTAATGAGAGGTAATATTCACCTGATACATCTATCAATACACACTCACTCATTGTAGTAACCAAAGGCCATTATACTCAGTGTTGCCATGGACCCCGCTGTATTCCTTGCTTGTAAGTTATCAACAAACTTGGTCCTGTGGGCCACTTTTTTTTTTCCTTAAAGAGACAATATACAAATATAAGAAAGAGGTCTTGAAGTTTATATTTTGTTTTTGTTTTCTTTGAGAGAGTTCACCCCTGTGTGTTTGCGGAACGTGAGTGGGCGGAGAGGGAGAGAATCCTAAGCAGGCTCCACGCTGAGTGCAGAATCCCGCCTGGGGCTCAATCCCACAACCCTGAGATCATGACCTGAGCCAAAATCAAGAGTCTGTCACTTCACCAAATGAGCCACCCAGGCACCCCCTGAAGTGAACATTTGGATGTTAGACCAACAATTGGAAAATTACTAAAATCTATAAATTACCTCCATGCTGACGCGGAAGCTATTGCAATGGGAAGGGGACAAATGCATGAGCAGTCCTCCCTCACACTGAGTAGGTGGGAAAGTATGAACTAAAACATGAGAAATTCTGGGAAAGAGGAAAAAGTGTTTTAAAAAAAATAACCATTTATTCTCTCTGAAAAGGTATATCTCTAGTGAATTGTTTGTAATCGTAACCTAAGTTCTCGTATTTCCCATGAATCAGCTTTTAACCAACAAACATAAGAGGTTAAATGATTCCCGTTTCCCCCTCTAGGAACATCTGCTTCCAAAGGAATTTTGGCAGAGCTTACAAGTGATGTCAGACTACGAGGCACAAAGATTACAATCTGGTTAATTCTTGCCCTGGCATTCCTACCTCCAGGGGAGCCTTGTTTAAAATCCGCGCAAACCAGAGTCTGAAAATGGATAACCATACATTCTCACTGGAAAACAAACACAACTTTGGAAACAAGAAGTGCTCAGAACCAGACTTTTACTGAGTCTCTTAAATATTTATCTTCAATATTCTACAAAATATCAGTTTGTGAAGGTGTTTGGGAACATAAAACCCCAGAGAGAAATAATCCAGTCATGTTGTTCACCATGAATGAATACTTATTGAATAACTAATTTCTTCAAGATACAAGGAGTCACTAGGCTTTTCCTTTATAGATCAAGGCTGTTATTCACAGAATAGCTATGCTTTAACCATCTGGTTGGCTGATTGGGATTTTGTAAGATCCTATAGTTACATTCTTCAGCTTTCATTGGGTCTTCTGAAATTTGGTTAAGAAAGGATTTTGAGGGACACCTGGGTGACTCAGTCAGTTAAGCGGCTGCCTTCAGCTCAGGTCATGGTCCCAGGGTCCTGGGATTGAGTCCTGCAAGCAGGGAGCCTGCTTCTCTCCCTGCCTATAGCTCCCCCTGCTTGTGCTCTCTCTCTCTCTCTCTCCCTGTCTCTGACAAATAAATAAAATCTAAGAAAGAAAGGAATAAAGAAAGAAGAAAGAAAGAAAGGAAGGAAGAAAGAAAGAAAGAAAGGATTTTGAGTAGGTTCCCTAGGCCAGGAACTCCAATAGCTCTTTGCCTGAGATGATCCATTATTGTGAACATTTTTAACATGGGTGAAAGGAGATGACATCATTTGGGTCACCTTTGAATGTAAGGTTTGAGGGATAAGACACCCTAGATTAATCCAAGACAGAATTAAGTGAAGGGCTCCACTGAAGTCAAGTGAAAATCAGGTTTGTTTGTTTGTTTTCTAAAGATTTTATTTATTTACTTGTCAGAGCAAGAACACAAGCAGGGGAAGGAGCAGACAGAGGGAGAAGCAGGCTCCCTGCTGAGCAAGGAGCCCGATGTGGGACTCAATTCCAGAACCCTGGGATCATGAGCTGAGCTGAAGGCAGACGCTTAACCGACCAAACCATCCGGGTGTCCCTGAAAATCAGGTTTTAACAGCCAAAATAAGACCCAATAAGAGGGTCTGAACGAGGGAGGGGGGCACAGGGTGCTCCTTGTGGCGCCCACAGGAAGCAGCAATGACAGTCCCCAGCATTTGTTCTTTTTCTGGTCAGAACTTGGGTGAGTTGCAGAATCAGAATGTACCTTGAGGATTTTTCAAAGGATGACATGTCATCATTTTATTGTATTTTAACTCTCGAATCATTAAGTTTTGGCTACGGGTCAATATTCCGTGAAGTCAGCTGATACACTGAAAAAGAAGGAGGCTTTCCTAATCAGGGGATCTGGCTGGCAGGCCGGCTTCTTGGGCCCCGGGCTAAGCCCTTAACTTCTCCTCAACGTGGAGAGTGCAGGTGCCTATTTTCGTTCTTTACAGATTTATTGTGATGATCAAATAAAGTAATATGATAAACTATAAATATAGCTATATAGTCATTCAAAGTAATATGAATGAAAAACACTGTGAAAAACCGTGATTCGCCACTGGCATGTAAGGTTGATCTGAGTTCATTTTTACATTCAGAGAATTTTCTGTCATCCGTTCCCTTCCCCTGTTCTACGAAGTCAGCGGCATCGGTTCGCTTTAACGGACAAGGCTATTCTTAAATGGATCACCATAGAAAAAATGAGTCTGTTCTGCAAACACCGATTAACAGAGAAGTGACCGTTGCCTGTTGGCAAGTTACCCACACCCTGCCCTCCAGTTCCCATTCCGCCCAGCAGTTACATAACCCTAATTCCACCAAGTTCCTCTGATGTTCAAGATTAGGTTAACTTAGTTTCCCGTAAGCCAGAGGCCCAATATCATCGTTAACCAGGACGCTGGAACAAACTACACAATGATTACACTCCCCTCCTCCCACCAATTGACAAGAACTGCCCAACTAGAACCACAAAGAGAGAGAGAGAGAGAGAGTGTGTGTGCACAGGAAAATCTGACCTAATGGCAAAGGAATTCATCCCCTCCTCCAAGCAAACACAAATGTGTATCTAGTTATCAAAGAACTGTCCAGAAGGGTTAGCAGGCTCTGGTGTGTGGAGCCCACTGACCTGTCACTCACCAGCCCCGAAGGTTCAGATAGGAACTCAAAGGACGTAGAAGTGGAAACGATAGTGGGATTTGGGTTTTGTTTTTTTAAGAGTGAGATACTGGAAGCTGGCTCCCGTTCCGTGGCTACGGGCCTTCCTTTAAATACAACCAGCAGCAAGAGCTGAGAATGACTGCCATACTTGAATGCCAAATAAACACAAAATGACAAGCACAGATTTTTGGCTTTATATTAAAGCTTGGTTTTTCAACAACCCCTTTTGTTGCCTCTAAAGACAATGGTCACAGTGTTTCTGCGCCAGATCCTGGGCCTCTGAGCATAGGCTCCCTCGCCGCACCCAACCCCAGTTCCCTCCACAAGCACGGTGAGTGTCCTTTTTGGGTTTGAAAACAAGCCATCTCTCCCCTCCTGGCCGGTGGCTCTGGAAGTCCTTGTTTATTGCAACTACAGAGGAGTGGCGTAGAAAACTGGGAATATGCAGGCCAAGCCCAGGGTAGTCTGATGAGGGAGGCGCTTGGGTTTTCTACTGGTTGGGAAACAGTAGCTTAAATTGGGCGTTCTGCAAGGCTGTCCTCCAAGGGAGCCACTGGGAGAAGCAGAGGATTGACCCATTTCATTAGTTCATCGGAGGGTTCGTTTTTTCTAATTGGTGTTTATCAGTTATTTCTCTGTCTCCTAGGCTGAACAACAGTTGATATAAGTGGATGGAACCAGTGGGCTTTCTGCTCTCCTTCCCACCTAACAGTTAAAATGGTTCTCAAATTCTCCTACAGGGCCAAGTGAATATCTCAGATGTTTACATAGGTAAGTACCTAAGTGCGGACATGTGGGTCACCCCACTGAGAACCCTGTCTGGTTGTGCCCATCACCTCCCCACCTTTGTTAAGCTTCCACACCAGGGTTTCACAGCTCTGTTGTAGAAGATTTAAACCCTGGGGTACATATTCCTTACTCTTCCTTATCATCTCACAAGGGGTTTTCTATGTTTTGTTTTTTGCTGGTTTTTAACTCCAAGGAGGAGAATTGGATTCAAAGTTGTGCACTACTATCTTAATTGTTATTTCTATAACATAATTCTCTTTCTAATCATTTGCTTTGATCAGCTTAGTACATCGTTAAGAGAAATGATGTCAGGGATGCCTGGGTGGCTCAGCCGGTTAAGCATATGCCTTCGGCTCAGGTCACAATCCCGGAGTCCCACGATCGAGTCCCGTGATCAAGTCCCACATCAGGCTCCAGCTCCGCAGGGAGTCTGCTTCTCCCTCTGACCTTCTCCCTTCTCGTGCTCTCTCTCACTCTCTCTCAAATAAATAAATAAAATTTTTTAAAAAGAGAGAGAGAGAAATGAGGTAAGGATAAAGTGGCATTCACTACCAGGTTTCCATGACCTCCAGATCCGTAACAAAAGTAACCTAGTGGACTTAATACCAAATGTCGCGCCTTCACATTTTGTCTTTGTGAAAAAGGGATGGTTATGGCCCCCGACAGTGCCTCCTATTTCTGTAACTCTTTGCCTTTCAAGGTCCCCCTGAATCACCATTGTCAGGCTTGATCAGCAGGACCATCCTGACGAGGGGTTTATCATCATCTCCATTTTATAGATGAGAAAATGGAGTCTTGGAAAAACAAGGACATTTCTTAACAGCTATGCTATCTATCCAGGTCCAGGATTGTGATCCAAGCCGCTATCTCCTTGTAACTTATCTAATGACCCCTTAAGCGGTATGGGCTATAACAGCAACAGGAAAGGGAAATAATACATTTGTAAACCACCTAGTGGAGCTGGATATATTATATACTGCTTGTTGAGGCTTAGGGAAGAACACATTTCTTCTTCAAGTTCAAACAGCTACGTTGTGTCAGAGGAGGGTTCCTTACCCATTCAGAGTATGAGAGTAGAATCACTCCAAGAATTATCTGAAGAGGTCATTCTCAGTATAACTTCTATTTATTTATTCATGCATTTATTCACTCACTCCCCCCCCCCTTTATTAAGATTTTATTCATTTATTTGAGAGAGAGAGATCGAGAGAGAGAACATGAGCAGGGGGTAGGGAGAAGGAGAAGCAGGCTCCCTGCTGAGCAGGGAGCTGGACCAGGACTGGATCCCCAGGAACCTGGGATCATAATGTTAGGTTGCTCCCACTGGCGATAATAAGAAAGGCTAGGAGGCAAATGGATCCTAGAGATGAACTTTATTGCAAGCATCCTCGGGCAAGGTTCCGCGACTCACAGAAAGAGAGAGAGAGAGAGTCGGGGAAGTCGCGCTGGGAGGGAGTTGGTGAGGGCCTTTTATCGGGTCAAGGTAGGGCATGGCCTCGCATCCATATTTGGAAAGGTATGTGGTGATCGGAGGGTATGGGGCGGGGAGAGTCCGTGATGGGCAGTTCCCAGCTGGGAAGTTCCCAGGTGGAAAGTTTCAATTTCCTGACGGGTGGAGGCCGCAGTGAAGTTGGCGGGAAAGTCTGCCATCTTGGAGAGGGTCGGCGGGAAAATCCGCCATTTCTGAGCCCTGGTTTTCCCAGGCGGCCCATCACATAATCCATGAGCTGTGAGCCAAGGCAGACACGCTCAACCAACTCAGCCCCCCAGGCGCTCCCACTCACTCACTTTTTTACTTATTTGCTTATTTCTTCACCTACATATTTATATTGGGAAAATGTTGCTTTCTCTCTTACTTGGACTAACCAGCCTCAGCAAACTTGATAAAATAGTCTAACATGTAAAGTATTAAGAAATAAGGGGGGTAGGGAGATGGTGGCTGGGTTATGGACATTGGGGAGGGTATGTGCAATGGTGAGTGCTATGAAGTGTGTAAACCTGGTGATTCACAGACCTGTACCCCTGGGGCTAATAATACATTAATAAAAAAATAAAAAATTATTTTTAAAAAGTATAAGAAATAATAATTTCAGGCAAACTAAGGAAGGAAAACTAACAAAAATTAATATGATGCTTAGCAACCACACCGTTCTAAGCAATTTTACAGACGTCCATAGCTAGCTTCAGTGAAATATATTTATTTGTCCCTTTTCATAGTAACCTACTTCCAACTCAAATTTTACTAGCTCTAAAGAAGCTAAATGCACTCTAAAGAAGGCATCATTTGGGTGCCTGGGTGGCTCAGTTGATTAAGCACCTCCCTCAGGCTCAGGTCATGATCCCTGAGTCACAGGATCAAATCCCACCTTCCCCCAGCCCCTCCGGAATCCAGCAGCTCTGGCTCCTTGCTCAGTCAGGAACCTGTTTCTCCCTCTGACCCTCCCCTCTATCACCCTTTCTCTGTCTCTCTCTCGCAGATAAATAAATAAAATCTAAAAAAAAAAAAAAAAAAAGGGAAGGCATTGTTTATAATTTTCCTACCTCATTCAGCATTTGTGGTAGAATCATCATAATTCATTTCACAAATGCAAAGAATCATATGTATCGAAATTACATTGAAATTTTAAAAAATAGTACGCTGCAAACTAAAAGCCAGTTTACCACATCCTTAAATGAAGGATTTCATTATGGAAATAATTTACTATCGGAAGTTCTGACTGTTCCTACATGAAGCATGAAGCCCAACAGGAAACAGAAGCTGATATTATTAGAAGACATTTATTCTTGGCCAATACATTCTCTACTTTTTTGTGTGCACTCAAACTAAACTCTGGGTCTAGTAGAATTAAATAAAAGCTAAAGTTTCTCCATGAATCCAATGAACTACACCAGAAGCTTCATTAAAAGCCAAATTCTTCTTCTGTGTACCCTCTTGTTCCTCAGCCAGGATTTTCTGAACGAAGGGAAACAGCAAGCTCCAAACCACAGCCATAAGGAGTCCTCAGGTTGAATTTGTTCAAAGGCCTGGGCCGTGGTAAGTAATCACCTGTAGATAAACTTCACATTGGCTAAAACTCCAGTTTTCAGAACAAAATACCAGGAGAAGATGAGAGAAAAAAAATCTGAGTGTTTGCTAGACTTGTCCTCATTGGTGATGCAGATTGAATGCATCTTTGGGACTAGAAAACTTGAATGAGTCAACACCATCTTCCTCAGGGGTGGTCTCTAATTAACAGGGAAGGGGGGCAATACACGACTCAAGCAGTCACATCAATAATCTGAAGAAGGAAGGAACTGATGAGACCATTACTTTCTTTTTTATTAGGATCTTTTTGTGGGGTGCCTGGGAGGCTCATTGGTTAAGGATCTGCCTTAAGCTCGGGTCCTGATCTCAGGGTCCTAGGATCAAGCCCCACTCAGATCTCCCTGCTCAGTGGGGAGTCTGCCCCTCTCTCTGAGACTTTCAAATAAATAAAATCTTATTTTAAAAAAGGGGGGGTTCTTCTTTTCCTAAACATGTTCTTTCAGACTCAGCCAAATGTTTTTTTTTTTACTTCTGTTACTGTAAGTGTTGTATTTACTAAAGAAAATATAAACATTCAAGCACTGAATAAAGGATAATCTCGAGGAAAACAGCATTCACTTAGGAGATACTAGGAATATCATTTTTTTTAAAGGTTTTTATTTATATATTTGACAGACAGAGACCACAGGTAGGCAGAGGCAGGCAGAGAGAGAGTGGGTGAAGCAGGCTCCCTGCTGAGCAGAGAGCCCGATGCGGGGCTTGATCCCAAGACGCCGGGATCATGACCTGAGCCGAAGGCAGAGGCTTAAACCACTGAGCCACCCAGGCGCCCCAGGAATATCATTTAAGTATCATTTTGAGGAGAAAAAAATACCCTAGAGAGTCAACTTGTGTCTCTTCCAAAATTGTTCTCACAGACCTCATCTGTAAATCCAGGCTATTTGTGTTTTTTGTATTGATAATGGTCACTCCAGAAAGTAAAATTAGAGCCCTATACAACTAATCAAGCCACCACCCCCCCAATAACCTAAATCCTAGTAAAATTGAATTAAACTTGACTGTAAATAGTTTCAAAAACCAAGGGAGGGGCAGGTGGTTGGCTAGGAGACAAACTTTCCAAGCTTCCCTCCTGGGCACTTGGATTTGATCCTGTGCCTCCAGCAGTTTCCTATTATCTTTCTTTCTTTTCTTAGACATTCTCTTCAGAAACCCCTTCAAGTCCCCTCCCTTTCCCCCATCCCCCACTTGCCTGTGAGCCCAACCTGTCTGTACCCTGAGCTTTGAAGTCAGCGTCGGCTTGTGCTCTGGGCTGTCAGGTACCATTGGTTAAAATGAGCTTTTTTCGGCAAATCATTGGAAGTAACTGCTGGAGGTTTTGTTGTGGTTTTTTTTTTCCCCCTTAAGTTAAATAAAACAATTTTTTATTCCTCATGGTAGCCATCTAGAGATAAGAGAATTAAACTGATTAAAAAGAACAACAACTATGATCTTTTCATTGCATTTCTTTCCTGGATACCACCTCCAGCAAAAGAATCTCTAATCTTAATCTCAAAATCTCTAGTGCTACCTCACCTAGGGCTTTGTAATCTCTCTGTTGCAGACCTTCCTCCATCCATTTCCTGGGGCTTCTTCAACAGCAGCAAGCATGCCTTTGATCAGAATTTCAGTTGGGCTACCAGCTGGATGTGCACATTCCCAACGCCCCAGTGCTTTGCTTTCCGGCTGCCCAGAGTGATCCCCCCGCCCAGAGAAAGAAGCAAGGACATCAGAGCAAATCCTGGCCCCATTTGCAGCAGAGAGAATGCTTTTTGGAATCTCATACCGGAACCCTGAAAGATCTCCCCATACGGAGATATATCTACACAACACACACACACACACACACACACACACACACACACACACTAAAACTAATTTAAGACCAGAAAGGTTTAAAGAGAATTAGGAACTCTAAGAAATCATTTTAAGGAACTATCATTCAAAAAAAATAATAAGCAAGAGCAAATTTTGGTAATTAAGCAGCGGCTTAGATCTGGGTCCTACTCTGTTTATATCGATTTTTCCTTCTGAGTGTAGCCGGGGCGCAGGGGCGCAGACAGACCAGGCTGGGCCGGCTCCCCGCTGACAGAATCCAAAGGCAGAGAGACGAGTGTGGTGAGACAAGAAAGGAACTTCTTTCAGGGGGGCTGACACGGGAAAACAGTGGCTAGTGTCTCAAAGACTTAACTGGAAGGGTCCAAAAATGCTTCCAGGTCTATATAAGGAAGGGGGTGCGGGGGCAAAGGTGGGTGGGTCTGCGCAGGTGGGCAGTGAAGGTCAGATCCTTCAAGGCCTTAGACTCCAGCATGGGTGGCGTCTTGCTGGCTCAGGGCAGCCCTTACCGCTGAGGGGGCCGTCTCCGTGCCCACCAGGCAATGCTTTGCCCTCAGGGTCTTCCTCCTGAGCCAAGAGACAAGCTGGAAAGAAGAACCAACTAGAAAGCTTGGGGTCAAAATGGAGGCAACCCTCTTTCATGAGCACTTGACTCCAAACAGTTAACTTCAGCGCCCATCTTTGATCTCCGCTTCATTCTGACTCTTTTCAGGTTTTTGGACCTCAGCTTGCCTAGACCCTCTCTGATGTGGGAACTTCTGTCCCAACAAACTCCCCATACTCCATGCTCTCCATTTCTAACCTCAGAGACAGCTCACATACATCAAGTCCCAAGAGGCTCTGCCTCAGTCTCTGCCATCTCTCGGGGAGGGAGGTGTGGTTTAGAGACTGCCTGCCCATCGCCCATGACCCCTCTGCATGCAAAGGGAAAACTGCCTCATACAATGAAGAGAAGAGTCAGCATCGCCCTTAAAAGAAGCTATAACCGCAGAGGAATGAGGCATGGAGGGGAAACTACTAGCATGTGTATCTATAGGACTGGACAGGACATTTCTCGAAGTTACCCCAGGACACCACGTTTACTTTTCTGCTGCACTCTGTGCACCCACCCACTCCCTTTTCTGTTAGGATGTCCCCCAAGTCACCAAATCTACCACAGAAAACCCACGACAAGTTAGTTTGAGTTGAAAGGAAAAGCTCCAACTTCTTTTCCTGGTACCCGGTTCAAGACAGCAACGGTTCTCTGCTGGGTGCAAGGGAGAGCAGGAAACCGCTGTTCCGGACCCAGACTAGTGAACGGGGAAACTGGATTTCAAAATGACGAGCCACTTGTGGAAGTTTTTGGTATCATTTCCTCCAAAGACTGGCAATTATTTCAGAAGAAAATGTCAGAAATATTACTACCCCCAAACCTGGTAACGAGAAATTCTTGATCATTATCCATGAATGGGGATCATCAGCCCTTGGATAATGAAATCGAATACTTTTGTTAGAATGGGGATTTCCCCCCTTTTTTATAGAAAAGACTGATTATGCTTTAGTCCAGAACGATTATCTCTTTACTGTGCTATTCTCTTCTTAGAGCAAAACACATGAGTGTGTTGTTATGGGAGGAGAACTTTGACCTGGGAAAGGGTATTTAGGCATTCTCCCAGACAAGCTGTTGACTTCCACATAAAATTGGCAAAGGACAGAGCCATCTGGGATAAAATGTTATGCACATTGTTGGTGGCTTACTCTTAGGAGTGCATTTCAGTTTCAGACCACAAAAACCACGACATTATGCAGCTAATAGAGGCTATTTTGTATTACATCACAGATGGAGAAGGATCCCAGGATGGGTCCATTCGCTTCATCTATTTCAAAAATCTGAAACATTATTTTTCAGATGAGCATTTGGTGCAACTATCCACTTCCCCAGTTTTAGAGTTTCCTATACAGAGCATCCTCTGTCCCTAGATCCCATGGTACCCGGGGCAGTGGAGACCGTCAGCAGACTTAACAAGGGGTTATTTAGGTTCTGGTGATGATATCACCACCACTTACTATGGGAGGCTCTACAAGACACTTAATATTCCCAGATCCATTAGTTAAGATAACACTAGCTATAGAACAAACACCAAAATTTCATTGGTAATAAAATAATGCTACTTGCTCATGACAGTTTGGTATCGGCATTCCTAGGGAGCAGGCAGTCTTCCCTCCCACGGTGATTCAGAGATCCTGTCTCTTCCAGCTTTCAAATTCCTCCATTCATGAGGGCATCAAAGTCCTCTGCTTCTTGCTATTGGAAAGGGAAACAGAATATGGGAAAATCCCACCCAATCTGTAAGAGTCTAGTGGGAAAGGGACGCATCCTCACGTCCACTCTAATCCAATGTCGAGAACAAGTCATATGGCCATGGAGCCGGCAAGGACAGGAACCAGAGACTGAGAAACACGGTCCAGCCTCGGACAGCAGGAATTTGGGGTGCACAGCTATAAAATTTCGCCACACTAAACCTCTACTTCTTCATCTGTGAAATGGTAATAACAGTTTCTCTGCCACCCCACACAGAGACATTGCGAGAAAAGCAGTAATAAATGTTAACATGTTTTGAAAGCGGTTCCAGAGGATCAGAGCCTCACAAGAGAGTATTGTCCCTACTAGCTCTGAACTCGTTTGTGCCTTTCAGCATTGCAAGATTCAAGTACACGTTCAACTGCTAGAGTTAGTTGTCAAAGCACACGCTTTTGTCCCCACATTCATTGCCCTTCCCTTCTGGCAGCTTTTGACCAAGTCCATGCCCGACTCCACGAGACCACATACTTTCTTGGCATCCGCATCCTGGCGTTCTCCTGGTCTCCCCACTTCCTCACCGCCCCTTCTCAGTCCACTCTCAACCTTCACCCAGATGTTTCTCAAGACCTTGCCCTGGACCCTGTCTCTCACCACACTCATTACCCAGACAGTCGTGTCCTTGCCGGTGGCGGCATGCCGAGGACCCTGAAAGTGTACCTTGACACCAAGCTGCTCTTCTGGGCTTCACACTCCCACGGACCACAGGCCCCTTGATAGCTCCGTCTGAGTGCTTCGCGGGCAGCTCAGACTTCACGTGGCCAAGACGGAGCTCCTGACTTTCCCTCCCCAAACCATTCCTCTGCAAATCTTCCCACATAGAATCCTCCATCTTCACAAAAGACATCAAGTACTCAAATTCAAAAACTCAGAATCGTGTTTTACTCCTTCCTTTCTCTCACTTCCTGTTGGTAAATCCTACGGGCTTTACCACACCCTCCCCCCAAATGAAATGCCTTCTGTCTGTCCACTTCTATCTAGCTGCTGTCTCCCTAATACTAGCCACTGTCTTATCCCACCCAGATTGCTACAGAAGTTTCTGAAGTCTTACACCTTACAACCCATTCTCCCCAGAGCAGCAAGAGTAATCTTTTTTTAAAACATACAGACTCCGGAGAGCAGAGGCATGAGGTGGAGAACAGGACCAGGGGTGGCCTGTGTCATTTGAGGCTTTGACTCTGGCCGTGCCCGATATGTAATCTATCCCTGGACTTCCTGCTCACGCAGCCAAACTTCCCTTCTGCTTTTGCTGGTTTGAGTTCGTGTTAGATTACGCTCTTCCCAGGATGCCCTCCCCTCCCCTCTTTTCCCAAGATGAGTTCCTGTCCCCACTATGTCTCAGTTTAAATGTCACCTGCTCTGAGACACCTTTCCTGAACATTCTGCTTAAAGATCTCCTCTTTGGGGCGCCTGGGTGGCTCAGTGGGTTAAGCCTCTGCCTTCAGCTCAGGTCATAATGTCAGGGTCCTGGGATGGAGCCCTGCATCCAGCTCTCTGCTCTCAGTGGGGAGCCTGCCTACCCCTCTCTCTCTGCCTGCCTCTGCCTACTTGTGATCTCTCTCTCTGCCAAATAAATAAATAAAATATTAAAAAAAAAAAACAAAAACCAACAGATCTCCTCTTCAAGTCTGCTTTTCCATGTCTTAGCCCCTCGTTGGGTTCTTTTTGTGGGGTTTGGCTTGGGGTTTTTTTTCTTTATTGCCTCCTCGTGCATAACATAACTTGTGCCATTTCATTTATTTTTATGTTTCTTTTAAAATCATTTCTCCCATTTGTAAAAGTCAGGGGATAAGCGGTCTCAGGCTCCATTGGCCCCGGCTGGCATTGGCAGGATGTTGCCTGATCATATAACAACCACCCACTATTTATTAAATAAATGAATACATGCACTGTGTCTTTGAGCACTGGATAATCTATATAGCTTCAGAGAGGAAAAAAATATGAGTCAGCACATGATTTTTAGGCCTAGAAATGACTTTACTAGACTAAAAAGCCCTTCAGGAAAGTTTTACTGCATTTTCATTTCCTGCTCACCCCAAATACCTTGCAAAATGCCTTCCTTATAACATGTGTACAATAATGTAAATTTTTGCTCCCAATTAAGATGCCAATTAAGTCAGCAAAGGAGCCAGGCAGTAATGAATTGCCAACAATATACCCAAAGCTATCATTCCTCCTCTCAGAATTTACCGTGAGAATCCAGCGGGGCCAGGTTGGCATCAGGGGAAGAAAATTCCCCAGGCAAGTGGGTTAGAGAGCTGTAAATATTTATTGAATGAATCATACATTGCTGTAGCAAGTAAATTCCAGAAAGAAAGAGACAGAGAGAGACAGGGACACAGGAAAATCTGAAACCCTCCGTCAGTGAGCCAGATAAGTAGAATCTTTCAGCAACCAAACCCAGAGCTTCAAAGTCCACTATGCTCCCCACACGTAAATTTTCAGTAACTCATGGTGGCATTACGTAGCCCTCTTACCCTCTGATTCTCCCCGCCTCCTCCGGAGACCAGCCACAGAGCTGGGTCACAGGGGGGTTAGGAAAGTCAAGGGCTGGAATGTTGGAGCTATGAGATTTAAGCCAGGACTTGAAAGGTGAGTGCTCAGCTGTCTCTATCAAGTCCTGTAATCTGACAAGATTTCTGTTTCCTCATCTATAAAATAGGAATTAATAAGAACACTCACTTTGTGTGCCTCACAAACTGTTTCTACAACATACTAATAAAAGTACTTTGTAAATTGTATAAATATTATCAAAATTCAATTACTAAGCATAATCTTATTTTTTATTATTCTTTTATTAAGTTTTTATTTTAATTGCAGTATAGTTAACATATAGTGTAATATTAGTTTCAGGTGTATAAGATCATGATTCAGCTCTCTCATACAATACCTGATACTCATCACAACAAGTGAGCGCCTTAATCCCCATCACCTGTTTCATCCATGCCCCCCACCACCTTCCCTCTGGTAACCAGCAGTTCTCTATTGTTAAGAGTCTGTTTCTTGGTTTGTGTGACTCTCCTTTTCCCTTGGCTCATTTGCTTTGTTTCTTAAATTCCACATACAAGTGAAATCATATGGTATTTGTCTTTCTCTGATTGACTTAATTATCAAGCATTATACTCTCTAACTCCAGCCATGTTGTTGCAAATTATCAAGATCTCATTTTTTATGGCTAAATAATATTCCATTATATGTAACATATTCCATTATATATAATATTATACATATAACACATCTTTTTTAATTTTTAATTTTTTATTATTATGTTCAATTAGCCAACATATAGTACCTCTTTAGTATTCAATGTGATGTTCAACGATTCATTAGTTGAGTATGTCACCCAGTGCTTATCACAAAAACACATCTTTATCCATTCATCTATCGATGGACTGGGCTGCTTCTATATCTTGATTATTATAGATAATGCTGCTATAAACATAAGGGTGCATGTATCCATTTGAACTAATGTTTTTGTATTTTGAGGGTAGATACCCAGTAGTGTGATTACTAGATCATAGGATAGTTCTAATTTTAACTTTTTGAGGAAGCTCCATATAGTTTTCCACAGTGGCTGTGCCAGTTTGCATTCCCACCAACAGTGGACAAAGGTTCCTTTTTCTCTACATCTTCACCAACACTTGTTGTTTTTTGTCTTTTTGATTTTAGCTATTCTGACAGGTGTGAGGAGATACCTTTTTGTAGTTTTGATTTGCATTTCTCTGATGATGAGTGATATTGAGCATCTTTTCATGTGTCTGTTGGCCATCTGGATGTCTTCTTTGGAGAAATGTGTTCATGTCTTCAACCCATTTTTAATTAGAATATTTGTTATTTTCATTGTTACTGATACAAATCTGTACTCTGGTAGTTCCAGAGCTCTTTAATTACTTAACATTCACCACAAAGATGAAATTCATATAATCATATAGTTCTTTGTAGATACCTGAGACCTATTGAAAAAAAAAAAAAATGATCCAACCACTTGTGCTGAAAGCACTTTTGGGAAAGAGTTCCAGATACTCACTAAACCTAAACAGAAAGCCAGACCTTGGCTTGCTTTCTTTTCTTCTTTTTGTCTAATGTTTGCCGCATTAGACAAAACATGTGGTCTCTTTTTTTTTTGTCTCATTTTATATTTATTCAAAATGATGACCTAAGTTTGTTTCCTTCAAAAGGTCCACAGAAGACAGCAAGAGGTTGTTTTAAGTGGTCACTTTTTTGTTGTTGTTGTTTTGTTTTCTTTTTTTTTTTATTATTTTTTATTTCTTTTCAGCGTAACAGTATTCGTTGTTTTTTCACCACACCCAGTGCTGACATGGGGTCCCTTTAAAAAATGTTATTACACAGAGAGTCATGTAAAAATTGATATATGAGCTATCTGGACAATGTAGTCCTTTGAATAGCAGGGAGAGTAAGTAGTTTACATAAAGTCCTCATTTCCCAACAGTAGGTCACAACCCAGATTGGAGTTGTGGGTAGCAAAGTGTTCTGGGGAAAAGACATGCCCTCTAGCCTCCTGACCAGTCTTAGTAGACCAAGGAGAAAAACAGTGTCTGATGGAAAAGTACTCAGAGGAATGAGCCCTGTACTAGCCCCACTTGTCCTGTAAGCCTCTGAAACAGTGAAAAGAGTAGAGAACCACATCCCCATTCAGGAGAAGCCTGTGTGCTGTATGGGTTAAGTACAGGGCTTTGGTGCCACCTATTAACTGTGCAACATTGTGACTCAGGCAATTGACTTAACCTCTCTGTGCCTTAGTTTCTTCATCTGTAAAATGGAAATAATGGAATAACTCTAGAAAGGATTCTGCGAGGAATTAATAAGGTAAAATGGGTATGGAGTTAGTAACGTATCTGGCACACAGCAAGGGCTCACAAAGGCCCGTTACTCCTCCTATTACTGAATGGAGCAATAAAAATGTGATTTTTATTTCCTCCTTAGACTTTAGGGTCACAAAGGTTTAATGCTGCTCAAGTTGACATTACAGTAAGAAACGTTGGGAAGAGAGCGCTTGGTGACTCAGTCGGTTAAGCATCTGCCTTCGGCTTAGGTCACAGGTCACAATCCCAGGGTCCTGGGATGGGCTCCTTGTTTCGCAGGGAGCCTGCTTCTCCCTCTGCCTGCCACTCCTCCTGCTTGTGCGCTCTCTCCTTCTCTCTGTGACATAGGAATAGATAAATAAAATCTTAAAAAAAAAAGAAAGAAAGAAAGAAAGAAAGAAAAGGTGGGAAGTCATTTCCCAAGATAACCCTTTTGCTTGAAAGGACCCATCAATGACCCTGAATTTAACCTGTTCCAATAAAAATCACGTCAAAGTTTCAGTGGATTCAGTTATCTGAAGGCTCTAATTTACAAAGGGAAAGTTCGGTTGCATTGTTCATTTCTCTCTGATTAAATCGTCAATAATCCTAATGTAAACTATCAATCCATAGAGAAGCACCAAGGAGCACTTTTCTTTTGCTATTAGGTTTTAAGCTTCTACAGTATTGCCTTTAAGTTACATAAAGAGGTCTAATGTCTCCTGATCATGGAAAAAATTAGCTCCTTGGACCCTTGATAGGATCCCTAGGCCATTTCTGCCCTGTCCCTAGTGGTCTGAAATGGCATTTTCTAGGCATTTTCCTTGAAAATAAATCCTTTTAATGCACTTTACCCCTTGGGTGACATCTGAGTATCCAGGCCAAAGAAGGCATCTGATAAAATGTGGTTTGAAGATGAACCTAGAAATTTTAAATACATTTTCAGAGTTATTCTCAAGCTGTAAACATCTTTTGTTTTTACAGTAAATTTTTCCAGGTTCTTATTTAACAGTTCTCTCTTGAGCATAAGAAACAAAAAAATCTCAAAAAATTTTAATCATGTAGCTACTCATTTGTTCATTTATTTATTCAACCATTCACCATACATTTATTGATGTTACAGAAAATGTATAAGCTTTACAAGAAACAGCCCTTATAATGTATGTGATGATCCAGACACAACAAATAATTACAGTATAGTGTTATAAGTTCTTTCTTTCTCTTTTTCTTTCTTCCTTTTATTTATTTGAGAGAGAGAAAGAGAGAGTGAGCATACTAGAGTGTGAGCAGGGGGAGGAGCAGAGGCAGAGGAGAAGCAGGTTCCCTGCTGAAGGAGCGGAGCCCAGTGGGTTGGGGGGTGTCTCTATCCCACACCCTGAGACAGTGACCTGAGCCCAAAGCAAAAGTCCGACCCTTAACCGATTAAGCTACCCAAATGCCCCTTGTAAGCTCTTTAATAAAAATATGTACCGAGTGGTAAGGAAGCTCAGAAGGAGTGACGATTTTTTCTGGAGGAGTTGGGAAGGGGTATCACGAAGTAGTGAGATAAAGTGGGTATTTATAATGAGTATAAGTCAGATTGCAGAAATGAAGGAGAAAATCACTAATTATAAATGAAATAATGTTGGGAGGTGAACCTTGAGAGACTATGGACTCTGAAAAACAACTTGAGGGTTTTGAAGGGGCGGGGGGGTGGGAGGTTGGGGGAACCAGGTGGTGGATATTAGGGAGGGCATGTATTGCATGGAGCACTGGGTGAGGTGCAAAAACAATGAATACTGTTACGCTGAAAATAAAAAATTAAAAATTAAAAATAAAAAAAAACAGCAAAAAAAATAAATGAAATAATGTTAACATGAGTTAACATCTATAAGATTTAGACCACCGACTAGTACATGGTAAGTGCCATAGAGATGTTAGCTGATTTCAAGTATTACCATCCCAGCACCATCATCTAGACAATAGGAGTCATCGGAGTGCTTACCACTGATGTTAGCTGGGTGATTGCCTCTCTTGACGTCAGGTTGCCCTCGACAGGTTCATCTGCAGTTTCAAAGGTCATATTTAATAAACACGACCTACTGACATCTAACACTCTTTCTTTGTCCAGCTAAAATATTGGGCCAAAAGTATACACTTCATAATATGGGAAAAGTTTATTTAGAAGAGATCGAGATGGAAAACATGTGTTTAAGGTAAAAAGGAAAGAACTGAAGAATGGAGGGGAACAAAGTCGAAGTGATTAGGAGTTTCATCCGGGGATATCTGATGGCAGTAGCAATGGAATGTCAAATGTTGGCTGTTTATTAGCATAGAATTAGCTGTGTTGCAAAACCAGCAACAATGAGCTCTTCGTGGGTTAGCACAGAGCAAGTCTGCCATGAATCTAGAGGCTCTGCAGAACAGCTCCCCTCAAAGCGGCAGTCTGGGGACTCGGTCTAATACAACTATGCCAGCCAGAACGCATGGCTTCTGGGTCACCAGAAAGGGGAGGGAGAGACCTGGAGAGTCACACCTCTGTTAATAAACACTTTGACCTCACAGTGCCCCACATCAACTCTACTTCAACTCACAACTCATTGACCATAACTAGTCTTATTTAACTAGTAAGAGGTATTAGGGAATTCATGGGAATACATGGGTATTCAGCTATTTTATAATTTTTTATTTCTTTTTATTTTTAAACTTTTTTGCAGAAGTGGAGATTGGGGAAAATGTTGTTTTTTCCCTTATAAATGGTTTCTATTAGAGTCACTCTTCTCAGTAAGTTGAAATTATTGATTTTTTTTTTAAGAAATCATGCACCCTAAAACTTAGTACTTAGGTGTGGAACAAATAAATTTTAATAAATTTTATCAATATATAATATAAAGAATGTATAAATAATGTATAAATAAATTATATCTATATAATATATATTACAATTTATATAAATTTTATTTATTACTTATTTATTATTTATAAATGTTACAGAAATAAATTTTAATAAATAAAAAAGTTGGTATTACATGTCTCCACACTGTCCATTAATCCACCCAACAACATCACTTACCATTTTATCTACCCAAGTGTTTCCTTTTGTCTTTGCTTCTGTCTCATCAAAAGTCTTATTTTTGTCCTAAGAGATATTTCATAAGGAAAAAAGAAATAGAACTTACATTACTTCTTCTACATACCATTACCTTGATTTATTGCTCTCTGCTTCTGTAAAATTTGAATCCGCCTTAAAGGAAAATACTTAACTCAGCTGTTTTTAAGACCAAAATAATACTCTTCCACTTTAAGTAATTTTCTTTGTCAAAATAATTCTTCAAATGTTTTTTGTTGTTGTTTGACCATTTCTCTGCGGAAGAAAAACTTGAGAAATGCCCTTCTCTACGTCTTCACCTTCTCCATTTTGCTGATCTTGGGATTCATGTCATTGCATGTGAACATGCCTTTACAACCTTTACCCAGCATCTTAGCTGACAAAGAAAAACAATCCTTCTCCGAGGACTAACAAAGATGAAAAGCCTTCCCAAGCATGATTCTTAGCATATAATATTTATTCAAATATGCCCAAGTTCTAATTCTCCAGACTCTCCAGTAATGATACCCAATCAGAGATTCTAAAAACCCCTAATTGATGTAAATGAAGTACATTCCATTATTCTTATCCATAATTCATCAAATTATATGCCCAGATGGGTCACCGTCACCTCCATAAAAATGACAAGTGATTTAAAGTCCTAATGGAAATAGATGTATTGGTTTCAAAATTCCATCAAAGCATTTCTCTTAGAAACATAATCAATAGTGCTTTCAGTGAACAGCTCACTCCAATAAAATGGGTATGTTGCAATTAATTCAGGCCTTGAATTCCACGTCCCAACAGTAACAACGAAATCTGGAGAACTCATGATGGCTGGATATTCTCCCCAGCCAGAGTCCTCCAGGCCAGCAGGCATCAGACAAGCCAGCAGAACAGACCGCTGTGCAGTGATCAAGCATGAGGCATGTTACAGTATATTCGCTGCAAAAGATATGGTGTCAAAATTTTAAAATCATTTTCTTTTCTTAGGTACGATAAGAGTAAGCTCAAGCATGTCCTATGTCTTTCTTATTCCTTTACTTTGGATCTGTGAGAACTGTGTCTGTCCTGCCTAGCAATCCAGTTTGACAGGATGATGGTAAATATTAATAGTTGATGCAATTAGTCAAGTGAAAAAATACTGAGAATTTCTCCTGTATCTGGGCATTTCCAGGGGAATCTATCACACAGGGGAACATCACGGACATCACAACGGAGGAAAGGTTTGGAATCATCACTCCAGGTAAGCCTTGGCAAATATTCCTGAAACAACTTTCCGGCTACATTTGGTCTAAAGCAAATAGAGTTTTTCTCTCGGCTGTAATTCTGTGGTATGAACTTTCCATATTCGGCCACTTAGTAATTCACGTCTCAAACACCAAGTTAGTAACTTGGTAGTTTTTCTCGCTTCTGTACTGAAATCATTTTTGCAAATAATTTCTTTTACTAACAGTACATCCCATTCAACCCCCTGAAACCAAGCAGTTCAATGTCCTCCACTGAGAGCTCAAACATTTACCTCCACTGTACATAGCAAACAGAAAAAGAGATGGGATTTCAGTTCAAATAGATCAATGGAATGACTTCAAGCAATATTATTCCAAATGCTCGTTTATGACAGTTACGTCATCAAACTGAAACCCCAGAGGCATTGTAAAAATGTACAGACATAAATAACACATTGCTCATGAAGCGTAACCCTCTTATGCAGAGATTCTAGGAATTCAGAATTCCTCTCAAAACAAACAAACAAACAAACAAACAAAAACTCACGGTGGTATTCCTTCAACCAATAATAAACTCTGGCATCTAATATTGTGCAAGATCCCTTAGCAAGATCCTGTAACTGGCAAATGCAGTTTGACCATATTTAAAATACTGTTCTCCATTTGCTCACAGCATCACACACCCAGGCCACAGGTCAGAGAAAATGGCTAATTTAATATGAAATACATGACCATGGAACTCATAGGCATTTCTCTAAAGAGCCCCAGACTGCTTCCAAACAATGAGTCTGGGTGGGGGGAAAAAAACAAAACACAATTTAAACTGTCTTAGAGTGAAAAAGTCTCTAGTTACAAATAGTCTCTAGATGATGTTTAAATAAAAGTTGAAGAATAATAAGAATTCCCAACACATCTGAAACCACTTATATCTCCTATTTCATAAATGAAAGATAGATAAACCAATGTCAAATTTATTTGAGTTGAAATAAAGAACACTCCCAAGAAGAGGATCATCCAGAGTGAATATTTATAGAAAAGCACTATTCCTCGAAAAATATATGTGTTTATAATGTCAAGCATTGCCAGAATCCTTAAGTTTAGGGCTATCATATTGAAAGTTTTCTAACAACCTTGCTTGGGAGATGAATACTGGCTTATAAAAAAATGCCTAAGGATTTAAAAAAAAAAACAAAACCCACTTTGGAGAAGCTAATAAGAATGTTAAAAATTCACTCCGAATCCTTTCCCTCTGACAAAATATCTTCTTCAGTGATCTTTGTGGGATTTCTAAAATATTTTAATAATAGATAGATGTCTCCTTTTTTCTGCCTAACACATTCATAAATTATAACAATTTACTCTTTTATGACCATTCAAAATTTAAATAGATTCTAATTATAATCAAAAGTGGGGGGTGTGTAATAATTTAAGCCAATGAATAACAAATGCAACTCCTAGAAATATTAATATTACAATTTTACAATTATGCTAGTTTTGACACAAAACTTTACATAGAGGACAAATACAAAAGCAATCATCCCAACTGCTGGTCTTAAAAAATGCAAGGCAACATAGAATAGAATAAATATTTGGGTATTGGTTTTGGCAAGCAATTTTACGTAGTTTGTGTCTTGGGGCCTTTGCACCACCTGGAATTCCTCTCGCAGCCAGCTGTTCCTAGCCAGGTTGCCTCAGCCAAGCTCTTTTATTCCTGAAGCATCCAGCATTGGGTGTGAAACTTCCTGAAGGTTCCCAGGCCCTCAGTGCTTATCCCACCACAGTACTCATCACCCTGAAACACAATTTCCTCTTCACTTCTTAATATATTCCTCTGGCTGAAAGATTCTTCATGGTCATGGTCGTGTTTCATTTATCATGTTATTTCATGTTCCTATCACCTAAGAGATGCTCAGTACATAATTGTCAGTTATTGCTAAATGGATAACCACCAAAATACAATATAAGGAGTGGTATCTGAAAATTACATTAAAAATGTTTTAGTATCAACAACACATACTCATCACCTAAAAATGATGTATCTGCCACCATACCTCCAATTTAGACGTTTGGCTAAGGAGCTGGGGGAAACATTACTTTGAGAATATTTTGCCTTTTTAAATAAGCTATATGATGGTTCCCATGAAACCTGCTTATAAACCCCTTTTCTATGTTGGCTTAGTTGAAAATAATCATAAATGAAAGTTACGGTGCCTGTTTTTTCCACTGGTAAAAACACCAGTTTTTACACTGGTATTCCACTGTAAATACCATTTTGTTTTTCAGCCCGAATTCCTCTCAGTGACTATTATAAAACTCTGTCATTCTTCTTGAGTCCTCTACTAACCCTACATTATCATTAGTAGATATATTCCCTTCTTCCACTCTGCCGATTCCTATCCTCCCTTCAAATTTTCTTCACCTGATTACTCCCTTATCTCTTTTCCTCTAGTCTGAGATTGAAAAGGCATCCCACCTCCTGTATTTGTTTCAGGATATGAGGTTAATATACAAAAATCAATTGCTTTCCTATCTATCAGCAAATGAACAAGTGAAATTTGAAATCAAAAACAAGTTACTATTTATATTAAAACCTCCAAAATGAAATACTTTGGTATAAATCTAATAACAGATATACAAGATCTATATGAGGAGAATTACTCTGATGCACAAAGTCAAAGAAGAACTAAATGGATAGATATTCCAAGTTCATGGACAGAAAGTCTAAATATTACCAAGCCGTCAGTTCTTCCCAACCCGATGTAGAGATTCAGTGCAACCCCAATCAAAATCCCAGCCAGTTACTTTGTGGATACCGACAAAGTGATTCTAAATTTTATATGGAGAAGCAAAAAACTCAGAATAGACAATACAACATTGACGGACAAGAACGAAGTCGGAGGGTCAATGCTACCTGACTTCAAGACTTACTGTGAAACTATAGTAATCAAGACAGTGTGGTATTGGAGGAAGAATAGACAAATAGATGAAAGGAACAGAGTCGAGAGCCCAGAAATAGGGCCACATAGAGTCAACAGATCATGGACAAAGGAGCAAAGTCAGTACAGTGGAGAACAACTAGTCTTCAACAAATGGGACTAAAACAACTGGACATCCACACTCAAAAAGTGGGAGAAGGAAAAGAAAAGAGTCTGGACACCACCCTTACGTTCCTCACAATAATTAATTCAAAATATGTCATAGACCTAAATGTAAAATGCAAAGCCATGAAACTCCTAGAAAGATAATGCAGGAGAAAACCTTGATGACCTTGCGTATGGTGATGACTTTTTAGATATGACACCAATGGCACTATCCATGAAAGAAATAAATGATCAGCTGGACTGCATTAAAATTAAAAAATTCTCCACAGTGAAAGACAATGAAAGACAAAGAGAAGGAGAAGAGAAGCCACAAGCTCTTAAACTCAACAATAAGCAAACAACCTAATTAAAAAATGGACCAAAGAACTTAACAGATACCTCACCCAAGAATATGCACAGTTGGCAGATAAGCATATGAAAGGATGCTCTACATCATATATCATCAGAGAAATACAAATTAAAATGAGATACCATTACACACCTATCCAAATGGCCCAAGTCTAGACCAGTGGTCATACCAAATCCTGGACAGGTTATAGAGCAGGAGAGCACGAGCTCTCATTCATTGCTGGTGGGAATGCAAAATAGTAGAGCCACTCTGGAAGACAGTTTGGTGGTTTCTCACAAAACTAAACACACTCTTAACATACAATCCAGCAATTGCGTTCCTCAGTATTTACTCAAAGAAGTTAAAAACTACGCCCACACCAAAACCTGCACACGGATAGTTATAGCAGCTTCCTTTATACTTGCCAAAACTTGGAAGCAACCAAGATGTCTGTCAGTAGGTGAATGGATAAATAAGCCGGTACATCTAGACAATGGACTATTATTTAGCTCTTAAAAAAAAAAAAAAAAAGAGCTATCAAGCCATGGAAAGTTATGAAGAAAACTTAAAGGCATTAAAAAAAAAAATACTTAAATGCATTATACCATGTGAAAGAAGCCAGTCTGAAAAGGCTACATGTTGTATCATTCTAACTATATGACATACTGGAAACTGTGAAAGATCAGTGGTCATCAAGGATTAGGTTGGGTGGGGAGAGAGCAGAATAAATAGGCAGAACACAGACGATTTTTAGAGCAATGAAAATATTCTGTATGATACTCTGATGATGGACACATATCATTTGTCAAAACCCACAGAACGTGTAACACCAAGAGTGAACCCTAAGGTGAGCTAAGGACTTTGGGTGATTATGATGTGTCCATGCAGTTTGATCAACTGTAATAAATGTCCCACTCTGGTGGGGTATGTTGATAAACAGGGTGGCAGTGCATGTATGGGAGCGGGGGTATATGGGAAATCTCCTTACATTCTACTTAATTTTGCTATGAATCTAAAACTGCTCTAAAAAAAATCTATTTTTTTTAAAGGGAGGGAGAGGTGCACCTGACTGACTCAGTTGGTTAAGCCTCCGTCTCTTGATTTCAGCTCATGATCTCAAGGTCGTGCAATCGGGGTCATGATGTCGGGGTCGTAAGATGGATTTCCTAATCAGGCTCCCCACTAGGTATGCAGACTGTTTGAGATTCTCTCTCTCACTCTGCCCTCCACCTCTGCTCGTGCTCTCTCTCTCCCCATCATAAATAAATAAATAAATAAATAAATAAATAAATAAGGAGGGGAACTCCTAAGGGGTTTTATTTAAAAGCATGAAGATAAAATGTAGCTTAAGGTTCATAAAGTCCAAACCCCACATTCTATAGCCAAGGAGAGGGAGATGCAGGGAGCACAGAGACCTATCCAAGGTGAGAAAAGATTCTGACATTTTAAAAATTTTCCAAGCCAAAGTATTGCTCTGGTTTTCCCAAAGGGTCAAAGTATATGTATGAAAGTGTGTTGGGGTACAGGCAAAAAGTTCAGTGTGTACATGTCTGTACATGTACATGTCTCCACAAAATGAAGTAGTAACTGAATAGTTTGTACCAAAAATAGATTTGGCCTAAACTGTCCAGGTAATTAAAGTCTTGTAATTTTTTTTTTCTTGAATCTTCGAGATGATTGCCCTAATTCTCTGCTTCACTTTAACACATGGACACCCCTATGAAATACAAATTTAAAATGCTATACCTTTCAGACAGACATGTCCTTCTTTAGAACCTATTAATATTTACACTTTGATATTAAATCTCCAGAGTCTAATTAGGTGGCAGATGGGGGCTATGTCTGTAAAGGGTACATATTAAAATATCACCAATGCGTCAGCAGACCAAAGCTAGAGAACTTTCTCTACAATCTGTGAGTTGACTCTGAAGGGCAATTCTGACCTGCTGAGCTAAGAGCTGCCTATCACTTCACTTGCCCGCTCTTACTATCTTAACACATGCAGAGATTTTCCAAAATTGCCAAAATCACTTATTCATTCTGTCACCCATAGCAAGGGCTAGCATGCCTATAAAAAGAAGAGAAAATACCTCATCCGTCTCCCATCCATCACCTCCCCAAACATTCAGGACAGACTCTACTCTCCAATTTTTCAGGTCATTTCATAAAAGCACTGGTGCATCTCCAACAGTAAAGAGGATCACTCAACCATCTCTGAGATGATGGGGACACCCTGCCCCTGACCTCCCAATTCAGTATAAATCTAATAATAAAGATCGTGAAGGTGTAATGTGTCTTCATCAAGAAGTAAACAACTTGAGGGCTTTTATTCATTTCATTTCTGGAACATTTCAAGACTACAGACCAGAATAGAAAAATATAGAATCCCATGTCTCCACCACCAAGATTAAACATGTTAACTTTTACAATACTTGCTTCAACCCCTCTATCTATTCATCCATCTGCCTGAGCCCCTTTCATGTGTCCTCCTCTTCCACAGAAGTAGACCGCCATTTTAAAGTTCACATTCCCATACGTGAGGAGAAGGTGGGAGACGAGGAGAAGGAGGGTGGCGTGGGGGGATGTTTTTGTATTTTCCAGATTGATTATAATGAGCATATATTACTTTTGTAATTAGGCAAAATCATTTGGAAAACAAAAATTAAAACAACAGTGTTATCTTCTCATTTCAAGGAGTACAGATGGAACGCATTCTTGAAAAAATTGTTTTCCATCACAGCTTGGAAAAGTATGTGTGGACAGACCACGTTCACGCTGCCTGGGCAGGGAGAGAGGGGAGTCAGGGCTGCTCCTGCTGTCCCTGATCATGCTTCAGTCCCCCAGTGGGTGGTGGCCTCCTTCAGCCTCCCAGCAGCTGGTAGGGGCACACATTCTGCCATCAACACGACATCACCTAAATGCCCATGGGCCACTGTTCTTTGATTAGGAAAGAGGCCATTGCTTCAGTGAGAGCAGTTTTTAAAAATTGATGAGAAGGAAAAGTAATCCTTTCAACAAAGGATACTGGAATAATTGGACAATAACAGGCAATTAAAAAAAAAAGACCTTAACCTAAATTTTACACCTTATAAAAATTAACTCAAAATAGATTAGAGATCTAAGCATAAAATGTAAGACCATAAAATGTTTACATGAAAATGTAGAAGAAAACTTCATGACCTGAAGGTAGACAAAAAGGTTTTTGACATAACGCCAAAGATGTGATCCCGAAAATTTTAAAAATCATTAAATTGGACCTTATAAAAATTAAAAATGTTTGCTCTGAGAAAGACCCTGTTAAGAGGATGAAAAGACAAGCCACAGACTGGGAGAAAATACTTGCAGATAATATGCCTGACAAAAGACTTATATCTAAAATGTGTGATAAAGGGACGCCTGGGTGGCTCAGTTGGTTAAGCGTCTGCCTTCAGCTCAGGTCATGATCCCAGGGTCCTGGGATGGAGCTTCACTTGGGGCTCCCTGCTCGGTGGGGAGCCTGCTTCTCCCTCTCCCTCTGCTCCAGCCCCTGCTTGTGCTCCCTCTCTGTCAAATAAATAAATAAAATCTTAATTAAAAAATAAGTAAAATGTGTAACAAAGTCTCTAAATTTGGCAGTAAATAGGCAAACAATCCAATGGGGAAACAGACCAAAGCCTTGAACACAGATTTTATCAGACAGCATATGCATGTCAAGCAAGCACATGAAAAGATCCTCAATTCCTTTAGCCATTGGGGAAAAGCAAATAAAAAGCTACAAAGAGATGCCACTACACACCCATTAGGACAGCTAAAGTAATACCAAGTGCTTAGGGGTGGGGAGGTTCCAACAACCCTATACTATTTTTTGCTATTTCTTGTGAATCTTAAACTATTTCAAAATTTTAAAAAATATTTTATAGAAAGTTGTGAGAGCAAAAGCCTGATTGCAGAATTGATCAGAGAAAGGGTGTTGAGGAAATGGAGTCCAGGAGTGAAAATCACTCTGAGAAATCCTCTGACTAAAGACCTTCCCAGAAGATAGCCCTGAGCAGTGGAATTTGCTGGGGCAGGCAAATCCCCAGGTCAGCATAGCAGAGTGCTAAAGAGTATGAACTCTGGGGTCAACTTCTCAATCGCGATGGTGACTCAAACACTTAAAAAGTTGTATGACTAAGGAAACAAATCCGTGCCTCATCTAAAAACGGGAAAAACCACAGCATCGATGTTGAGAGACATTTTGAAGATTAAATAGAAAACATTGCACACATAACATTATAAATGTTCCATCATTTTAACTTTATAATTGTTATTATTATAATTCACCTAGATTTTGCCTGGAATGGGCAACTCCCAAAGAATCTCATTTATTTTTGTCTCCTCTACTCCCCATTTTCAAACCCTTTCTCATTATGTCATGATCTCTGTTCGCACTTGCCTTCACTATGAAGACTGCTGCTATTCTATGTAATTTATACTTTTTAGTGATTTTTAAGGTTTTTATTCTAAATTTAAGTGCATCGATGATTTCCAGTATAATGATCTAAAACTGATCTTTTAAAAACAATTGCATTTTAAAATCCAATTTTAAGCAAATGATATTACATTATTACATATCTGTGGGTGAATCTACACCAAACTGGTATACTAAAAAACAGTAGTTATAAATATAATGAAGGAAAAAATGTTTACCCAAGATGACCACAATATGAAAAACTGAATTAAATGATTGTGTGCTGCCTTCTTCTGTAGGAGGTAAAATTATTTTCTTGGTCCTTCAAGGAGTTACTCTTCTCATTAACAAAAAGCATGCCTTTTTTTTTTCCTGCAAGGCCCCATACCCTTAGGAACCCTTAAGCATGATTTAAGTTGTCAGCAGATTAATTTGAACTTTCACCAATAAATTATTCATATTTTTTCCTCCAATAATGACTAATGGAATATGTAGGAAATGTGGAGTGTTCACATTTTGACAGTCATTTTTATCAGAACACTGAAAGCACGTACTCTTAAACATTTATCACTAGACTACATTAAAATCGGTTGCAGACAGAAGGAACGAGAAGAGACTCATTATCTAAATTCCTGAAGTATGGAATGATGTGGTTGTGACCTTTAATTAATATAATGCCCTACAGATGGGAAAGTCTGACACACATGCCTTATATTGTACAAACTCCAGCTAAGTGTTTGCTAAATCAACATTAAAAGCCTGAGTTGCTGGGTCACACATATTTATCTTTTTTTTTTTTTTTTTGATCTTTGGCCCCAGAGAAAAACCACATTCTGAAGGACAGATACACTGACATATGCATAAAACATGAAAAGACAGCAGTATGTTGTCATGTTGTCCTTTTCCTCACACTTTGTAGAATTTCTCCATTGCTCACTACTTCGAAGCAAAAATAACTAGTTGTTCCAAAACATGGGCTGGTTTTATAAACTGATCTTTCACGATTTCAAGGAAGAGTGCCCATGATCTCAACTGACCTAAAGCAGGCTACCACAGAGCTACTAGTCACCAGGGCCAACCGCTCACGCAGAGCAACTCCGGGGAGTACTGAAAGATATTTGGGGAAAGCCTTTTCTTTTCCTTAGGTGAATTCACTACACATGGAGGTTTGGGGGGGTTGGGTAAGTCAAGGGGCTGCTCCTGCGTCTGGCGAATACAGTATGTCAAAGGTTGTCTAACTATCAGGTTATCTTGCAAATCAGTTCCTTTTCTGACCTAGAAATGTGGTATTAAGCAATAACGGGCTAGCTGGTAGAGCCTCCCAGTTTTCCCTTAAAGAAGAACACATTTAACAAAATACTTTTAAAATATAAATACTTATTCTCTTTATCAATAACTGTCGTCCTACTTTTAGTATTTTTTAAGACTGTATTTTTTTTTAGAGCAGCCTTTGGAGGATACAGCAAAATCGAGAGGAAGATACAGGGATTTCTCATAATACTCTCCCTCCCCCACCAAACACACAGCCTCCCCATTATCAACATCATTCACCAGAATGGTACTTTTTTTTTTTTTAAACCAAGAATTAACCCACATTGACATATCATAATCACCCAAAGTACATAGTTTACTTTGGGGTTCATTCTTAGTGTTGTACATTCTATGATTCAGGATAAAAGGATAATGTCATATACCCATCGTTATGATATCATATAGAGTATTTTCAGTGTCCTAAAAATCCCTACATTTAAATTTTAATTTAGGTGTTTCTTGGGGTGTTTTGCCTTTTCAATAATATGGTATTTTATTTTATTTTTTGAAGATTTTATTTATTTGAGGGCAACACTCTTGGGTCCCCTCCCTCCTTGGGAGCTTTGTACTATCACTTTGCTATCACTCAGTAAATCTTGCTTTAAAAAAAAAAAAAAGATTTTATTTGGGAGATAGCAAGTGCATGTGCATGTGGGCATGGAGGGGGGCAGGTGGGGAGAGGGAGAGGGAGAAGCCGACTTCTCACTGAGCAGAGAGCCCCAGGCAGGGCTCAATCCCAGAACTCTGGGATCATGACCAGAGCCAAAGGCAGCCACTTAGCCAACTGAGTCGCCCAGGCGCCCCAATGATATGGCATTTTAGAAGACAGAGTGTAGGTACCTTTATTTTCTTTTTAAAAGATTGTTTGTGTGACCCGTGGATCTATCGCAGCTGCTAACTTAGGAGAGGAACCGGGAGCCCTGGCCTGCTGCCACCGCCCGCTGCTCCACCCCAGGGAACCCAAGGCCGCCCGACAAATGGAAAGCACAGCTCCTTCCTGGATTTGCCAAAGCTGTTGCCTAACAAACTTAGGTAAGCTTGTCGCAAGAGAAGACAATAATCGAAAGAGAAAGAGAGATTTAGTTCAGGTGCCGGCCGAGGGGAGAGATGGCGGGCTTCAGCTTTAACAAACCACCTGTTCTTCCGCAAGAGGGACGGACACCTAGAGTTTTATACAAGAGGTCAGGGAGGTGCATGAGAGACAGTGCAGGCAGAGTGGGCGTGGTCAGGGTGTGTGTGTGCGTGTGTGTGTGTGTGTTCAGCTCATGATCTTGGGCTGGGAAGGTTGACATGGGGGGCGGGGGTGGTCTTCCAGGCATTCTGTGCTATCAGGGTTTTTCTGGTTTGATGGTTGGAATATTCTGGTTATGGCAAAACATCTTCATCGATGCCTCAAGATGGATGGGGTCGGGGTCTATGGTTGAGCAAGAGGGCTCACTGACATTAGGAGTAAATATTTTAATAATCCAGGAGTAGGTCTGAGCACACAGATTATCTTTCTTAAAACAGTAGTACACGAGCAGTTTAATACTAACTAGGTAAATACCCAAAAAGTGTGGAGAAAATAAGACTTGTATTTCTTACAGCAGTGCTTCTCAAACTTCTGAGTGTTTACACATCAACCGGGGATCTCTTTATTTTTATTTTTATTTATTTTTTTAGGGGATCTTTCTAAAATTCAAATTTGATACTACGGGCCTAGGGTGGGTTCTGAGATCCTATGTGTCGGACCAGCTCCTAGCTGGGGCGGATACTGCTAGTCCCAGGACCATGCTGTGAACATCAAAGCTTTATCCTCCTCTATCATTGAAAGCTAATCATTCATAGGGAAAATAAAATAGCAACCCATGCATAAGAGTGTTTCCCCAGTTAACACACCGTTATTGTCTTCTGGCAATTCCCTTAGCCTTCAGACCCAACGCCTTCAGAACTAGCATTTGACATGTGCTATGGAAACAAGTCATTCAATTCTATTAAAAAAAAAAAAAGTGATGGGATTTTCCACTTTTTAAATAGTAAATGTGTCTTTATGGTACTTATTACCTAGATAAACCTTTTACATGGCAAACATACCTATTTGTTTAAGACTAAGTTAAAGCAGAGATGAAGGTTAGTATCTGTGGGATTACTCTTCATTGACCTACATAAAGGTAATGACTGATTAGGTCTTTTTAAAGGCAGGGAAGATTTCAATAACAAACACCATGCGTACTCACCTTTGCCTACTTATCTGAAACAAAAAGATGTTAGAAGTGACATTTGCTCCTGACAGATTTTCCTCTTGTTCATAGAAAGGAGCGTATACTGGCTTTATGAATTCTGTTGCTAACAGTAAATTTCTGTGAAAATTTCAAAGCCGTCAGTCACTAGCACAATTTATAGAAGCTAAATCTCTGTTTTAGAAATAAATTTCTCTAAGAAAATAAGTATGAACTTCAAATTTTCAAGGTACACATAAACATGAGGGAGATAAACACATAATTTTTTTTTTAAGATTTTATTTATTTATTTGACAGAGAGAGATCACAAGTAGGCAGAGAGGCAGGCAGAGAGAGAGAGAGGAGGAAGCAGGCTCTCCACTGAGCAGAAAGCCCGATGCGGGACTCGATCCCAGGACCCTGAGATCATGACCTGAGCCGAAGGCAGAGGCTCAACCCACTGAGCCACTCAGGTGCCCCTAAACACATAATTTTTTTTAAAAGATTTTATTTACTCATTTTGAGAGAGAAAGAGAGAGCATGCACGCTGGTGTGTAAGCAGGTGGAGGGGCAGAGGCAGAGGGAGAGAGATGATCTCAAGCAGACTCCATGCGGAGCACAGGGCCCAGTGTTGGACTCGTTCTCATGATTCTGAGATCATGACCCAAGCCAAAATCAAGAGTCAGATTTTTAACCCGACTGAGCCACCCAGGCACCCCAAACACATAAATATTAGCTACAGTTTACATTGACTGCAACACATAGGGGAAAAATACTTTGTCAAGGAAAATCTAAAAAAGAAAAGTATCACCTAGCAGGGATACTTCATACTTTACTTATATATCTATCCATATTTACCACACTAGAATTTAAAACAGAAATGTTCTTAAGTATTTATTTAAAATAACAATAGTCAATATATTACATGTTAACATAAATAACATTTTTTATGAAAAATAACTGTACTTTCCAAGACAAAAAATACTTAGAGAGAAGAGTAGCCTTGTTTTATAATTTTGCAAACTTCCTTAGGGTTTGACTTACTAGAAAACATCTGGATTCTCATAACTGCATCTGCATTCTGTCTTTTGCAATATTGTGTTTTGGTCAAAATACAGAGGAAAATTCTTCATCTCACAGATATGCAGTTTGGAGGATTATTTTCAAAATCTTTTCAGATTAATTTTGGATATTTTTGTCTGATAGTACACCAAAATTCAGCAAGTGCTAGTTTCTTATACATTAGCTTCCATGTGGAATATAAAACCATATCAATGAACTTTTCTACCCTATTAGACTAAAATCCATTGGTCTATTTTACCCTTTGAATATATAATACAATTTTGTAACATCATGCACTGGTCATTTGGAAAATACTGTCTGCTGAATTATGCAGATGTTCCAAATATTGACACATTTTATTATACAACTTTTATTAAAATCACATTTGTAAATATCACCACCAATCTCATCAGAAAAGTATTAGAAAGCTTTCATGCTCATAGTAGCAGATTCAGTTTCCCAAAATTCTGATTTGCACCGCAAGACTGGGTTTTAGCATTGTCAACAATGACAAATTTCCACTGTTTTCTTAGGGTGACAGATTCATTTGTTCATTTTTGAGGAATATGTATAGCAAAAACCCAAATCTAAATAACTACATGCCTCTGATAGTGAGACTTTAAAGTAAGAGGGTGTATCACCAAAGAAAAAGCTAGTTCAGTTCACAACTCGATCACAGGAGTGCTTTTCCTCAAGACAAACAAGATCTGTCTAGATCTCTTCCTACACTTCCATCACCAAACCTGGATGAGAGTTCTGCTAGATCTGAGTCCAGTGTTTGAATCACCAGACCCATACTTGCTACATGTCCATTGCCTCTGGTCTTGCTCCGTCTCTCTTATGACTGACAGGGGAGCTACTTCCTGCCCGGCTCCAGCTCACCCCGTTTTACAAGGGCTGAGCTCTGCTCTCATTCACCACCACCTTGCTTCATGCGAGATCCTTGGCATAGACCTGGACCTGAGCTGTCTCCCTACTTCATCTTTTTATTTCCAAAGCTGAGTTTCAGTCCCGTATCTTTCTAATCTAATGTTCCACCATTCAGGACAAAGACCACAACCTGTTGTGGTCCTAGTAGGACATGGCATTTCCTTTGAGTGAATTTTAACTCTATTCTCAGTTCCCAGGGTCATTGCTAGACTCCCTTCCTATAGTACGTGGTTGGGTGTCCTTTACTCCCACCATCTATGAAGGTGGACCAGATAGCCTAACCTCCTGCTGAAGTCAAATCCTCGCATTTGTCAATGGTGGTAGACCACGAGGCATCTGTTTAGCCCAAAATGTACCAGCCTGAGGCAAATGCACATCAATGATGTCAATGAAATAGGAAGCATAAGAGTATTTGGAGACCACCCGTCTCAAACTGTGGTGTGATGTACTCACATCAGTTGATTTGAAGATGTAAATAGGGCTTAGGGTTTGATTCCAAGTGAAAATTAAAATACAGTGGTACTGTTTTTCATGCTAACCAAATTACTCTAGTCAGAATAACAGTTCCCTCAATTTAATAGTTTGGTTCTCTCCTGCCCCGAATGTGCTGATTGGCCCATTTTCATCTGATCGTTAGTCAAGGCACAAATACAGATTGTAGTCCGAGTTTGTTTTTGACTCTTAAAAAGAAAGTCGGTTACCAGAAAGGTAACTGAAAGAAATGTTAGCTTTGCCTTAGAATTAGGTTGTGCTTTGTTTATTGTTCTTTTGAAAGCGTGTTAAACATGACTCATTTGTTCTCTGCTTTCTAAGCTGTTCTCTGGGGATAACAGAGAGGATGAGCCTCAGACCTGGATTCTGTTCAGGAGACAGTTTGGAGGTGGCTGTGGTGACAGTACAGAGAAGTTCCTCCTGGCTTGCTGTCATGACACAGAGGCCTGGCAGGACTACTGACTCCCCAGGGATCTTTCTGATCTGAGAAAGCGGATAATGAAGCAGATCTGTTCACTTACCCCCATGCAACTGGGCCAGGACAGTCAACTGTAGTCACAGCTAATGGCTCATGTAGATTGGCTTCATGCAAACCCAGGATCTAGCAGCGACTCAGTTCATTTCATAAGAAAACTTAATCATGCTAAACATTAAAACGAAACTTTTCTATTTCCGTTGTTACTGCCTCATCAGGCCAGAAGGATCCCAGCCTTCAAAACTGGCTCATTTACTTATTCTAAAATAGGTATATTAATGCCCAGCACTGCTGATTTTCTCTAAACAAATTCCTGTCTGGGTATATACACATGACTCATATTCTTTCCTTCCTCTAGTGATCCAAGAAACATGTTTATTCTATCCCCTCACATCTACATCTGGAAGTCTTATTAGCAGAAGTAAAAAATAAATAATTTAGCTCAAATAGCTCAACTTAGAAAATCTGTCTTCCCTTGCAAATTCACACTTACTCTAGCACTCTGAAAATGCCTCATTGCAGTTTAAAAGGCTTTGGCAATTTGGGGCACTCATTTGTTCAAAAATCTTTAAATATTCTCATTTCATATAAACACCTAACATCAAATTAGAACAAAAACCTTAAGAAATGGGAAACAATGGTATAAGGGATACCACCAGTGCCCTGTTAATATCCCACTGATCTTACTACCTTGATGCATGCAGTCCAGACCGCCAACACCTAGCACCTGAATTTTCTTCCTTGGGGGGTTTTTTCTAGTCACTTTGCAGCAGCTCAAAAAATGCCAAGCAATTAGCAGGATTCTACAGGAGCTGTCTACCAATATGGAAGGGAGAAAGTAAATAATATCCCAGATCCCTTAGCCAGGTGGAGGCGGGTACAGGTAACACTGAATCGTGTGTTCTACGTAGGCTCCCAGAGATTCCCCAGTACAATGAAGCCCAGGCCCAGTAGCCCATAGTGGTGTCTGGCCTAACAGTGTACTTTTTATTGGCTGTCTTTCCTCCCTGTCTTACTTCCCAGTTCTCTTTCTGATTTGCTTCACCTTCCCAAATACATTCGTGACACTCCAATCTGTTTCTCGCTGTCTACTTCTGTGAGAACCCTAATTGAGACACTTGGTGAGATAAGAAGTCCTAAGAAGCAGATCCTCAGCCTGGGGCTCTAGAATTGAATGAGACCAGCCGAAAGACACCAAAGACACCGTTACTGGTGGTAGGCAGAGTGGTAACAATGCCAGGCATGCTGTGGTAACCCCATTATTAAGACTCTTACCTGTGATAAACTGGGGCATAATCCAGGTGAAAGAGGATGTTTTGCATTATGCAGCATCTCCAGCACTTGGGAAACTTGAAGGTAATCATAATTACGTATGGGGAAATTGGCTGGTTAGTGTTTAGTGCAACTGAAGCTCTAAAGGAAGAAAATGAGAAGCTCACTCAGGCTCTTACAAATTCAGTTCCTCTATTCCTTTGCCTGAGGGCATTCTCTGACCACTGAAGCCATTTTGCCCTTCTATGTAGGAGGCCAAAAATGCTGGGAATTAATTACCTCCAGGAACAGCATTCAACCCATGATCAACAGGAATTGGTACGTAAATACCCCGGCTCTCTCACCTCTTGGATGACTCTGAGACACCTTTTTCATGCTGGCTGCCAGCTTTTCCTCATTCACCTTAAGCTCCAGGACCCCACAGTGATGACTGGCTTGATCATACACTTCTTATTGGTTGGCTTCCATCCCTGTCTCACTTCCCAGTGTTTGTTTTATGTCCCACTTAAATTCCTGTTCTTGTCTCAAGGTCTGCTTTGGGAGACACCCAAAATAAATCAAATGGTTTCATCCATCATTAGTATGATTTCTTCAGTGTTACAGCTAAAGAACTGGGCAAAGCCATGAGGAATGTACAGAATCCAATCAGATAGCATTTAAATGTTTATAAGATATTGGGCCCTGTGGGGTCAGAAAAATATTCAGTGAATTCCAAACAGGACTGAGAGATAGAGATTAGTTGAATCCTATCAACTGATAAAGCAATTACAAGGAAGAAGAATTGGATTTTGTAGAAACTGAATCTCAGTGACTTGAGTGGGACTGAGAGTCTCCTCCTCTTGTCTGGACCTATTAGAACCACTATACAAAGAACTGCTGCTGCAGGACCTTAGCAGTATCTTGGGACAATAAACCTGTGATCCAGACAAAACTATGAGCAGATAGGCAACCTTATCCACCTGGGAAGGTCTTAGTAGAGTAACCCCAATTTATTGGGTAAAAAATTTCCCCTTTGTTCTCCCATCCCCACTAAGGGAAAATTTAGATTAAGGGAGAGAGAGGAAAAAGAAGATCAAATATATAATATTCTTATATTAAATGTTAGGAAAGCATATGCACAATTGGCATTAAGAGTATAATAATTAAGAGAATAAAAGATCAATGAGGTTCAAAATGGGTAGGAAGATCCTGACCTCACTGCCTCTCATAAACACAGCAAATCTAGAGCTACATGTGGAACAGTTCCCTCTGAAAAAGATCAGAAAACTAGCTGAATGGTGCCTCCACAGCAAAGGTTAAAAGGATCACATCAAGGCCAGCAGGAGAGACAGAGACATAGTCTCACCAACCACGCCCCCACCCCAACCCCCCCGCTTCCCGGCAAAGCTACCCACAGTTGGGAGGCATCTCACAAATAGAGAGCTTCTCCCTGAGGAATGAGGGGTTTGTGTCCCATATCACACACCCAACCTCTTGGGACCTGAGCCAGAGACACAAGCCCTCAACATGTCTGGCTTCAAAAACCAATAGGGCTTACCCCACAAGAACCAAAGGGGTGTAGGGAATGGAGATCCTGCTCTTCAAGGGCTCACACACATACTCACTTGCCCCAAGACCCAGTGCAAAAGCAGCAGTTTCAAAAGCCCCTAGACTATACGTGAAGGAGATTGACTTGTTAATCCTAAAGCATCTGCTGCTGGGAGAGGACTCGATGGGACTCTCTCCAGAGACAGAGGAGCTGGTGAGCACCATTTCTGTGCTCTCCCTCTATCTGGCTGGTGCAGACTTGCACTCTCCTACTGCCTCCCTAAAGCTGGCAGGCATGTGCAGTACACACAGGGGATGCCCCTTGATTGCCTGGCTCTGGTGGCCTGGTGGGCTCGTGTTTCTGGGCTTCACAGGATTGAATCAGAGAAACAGTCCTTGGCAGGTTACCATTCCCTGGGAACCAAGGAGACTGCAGACTTAAACATACCCCAGGATTCCTATGAAAAAGGCCTATTTACTTGGGCTGGAGCTTCAGCCTGAGGAAGGGGCTCCGAGTTGGTCACACATCTAGAGGCTACCGAGGTGCTCTCAGGAAATGTAGGCCAGGAGATGCCATCATTGCACTCTCCCTTGGCCTCGCTTCATCTTACTGGTATATCCTAGAAAGGAGCTTTTGCACACATCTGGAGCCTCAGTTGTTTCAGCCATCACCCAGATTGCCTTTTCTGGAGACCAGCAGGATTTAAGATTGTGGTCCCACAGGATTATATATATGCATACCTTTAAAAGCTGCCCGAGGGTCTGGCTTCCAATCAGCCTGAATCTAGGTGCGGAATGAGATCCTTCCCTTTGGAACACGGAAAGGTCTTGACACATCCTCAACAACTGGGAGCTCGCAAGCATAAATCAGGCTGCTTGACAACCACAAAGCTTCAAGAGACAACCAAGAGCTAGGTAGGGCAAGGTTGAATGATAAGTTTCATCTTCCATACAAGGCCACTCCTTCAAGAATGGAAAAGGTGGAGGCGCCTGGGTGGTTCAGTGCGTTAAGGGTCTGCCTTCGGCTCAGGTCATGATCCCAGGGTCCTGGGATGGAGCCCCGCATCGGGCTCTCTGCTCATCAGGGAGCCTGCTTCCTTCTCTCTCTGCCTGCCTCTCTGCCTACTTGTGATCTCCGTCTGTCAAATAAATAAATTTTAAAAATCTTAAAAAAAAAACAAAAGAATGGAAAAGGTGGCTGTTTTACCTATGTAGAAACAAAGAGTTGAGCAAAATGAAGAAACAGATGAACATATTCCAAATGAACAGGATTAAAAAACTCAACAACACAAAAAACCTGAATGAAATAGAGGTAAATAATTTACCTGAAAAAGAACTCAAAATTATGACCATAAAGATGCTCACCAAACTTGGGAGGAGAATGGATGAACACAGGGAGAATTTCAACAAAGAGATAGAAAATATAAGGAAGTAACAAACAGAAGTCACAGAGCTGAAGAATATAATAACAGAACTGAAAAATACACTGAAAGGGTTTAATAGCAGACTAGATCAAGCAGTAGAAAGGATCAACAATCTAGAGGACAGGGCAGTGAAACTCACTCAATCAGAACAGCCAAAAGAAGAAAGGAATTTTTAAAAATGAGTATAGTTTCTGTGGAATATAAAACACATACACACAAAAAACAAAACTCATAGATACCAAGAATAGATTGGTTATTGCCAGAGAGGAGGGGGGTATGAGGTAGGTGAAATGGGTCAAAGAGGTTAAGAGGTATAAATGTTCAGTTATAAAATAAATAAGTTACAAGGATATAATGTATAACTACAGTCAATATTATTGCATTGCAGGGCATCTGGGTGGCTCAGTCGGTTAAGCATCTGCCTTTAGCTCAGGTCATGATCCCAGGGTCCTGGGATGGAGACCACATAGGGCTCCCTGCTCAGGCAGAGTCTGCTTCTCCCTCTCCCTCTGCCATCCCCATGCTTATACTTGCTCTATTGCTGTCTCTCTCTCTCACTCTCTCAAATAAATAAAATATTATAAAAATAATAATAATATTGTATTGCATATTTGAAAGTCACTAAGAGGGTAAATGTAAAAGTTCTCACCACAAGAAAAAAATGTGTAACTTCTTATGGTGATGAATCATAATCGTACTTATTGTGGTGATCATTTTACGGTGTATACAAATATTGTCATTATGCTGTACATCTAAAGCAAATATAATGTTACATGTCGATTATACCTTAATTGAAAAAAAAATTTAAAAAATAAATTTTAAAAAAATCAGTCTGATGAATCTTGTGATTCCTTTTTGAAATATACACTTAAGTAATCCACATGTACTTGTAATTTCAAATGGAAATACAAAAGAATTATGGGCTTTTAAGCAATACTGAGACATTTAGAATAATTAATATGTATAGATTCTTCATGTTTATAAATATAATTTAATAACTTCAGAAATAAGTTGAGGGGCACCTGGGTGAATCAGTCATTAAGCGTCTGCCTTTGGCTCAGGTTGTGATCCCAGGGTCCTAGGATTGAGCCCCGCATTAGGTTCCCTGCTCCGGGGAAGCCTGCTTCTCCCTCTCCCTCTGTCTCTGCTTGTGTTCTCTCTCTTGCTGTGTCTCTCTCTGTCAAATAAATAAATAAAATCTCAAAAAAAAAAAAAAAGAAAGAAAGAAAGAAAAGGAAATAAGTTGAATGCCTGGAAAGACATTTGTTCTGATACTTTAACTACTTTTTATTATTTTATCTTATTTTATTTTAGAGATGTGGGGGTGGGGCAGAAGGAGAGGGAGAGAGAGAATCTTGAGTAGGCTCCATGGCCAGCATGGAGCCCAATGCGGGGCTCAATTTCACAACCCCGAGATCATGACCTGAACTGAAATCAGGAGTTGGACACTTAACCGACTGCGTCACCCAGGTGCCCCTTAACTGCTTTTTAAAAATCAAATATATTAACTTTCTTTTTTCTTTTTTGTCATTTTTTTGAAAGATTTTATTTATTTATTTGACAGACAGAGATCACAAGTAGGCAGAGAGGCAGGCAGAGAGAGGGGGAGAAGCAGACTCCCTGCTGAGCAGAGAGCCTGATGCGGGGCTCGATCCCAGGACCCTGAGATTATGAGCTGAGCTGAAGGCAGAGGCTTAACCCACTGAGCCACCCATGTGCCCCTAACTTTATTTTTTCTTAAGATTTTATTTATTTGACAGAGAGAAAGAGAGAGAGACCACAAGTAGGAGGAGTGGAAGATGGAGAGGGAGAAACAGACTCTCCCTAAGCAGGGAGCCCAATGCAGACCTCAATCCCAGGACCCTGAGATCATGACCTGAGCTGAAGGCAGAGGCTTTAACCCACTGAGCCACCCAGGCGCCCCTCAATTTAAATCTTGAGAAAAAAACTAGATTTGGATTCACAACTTTATTAAATTAAATATTAATTTTTAAAAATCAAAGCATGTAGGGCACCTGGGTGGCTCAGTTGCTTAAGCAACTGCCTTCAGCTCGGGTCATTATCCCAGAGTCCTGGGATCAATCCCGCATCGGGCTCCCAGCTCCACGGGGAGTCTGCTTCTCCCTCTGACCTTCTCCCCTCTCATGCTCTCTCTCACTGTCCTTCTCTCAAATAAATGAATAAAACCTTAAAAAAAGTAAAAATAAAAATAAAAGCATGTAGAGTCTTTTCAATAAACAAAGCTGCTTTCAAGGACAGCCAAAGACTCACCCTTTAAAAGGCTAGAATGCAGTGAGCCTGTGTTTAAAATCACTGTATTCCTTCAGATTTTAAAAGAGGGGCAGTCTAGCAGCACCAACCCCATGAATCACCAGCTCTTCTCAATAATTTGTGTTTTCAACTCTTTCACCTCTTGTCTGAATTGCATCTGTTTACTGCCTGATTCCTTTTGAAATTATTTTCATATTCTTCCTGTCAGAGCCAGAACTCTCGTGATATTAAAATGACCTTCAGCTGGATTTTGCAACTGTCTGATCCCCAGCCACAATACGTAGTCACGCTGCTGACCTTCTCTATACCTCAACCATTCACAATGTAAAGAGAATAGAGCACTTTTACCTCCACTGCTTCTTTCCTCTCCCCCCTTAAAAGAATCAGAATCATGGCCGTGGTATCTCTCTCTATTATCCTGATTAACTGAATATTCACAGCTGTATGAGGTACAAGTATCAATTTCTTTAAATAAATGAAACTGCTTTTAAGTTCAGGGTTTGGGATATATGTAAAGATTTGTTGTTGTTGTTTTTCTTTGTTTTACTTTAATGACTTCCCTAAAACCTCTTCTTACCTTATTAAATGGAATCTTTTGGTGAGTTTCCTAGAAAGTTATAGGGCATATTCCAGATAAATAAAACAAGACAATGTGTTGTCCTGTTTTTCTAGGTCGGACGAAATAGCAGTGGATGAATTTACTTTACATAAAAGGTCTTCTCAAAGACAATAAGTAGGATGCTTAGATTTTAAAAAAGTTAGCTACTGTTTACTGCCATAAATCAGTCAGAAATTGAGATCAAAAGACCCAAACATGCCATCTATCTAAGTCACTACCGTTCTCGTACATATAACGGAAGCAGCAAGCTGGTGAGAATCTGCACCACCCCAAACCCGAGCCCAAATCCTGGGGCTGATATCCCCACCTGTAATCTTCATTCGTTGGAATTCCTGTGACTTAAATTTGGAAATTGCCCTTTCATGCTTCCAGTTCCCCAAACCAGACTGTACTCCTTCGTTTTTAACAGATGAACCCACCTACTTCTGCAAGAAAATGAAGGCCATTCCTTCTCTTCTCCTGCATAGCCATGCAGCTAACGTGTCTGGAGCATCTGTTATATGGCAGGTGGTATGCTAGAAAGAATATGCCTGAGAGAAAAATAAGATGTACTCCCTGCCTTCCAGAAATGCATCGTCTAAGGAAGTGAAGTACGTGGGAAAAAATAACTAACACAAAATATAGTAAGTATAGATGAAGAAGGTGGGACCATGATTCACAATGAGAAGATCTTTTATTAAAAAAAAAAAGAAGAAAGAAAAAGCAAGTGGGAGTAAGAGATATAGTTACCTGAATTCATTCTACTTCCTATATTCTAATTTATTATTATTTCATAATATATACATATATATATAAAATATATCATTATTACTTCCTATATTCTAATTTATTATTATTTCCCTGTCCCTCCCTGATTCTGTTTGAGAAAATGTAAATGGAATTTTACATTCTAAACCATCTTAAAAATTCAAATTAATCTAATAAGTTATAATAGTGCTTAAGACCTTAGTTCTTGGGATGATGGTTCACTGCTGACTTATTTTCAATTCAGTGTGAGTTGGCACAAAATAAACAGGGCCTTTTCAAGATGAGAGAATCACAATGGCCTGAGTGCAGCAATGACCATTTTTAGTGACAGGAATATATATGGGAGCAGAAAGATGGTCACGAATTGATGACCTTAACCTTGAACCAGAGTTTTAAAAAAAACTCTAAAATTGTGTTCTGCCTTTGCTAATGACACAGATCATAACTTCAGGCAATAAAACTTCATTTATCAGCTTTTCCTTTCTAGTCCACTGGAAGTCCCACCTCTACCAACTACTCTGTGACACCAGGTAAGTCTCTTGAATACTAAAAGGATCATAAGAACCTGCCCAACTTATGGAAATATTATGGAAATCAAATCACATAATAGATCTAAAATGTTTTGAAAGTTTTAAAACTACCATATGTAGTTTTAAAACTACCATATGATATTATTATTATTAATGTAATAGTCATATGTATAAGAGCCTGAAATAGTAAGTTTGAGGGAGTTTATTTTGAAACCAGTTGAAAATAAAATCACACAAAATCACGGAGTCTAAGAAAAAGAAAATAGACATTGAAAACTGATCAGATTCTTTGAAAGGAAGAGATTTGCCCCCATTTCCAGTATGGAGAACCAAGTGTTCTCTATCAGTTGAGTTTCTATGAGTCTTAGATAATTTAGTACAGCAAAGCCAAGTTCTAGGTTACTAATCTCTTCTTTCTTTTTTTTTTAAGATTTTATTCATTTATTTGACAGACAGAGATCACAAGTAGACAGAGGCAGGCAGAGAGAGTGGAGGAAGCAGGTTCCCTGCTGAGCAGAGAGCCTGGTGTGGGGCTCGATCCCAGGACACTGGAATCATAACCCAAGCTGAAGGCAGAGGCTTTAACCCACTGAGCCACCCAGGCGCCCCTCTCTTCTTGGACCATTCCAGAAATGTAGAGGTGTCGAGGTCACCATATGGTCCCAGGGGTATATGGTGCACCGCTCCAACTCTCCTGGACATTTGCATTCCATCTCTCATAAAAATAACTTTTATCAAGTCTGAAACATTACTGACCATAAGACATTATTTTTATATACACTACAAAAGAAAGCTCTATTAAGTTATGATATCCCATGACACATCCTAATTTCAGCGATTCTAAAATGCAGAAGTTTGTCTTAGAATCAATGAAGAGAGTAATACTTGCTTATTATAAAAGTAATCCATATTTGTGGAAAAACTGGAAAAGACAACGTATTCACAGAAACGTAGCTACAGGAAACAGAAGAGCTGGATGAAATAAACAGAGCTCGTGTAACTGAAAGCCCGGAGGAAGGGCAGAAGTTAGGGTTGGTTTAATTCAGGGACTGGAGGCTATCTCAAGAGCAGTCCCCCCCCCCCCAATCTCTCTGTTCTGCCTTCCATAAGGCCATCTTGCAGCTTCCCAGTTGTACCCCAACTCCAGCCTAGAGATAGGGCTGCTGTCCTAGCCCTCAGAGCAAGAATTTCAACATTCACCTGAACTGCTGGGGCATTGAGGTCACCTCATCCCCCTGAACTGTGGTTGTTGGTAAAAAACTGAAAGTGTTCATGAAAAGCTCATGGACTGCATGGGGAAGGGTGCAACAGCCAACCAGAAAATCTGCCTGCTGCTAGGAAGAAAGACGGGTGGGAATTGCTTGAAAGCGGAGATGGTTAATTTGACGTGTCCGTTTGTCTAGGCTATGATGCTCAGTTGTTTGGCCAAACACTGGTCTAGAAGTTGCTGTGAGAGTATTTTTTTTTTGTGTGTGTGAGAGTACTTTTTAGATGGGATTAAAGTAGACTAACCCTCCATTATGTGGGTGGGCCTAATCCAGTGAGTTGAAGGCTTCAAGAGAAATGACTGAGGTTTCCCCGAGAAGAAAGAATGCCCCTAAGACTGCAGCATCAGCTCTTACCTGAGTCTTCTGCCCATCTAGATTTTGGACTTAGCAGCCTCCACAATCATCCTATAATTGTGGAAGCCAATTCCTTAAAATCCCTCTCCCTCCCTCTGTTTCCCTCCCTCTGTCTCTCTCTATATATATCTATATAGATATAGATCAAACTGAAAAGTATAAAAGAGACTAGAAATTCTCAGCCACAATATTTTCTCCAATTTTATGTATTTACTTTCCTATGCATAGAAACATATGGCAACATTTTATTCACATGACATCATACTGGGTATACAAGATTGAAAACTTTTGAATCTTGTTTCTGTCCGTTAATATATTAAGTATCATTTTTCCATGCACTTAAATATTTGAACATTTTTTAGAAGTTAGCAAATAATCCATCACATAACTGAGCTACAATATGTTATATAATATGTTAGCTATTTGACTATATATAGACTTTTTGATGTTTTCATTGTATTCTTTAAATACACAGTACTTTCTCCTTGCATGTAAAGCTAGCTAGGTGCTGCCTCTGGGAGTCTCTAGAAGTCAGGATCAAAAGTGTTGCATTTAGCAGATGTACACGTATTTCCAAACTCATCAAGCTGTGTATGTTAAATATGTACAGTTTTTTTGTATGTCAAAAAAAAAAAGTGTTGCACTTTGTTCCACTTGGTACAGGCTGGAGTTCATTCTGAATAAAGAGCTTTTTGCCAATTCAGCCTTTAGCCAGAATAAGTGTGACCTGGCATCAAAAATTACCATGATTCTGGAGATAACCACAAAAATCTCTACCCACCATAAATGTCTTTGTGGCAGTGATGTGGGCTCCTGGTCCCTGATTTTATGTCATCATCACTATGAAGACCATGCATCTGTTTGCAATTAGCATAGCAATGTTTTTGACTTGTCCAAAATGTGCTTAATCCTAAAAGTTCCTCAAAAGAATGAAAATAGAAAAGAAAATGAAAGGAAGAAGAGGAGTCATGAGCGGGCTTGTCCAGCATCTCAAAGGGAGCTCATTCTGCCCTCTGCCCACCTCTTCACACTACGATTTATGAGATAGAACTAAACGTGCACTCATGAGTGGTGAACAGAATGGATGTTCTTAGAGAACAAAGAGACACATGGTAGCATGGCAAAGCACATTAGTGTTTCTCAAAGCACAATTGACTGGGGAGTTCCGGGGCCTGACTCTCCTCCCACTGCAGATCTCTCTCCTCATCCATTATCCTCTGTGACAGAGGGCCTGGTCTGAGTCCCCAGAGCCAATGACAGCTCCCAGCAGCTGGATTCTCGGAGACAGTTAAGTGGCATTTTTTCCCAATTACTCTTCTCAGACTTAAGACGGGAGAAAATACATTTTGTGAAACAGTGATGGTAATGGCAAGAATTAATTTGTGGATGTGGTTAAATGCAATTTTAGCAATGCCTTGAAATGTACCATATGCTGAGCACTTCCCTGGGAGAGGGAAAGCTATTGTCTTTAGGAAATTGATTTCTGGGTCTCAGGTTCTGTTATTTTAATATATTTTATAGATTTCCTTTTTATTTATTTGGTTTTCCTTTTTTTTTTTTTTTTGCCATATTCTAGAAACAACTGTTCCTTATGAATGCTAGCTTATATTTTTAAAACTAAACTTAAACCTTCCTACCTAAATATTGCTGGGGGACTCAATAAAACATTTGCAGTCTCTGGTAATCCTATAAGCTAAAAGAAGAGTAAAAGGATTTTTTTCTCCTAGATACTGAAAGATTAAAATTTGTTGTATATATGAAAGTAACTATCTTATAACAAACTTACATTAAGCTGAAATTTTAATAAAATTCATGGAGTTGCTAAATTATAGAGAAATAATATAATACAGTAAGGAAGATTTGGATTTTCCAAAAAATGGGAAGAAAGATAATTAAAATCAAGGTATTTATGAGTCTATTCAGCTTACTTATGTATTCATTTAATCATTCAAAAAAACTTTTTTATCATCCATCGTGTCCCAAATACAGTCCTATATGCTAAAGATAGAAAAGTAAACAAAATGGACAAAAATTCTTGCCCTCATGGGGCTTGCATGCTAGTGGGGAAAGACATGTCTTTGCACTAAAATTAATTCTACTTTAATAAAAGAGATGACGCTTAAGTGCTTGAGATATTAAATAATGAACTGCCACAAAACCACAATATAAGAAATTTCAAATTTTAAACAAATATCTATTTGGTATTATTTAATTACAAAATCTTATTTATGAGATAAATGGTTAGAAATAGAATTGCATGGAACCCAAAAATTAAACTGGTAAATTATCTCTAGATTCTTAGTAAGTGTTAGGTAAGGAATTGGGGGAAATGGTATGGTATTAAAGATATCCTCATAACTTAGCAAGAACGTGCTTTGACATGTTAGCAATAAACAGCATAGAAAGGATAGTGGCCATGGTTTCACAATGCTTGTGATTCCTAAAGAAGGGACATGAGTACAACAGAATGAGAAAACATTCCCAATTAGGGGCGCCTGGGTAGCTCAGCCTGTTAAGTGTCAGATTCCTGATTTCAGCTCAGGTCATGATCCCAGGGTTGTGAGATCAAGCCCCATGTTGGGGTCCACACTGGCCATGGAGCCTGCTTAAGATTCTCCCTCACCCTCTTGAAGAAGAAGAAGAAGAAGAAGAAGAAGAAGAAGAAGAAGAAGAAGAAGGAGAAGGAGAAGGAGAAGGAGAAGGAGAAGGAGAAGGAGAAGGAGAAGGAGAAGGAGAAGGAGAAGGAGAAGGAGAAGGAGAAGGAGAAGGAGAAGAAGAAAAGAAAGAAAATACTCCCAGTTACTATGGTACAATAAAAGAAAATAGATGTCTGGTTTGAACAAGGTTTTTGGTGTGAAAAGATGGCATGTAGTACAAGAGAGGGACTATCTTATAATAAATTGTAGTCTAGATTACATATGAAAACTGACCAAAGAGTACACACAGAAAACCAGCAAAGGACAATACACTTTGAGAGAGGTCCAGCAGAATGCAGAACTAGCCTAAATGTCCAATTAAAATCCTAAGATTGTCTGCTTAGTTTGCCTTACCATTATGCAATGGTAAGATGATTCTTAATCATTATCATTATAAATAATTATAAACGTTAAGCTGTTGTGTTAATTTGTCTTAGATGAAGGGATGTATTTTAAGACCAGCTGTTGTGGGAAGGTTGCAGATCAAGAAATAAAGCTACTATAAAATCTTCATCTCCAAGCTCTCCTGAGTTTCAGAATTATATTTACAACAACCACTAGTCATCTCCCTGGAATCCCTTGGGCACGTCTGACTTAATGTGTCCTAAACTGAACTCTGTATCTTGTTCAATATCCCATTTCTTCATCTCAAGTAACAGTTTCTCCTTCTACTCAGACTGGCAAGTGACAAACCTCAGGGTCCCTCTCTTCTCTTCCTTCCCTCCCTGTCTCTCTCCACCCTTCCCCTCCCCCAAGCCCTTCCTACTGAAGACCACAGACTTGGGTGATCTCTCTCCTCTCCATCACTAGGTCCTCACGAGCCTTCCTCTGAATCAGGATCCTAGCCTTCTGAGAGAACTTCCAGAACATCCTCCATTCCACTCTCGTGCCAATAAACCTGAGCATCGATACCTTTGCTCTAATACCTTTTTTTGGCTTGTGTCTGCCTATGTACTCCTATAAATACAACATTTCTTATCTCACACATGTCTATTCATTTGCAAGTAATATAGATATACAACTACTGCATTACTATATTGTACACCAAAGAAAACATAAAGGGGCGCCTGGGTGGCATAGTCAGTTAAGTGTCTGGCTCCTGATTTCAGTTCAGGTCATGGCGATTGGACTCCACATAGGGGCTCTGCACTGGGCATGGAGCCCACTTGGAATTCTCTCTCTCTATCGCTCTGCCCCTCCCCCTTCTCATGCACTCTCTCTCTCTTTCTCTAAAAATAATTTAAATTAGATTCAAGTTAAAAAAGAAAACATAAAAATTGACATTTTGAAGGGTGAGATAAGGATGAAATCTTTGATATTCCATTTATTAATGATAGGTAAAATATTTTGTTCTCACTAAAATTTTAGTGAGAATAATGTGGCTGAATATGGGTCATAATTTTTGGAAGTTTTATTGCCCTACAGTATAGCAGCTTGAAACCTGGTGCCGAGTGCAGTTGAATTTGATGTTTGGTTTGGTGCCCGTCAGCGCTGCAGGCCACCTCATGGAGAACCCCAGATACAAACATGGGAAATAGATCATTGCATGAGCTTATGAAATTATGAATCTCATTTTTCAAAACCATCTACCAGTTTTGCAAGGGCTTTTGTGAAAATTCACTAATGCTTGTATCACTCATGTTATCTTTAATCTTTTGAAGTCATTTATCCATTTTTTGAGTCTTAGATTAGTCCAACTAGGTAATATACATAAATCCACTTAACCAAGCACACATGAACTGTTAATAAATTGCAGTTTGCTTTAAGAATAAGTAAGAAGGTTAGGGACACCCCCCTCAGTATGGCGGATCCCAGCTCTTCCCTCACAATTCCTTGTACCCGGTAAGTCCCCCTGTCTGTCTGAAATGCGGACCAAGTAAGAGCACCAAATGTCAATCCATATGCTACTAAGTCCTTTCTCATATTTCAGATAGATATCCAGGTTTTCACCCTTCCTTCCCACACCCCAGCATATCATCTCACACACCCCCAGAGAGTTCTCACCCCACCTGAAGGCCACTGGCCAGTGTCTTACATACAAACATCTTAGCTGGACACACCAGGGCTTTTCTTTCTTTTTTTTTTTTTTTTAAAGATTTTTATTTATTTATTTGACAGACAGAGATCACAAGTAGGCAGAGAGGCAGGCAGAGAGAGAGGAAGGGAAGCAGGCTTCCCGCTGAGCAGAGAGCCCGATGCGGGGCTTGATTCCAGGACCCTGGGATCATGACCTGAGCTGAAGGCAGAGGCTTTAACCCATCGAGCCACCCAGGCGCCCCGACACCAGGGCTTTTCTTGTCTATCCCACCGACCTCTCCAGTCCACACACACTATCCTTCAGCCACATTAAACTTCTCATCGTTTGTGAATCTCTGATCGTATTTGTTTTCCCGTTCCTTCTCTGGGGTATCTGCCCACATACTCTGCCTCCCCACAAACCACCCTCACCTGGTATATGATTCTTCATCCTTCAAGACCCAGCAAGAATGGGAGCCCTTCTCTGACTTTCTTCCTGACTGTCCAGTGTTCTCTTAGCATTTTATTCATTTTAATAGACCTCGGGCCACACTATGCACTCATCGATCATTTCCTATACTCTAAGTCCCTTGAGACCAAAGACTATTTAGGTAAACACAGCACATAACAGAGTGACTGCCCAGTAGAAGGCATCACAAAAATGTTTGTTGAGTATTACAACTTAGAAAGGTTGAAGTATTAAAATTAGAAAAGCCAGAGATGAGCAAATCTCTGCTGAAGAATCAAAGACCATTAGAAAGAAGACTCTAAGGAAACTCAAGTAATCAATTTCTTGTTATTCTCACACTGGTTGACCAGTGTAGACAGGATATAGGGACATGGCAAAAAAAAAAAAAATTGCAATTGGCAAGGTAATGTTGAATGATTTAGGAATTTAGGAAAAGCCAGCTGCATTGTATCACAGCAGGTCCCAAGGTGAGTTGGTGGTGATCCCACTGGTCTCTAGAAAGTCATTTGGTCTTCATGGTGCTGCAACTGAGAACTCAAACAGATTTCATCTCTTTTATTTATTTATTTATTTATTTATTTATTTATCAGCGAGTGAGAGAGAGAGAGAGAGAGCAAGCACACAAGCAGGCAGAATAGCAGGAAGAAGTAGAGAGAGAAGCAGGCTCCCTGTTGAGCAAGGAGCCCCATGCGGGACTCGATCCCAGGACCCCGGGATCATGACCCGAGCCGAAGGCAGTGACTTAACTAACTGAGCCACCCAGGCAACCCCAGATTTCATCTCTTGGGCACTGAGACCAAGCACGTAAAAGTTTGAAGGTAACGCCACCTTTTTAAGAGATGGTTACTAATCAACAAATTAATTAATTGTATCTGCTGCCTTTAAAATGTACTGTCTTTTAAAAAAATGATGATGGAACGAGTTGATTCTTCTACAGCTGGTCTACATCTGTTCTAAATGGCATTTATAAATATTCCTGTCCAACTTATTGCATTGTATATGAGGGGATTTTTCAATGTCATATAAAATCATAGACACCTCTCTCACCCAGTGGCTTTGTACCAGTCAAGGTAACATCTTGCTCCTTTCAGTGTAATTAAAATAACCTGTGAGGTATATACCAATATATATCATGAGCATGTTTTCCCCTTTGGCATTTTGTGTTGTGGAGATACAGTTTTTGCAAGTGGACATCACTAGAAATTGGGACTTGTTTGAGTCATTTAAGCTCTCTCTTAAGCTCTCTCCTTAACTTCATCTATAGAACGATACTTTTTAGCTAACTGGTGAATATTTACTGACAGGCGTTCATAGGATGCTTTGAAGGTGGCATTGTTTGATTGGATATTTATTTACTCAGGAACTAGACTCTAGGGTCATCAGGAGTCAGTGATCCCTGTGAAGCCATCATCCTGTGCCACTTTCACTACTCACCTTGATCAATGCTATCATAGCTTGGTAATGAACACCTCCATCTCAGTCTTCCATGGTCTCACTGATACATCTGTAAGTGCTTCACTGTAGTCTATCTCTTGAGGTGATGATTTCTACTTAAAGAGGCATTAAAGCTCAGCAAGGACTCAGAGCTAAAAATAAACCAGATGAAATGAAAAGGATTCGAACAAATAGTTTAAAATATTAACTGATAGGCTCTGCTCCTTTTTCATCCCTCGTTTTCAATATTTGTGGAAGTGTGTGAATGAAGCTCCCAGAATATTAGCTTTGGGAAGAGGCTGATGTTATGTAAGAATATTTGGGAACAGTTTCATGAGAGGCAAGTGTTTTAAAAGGGGTGTCACTGATGGAGTTGGGCAAACAACATAGAATTGTTGAGATCCGAAGCACTCCTCAGTGCCAGCTATGTGTTAGAATAATCTATAGCTCTAGAGCATTTTAGAGCTGATAGCATTCATTCATCAAGGCTTTGTTTCTTGTAAGCATATGAAGTGTGGGGAGATGAAGGAAGCCAGCTTAGCTAACAGAATCTCTGCTCTTTGGAGAAAGAACCTCCAAAGCTTATTGAAAACTATGATTTTATTCTTCTCAATCTGATATGAGTGATTTTTTCCTATGGATTTTTTTTTTAATGGAGTGATTTTTTACTCACAAGACTACATTTCAACATTACCTGGAAGAGGTCAAAGGCATAATTCAGGCAATCATAAGAGAAACATGGGACACTTTGATCCTGCTGAAGTGTTCCATTCTTCATGCACACATATTCAATCCTCAAGCAGAGGGTGACCCTCAATGTCAGCAAAATTAGCAAATGTGCTTGTGTTGATGTAACTTTACTTATTTAACGGTCTGTGTGTCACCCAGGGTATAATCGAGATGGAAGATATTTCCTGGCCCCTGGGTCACAGAAGACTCGGAATGATCAGTGGCTGGAGTAGACTGACCTTGGCTAAATCAAAAAGTGACCCTGACAGGCAGAGACACAGAATTTTTCACTTTTAAGTGTCTCCCTACATTATTAGACTATATAATAATGAAAACAACAATAATGCTTCTCCAAATACTCCACACACAACTGCGTACCTTCCTTGAACTGGTAGTCTACCCTCATCCTCTATGATAACTGCACTATTTTCAGTGTAATTTTATCCCCAATCCCTCCATATTAAATAGATCCCTATGGTAGACCTACTCCTGCCCTCCGAGATTTCTACTTCTCCATCCATTTCTGAGTAAATATCTCCTTAAAATTAGGTGAAGACCATGTGGCTTCCTTTGACCAGTGTCATGTGAGAAGTGACCTCTCTTCTGGGTAAAAACATTAAAGGTTTGGTGCAGTTTTCCATACTCTCTTCCCCTGTCATGGTGCTGAAGGAGAGGCCATAGGAACAAAGCAGGCTAGAATGATGAGTCACCCTGAGAGCTGCCTGGAGATTTGGCATGAGTAGGAAATTAACTTCTATTGTAATAAGCCACTGATATTTTGGTGGTGTTTGTTACAGCAAAGTAATCTAGCCTACCCTGACTGATGCGGTTTCTCACCAACTCAATTTACATGGATCACCATTTATGCAGCAGCCCATAACCGTTTATGAGGCTGTTTTGCCAGTAAGTTGTGTTTATACATGAATCAGCCTCAGTCAATGTCCAAGGCGAAGTCTCAGAGAAAGAGCTGGGAGCAGTGTTGAAGGTACTGGGATGATGTGTTCCACACCCTCACCAGGTCCCTGAATTAGCACGGAGGAGTTCCCAATGCAAATTGCCATCTTGATTTATTACCAAGGAGGTATCAGTTTTATGAGAAGAAGGAGGAGTTTAATTTAGAACACACTGAAACTTCTAGGCAAGTGGGAAATTCAGCTGGAAATGCCTAGGAAGTAATTGGTAATGCAGAAATGGGGCTTGGAAACAGGTGAAGAACGTCGGTATATATTCAGAAGTAATCTCCATGCACTTGAAAGCTGAACATAAGACATGAATCAAATTTCCAAAAGAAATGGCAGAAAAGTGAGAAAAACAAAAAGAAAAAAAAAACCCAAGAACAAAAAAAAAACAAGTCTTAGGAAGCACTCCTATTTAGGGCTGGAGAGAGAGGAAGAAAGGAAGGGAGATAGGAGAACGATGATGACAATACCCATTCATTCTGAGAGCTAAGAATACCATATCTTCATTAATAAATTCATTTAAATTTAAATTTCAAGGTTTTTAATGAGGATAAAAAATGTACTACTCCTTAACAATCCATTTACTCCCTCAGATATTAAAATAGATTACCCATGTGACAGGCAGCTGGACATTATCTAATAAAAAGCAAATGATTTTTTAATTCAATGTCCCAGAACTAATTTATCAGGATTTAAAGTTTTACAGAAGAAACAGAACTTTTAAACATGTTTGATTTGCTCCGCATTATAGTTTTCTCATTTATTCCACAGAATTGTTCTATACATCTGGCCGGTGCTGGGCACTAAGGGGGTGTAGTCGTCATTCTAGTGCCAGCTGCCTCAACTCCCATTCCACATCCTGTTCCCCCTGAAAGTTTGGCTTTGTGCCAGCTTGGCTCCTGCCAGGAAGACCCCAAGAGTTCATTAGCTAACATTTTCTGAACCCTAGGTATGTGTGCCAGACATGAGGTGCTTTTTATAGGTCTTCTTATTTAATCTTCAAGACAACCCTATGAGGTGGAGATTAGTAGTATTTCCACGTTACAGCCTGGGGAGCTTAAATGTTAAGAAACTTGCCTAAGGTCACAGAGCTATTATGTGACACATTGGGACTCAAAATAGGCTGGCCAGTGCCAGAGTGGGTCCTCTAAGCCTTGCTGCTTCAAAGTGTGATCCTCAAACCAGCAGCACTAACATTACCTGGGAGTTTGCCAGAAATGCAGAAGCTCAGTCCCAATTCCAGACCTGCTCAATCAGAATTTGGTTTAAACAAGTCCCCCAGGTGATCCCTCTGCACATGAACTTGGGAAGCACTATGGTAAGTCACTTCGCTATACAGACTTTACTTTAAAGTATGCTCCTGGAGATAGAGGTAATCTTTCCCCTGAATTGCAGCTGGGTGGGAATGGGGAATGGGGGGAGGACAGGGGGAGGAGATAATGTTTATTTTCTCCAGGGGCAAAAGGAAGGATTCAGACAAGTTCTTTCAGCTTCAAACACTGGAGATCAGCAAGGGTCGGGAACACTTCCAAAAGCAGCAGATACTGAGCTGGGTCTTGAAGCCAGAACATTTTCTCAATTCATTTCATTAAAAATAGGTACTGTTCCAAATGGACCAGTGCCCACATCAATAATCTGGACTTCGCTTCTCCAGCTTCGATTCCGTTTTCCAAATAGAATCCAAATATCAACAGCATCAAAAAAGCAGATTTGAAACCTCAATAAAACTTGCTCTGATTGCATTATACTAACCGTATTATTCGGTTTAGACTTGCCTGGTTTGATTAATAATGTTCATGACAAAATCAGTTTGCCCCTTATTATCTATCAGTTGTTCCCCAGGTATGAGTACGAACACTTGGTCTAAAAGGCGGAAGCACGCCGATCCGTGAGCAGGACACCAGTTACAGGTACTTAATTCAGGGTATGGCGTCGCCTTTTCAAAACCCCTCTTCTCCCGCCGCGGGCCTCCTCTATCTTGGGTGGGGCCAACAGCCCAGCTCCTTTTGGCTGGCACTTTATTCCATGTCACCAACTCACTCTGGCTTCCAAGGGCCCTAACCCGCGTGCCACCTTCCGACCAACCCGCCGACAGGTCACCTCGGACCAGCGCGGATGTGTCCTAGCTGGGGTCTCCACCTGCCCTCCGCTCCCTGGGGAAAGGGTGGCGCTGGCCCCGGCTCTCCCGGGTGGACTAGCGGAGCCTCGGCGGTGGCAGACGGCGAGTCACGTGTGGCAGTGGGGGCGGAGCGCAGCCGGCCCGGTGGGTGGAGAAAACAAAGCCCCCAGCTGTCAGTAGAGGAAGGAGGCGACAGCCCAGGAGCAGGTGAGTCAAGTGCATTTAAAGCGGTACCGCCCTGGCCCACCCCGACACCTCCTGCCCTGGCGCAGTCCCTCCCAGGCCGAGCACTGGCCGCGCCTCCTCCCGCAGCCGGGGGGCTGCAGTGTGCGGGTCGCGGAGCGGCCGGGACCCCGGGTCTTGGTGCCCGGCAAGAAGTTGTGCAGGGGTGGGCGCCGCGGCTCCGGGGTGTGAACCCGCCGCGTTCTCGCGGGCTGCACCTCTCTGTTGCCCCAGCGCCGCGCACTGTGCCCTGGAGGAGAAGGGAGGGAGTCGGACTGCCACGCTGGCAGAAGCAAAGTGGACTCGGGGGGGGGGGTGAGGGCCGGGGCTCTCCAGGACCGGGACACTTGGCGCTGGCGCAGAGGGGCTTGGGGGTGCGCGCCCGACGCGCGCAGACCTGGAGGCGCGGGAGTTGGGGCGCTGGGACTGAGAACTGAGGGCGCTGGCAGGGGCCGCGCGCTTCAGGCAGACCAGGAAGTGCAGCGCGCTGGCGCTGGCGGGCAGGGTATCAAACCCTGGACCCCCGGCCCTGCCGCCGCCGTAGGAGCTTGCGCTCCGGCGGAGACAAACCCTACTGCCCCCCATTCCGACTCCAGCTCCCGCTGGTGCTCCTGATGCCCGAGACTTGGGAGCCGGGTCTGGGGAAAAGAGAGCCGGTTGCGATTCTGAACCGAAGAGGTTCTTCTGCAGAGAGCTCCCTGGGCGCAGGGCGAGGGCTACTCAGCGACTCCCCCACTCTGCTTCCGTAGGAAAGTCTTCAGTCCACCCTTAGAAGGGCTGCGCCAAAGCCCAGAAATCCCACAAAGGGCTGGAGGGAGGAGTGGGCACAGAAAGACCTTCCCCTCTGAATCTGGAGCGCTCCGTCATGCAGACTTTCAAATCACGAACGGGCTGGTGAATTTGGTCACCCCTGAGTCACTTTGCAAGTCCCGTGCCAAGTGCCGCCCAGCTCAGAAGGCAGAGCTAGAACCTCGGGGGAAGGGGCGCTGCAGCCATTTGATCGGGAGGAGCCTTTGTCTTAACCCCCAGTCCCCTTCTGCTAGTCTTCGCCGGGTCAGTAGCGCGTGGAGTAATTAATATTCCGAACATTAGCCGTCCCTTCACCTCGGCACCAGCCAACACTGCTGTCCCCTCCCTGCGGGTTTTCTCCATCACTTGCTCACGTCCTCTCTTCCAAAATCGTGGGACATAGTCCAGACCCACTAAGCAAGAGGAGGTCACTAAACGCACTTTAATGCAGTCACGTAAAATCAAGGGTTAAGTATTCAAACCTGCACCCGCCCTCCCGCGAGGAGACGGAAGAACTTTCTTGATTAGCATAGTATCTACCCTGGGGCCGCGCTGCGAGGCGGAGGTTCGGTCCCAGCAGAGGTGAAGCGTGCAGTCCCGTCTTGACTGTCCTTTGACGCAGCACCTGCTTCTAATCTGAGAGGACCCGAGGCTTGGAGCTTTGCCGAACCAGACTCTGTGGAATGAAACAGAACAGAGATCAAAAGGTAACAGAAAGAATAGAAACATTTGAGATGCTTCTCTTGAGCCCTAAATTTAGCTAAGTTTTTAGTAAGCTAAGAGGGGAAATGGTTCTTGTCTAGACAGTGTCACTTCTAAAAATGCCCCCTTGCTTTGCTTCGCTAGCTTTCTTTGTGGCTGCCAAACTAAGTTATCAGGGGCCATGTGTCAGTAGATCTCCAAGGCGGGTTGGTCATTAGTTAAGCTTAACTGGTAGGCTTCACTTGCACGGGGTGAGGGACGCTTCTCCAGGGCACAGGTTCCCCAACTTTGCTGCCTATTAGAATTACCTGGGGAACTTTGGAAAATCCTGTTGTCCACATGTTATCCCGACTCATTTGAATCTAACTGTTTGGAGATGAGAGCCAAGGATCCGGCTTGTTATTTGTTTTATTAATCTGCAGGTAATTTCATTGTGCAGCAAAGTCGGAGCAACACACACACGCGCGAGTTCAGTGGCCAGCAGCTGCAAGCGATGCTAGACAAGATGCCAGTTTAACTACCTGGGCGGGTGGAGGAAAAGACGCTGAAACTGGAGCGTTGCTGACAAACGCCCTAGGGCGGGGACTGTCGTCTGGCAGCTTGTCCAGCGGTGACACCTGCCACATCATCTTTCACCCTCTCGTGCCTTCGGTCCGGTTCTTATTGGAAAGATCGAAGTTCACTGTCGTGCACGGTTTCTTCACGGTTGTTAAGGAGACGGGTAGAAACTTTCATTCCCATGATGACTCACGTGCACAGGCAGTGGGGAAACCCAGCAGAAACTAACTGGGAGGAGCAGCCTGGTGAGTCAGCAGGCTGCACTCCAAGGCGGAGCCCCGGGAATAGGAAGTAATTACATCCAGTAGCTTATTGACGCGCACTGTTCCACTCCTTTGAAAGCATATTTGAATATCTGATCAGGATATGTTTGCTTGTAGAAGCCGATCCCTTTTCCAGCACCCTCTTCTACCAGCTTCATTTTAGTGCTCTCTCCTGTTAGAAGGGGAAGCACAGAGCCAACTAGATGTCTTGTAATTTCCTTGGTGGGAGGCATTTAAAAAAAAAAAAAAAACAGCTGGAGAGTGCTGCTGACTGATGTGGGTTATTTCAATTACGTGAAATAGAGAGGATGAAATTGTAGCACATAAATTTTGAATACAGAAAAGTCAAATACTATTTGATGACACACTCAGTGGTGGATTAAAGGTTCTATTTAAATAGAAATGGTTATCCCTAACATTTTGCAAGAAGTTTTGTTTGCTACTAACCCACCATTTCTTGCTTTAAAAAAATTTTCCTAAGGCATATGTGACCCTAATAAAGATAACCTGTTTTAAAATGTCCACAGATTATTAATTAAACGTATTTTTCTTATTTTTATTACTATTAACTTCAATTTTTGTACCTCTCCTCTCTTCTTTATTCTTTATATCACCGTGACTCGCTCTACCACTGCCTGAATGCTTCCTTCCCCATTCTGTTTCTTTAAGGGGGACCAGCAGTACCTGACACACCTCAAGGCTTCAGTGTTGTCAGCTGTAGAACTTTGCTCGAATTTCTCATTGCTCCTGGGTACCCTGCTCAGAATTCTCTCCTCCGGGCTTTTGCGTCCATAGCTCCCATAGCACAGAGCGTAAGACCTTTCTTGGTGTGGATGCTACTTGTTTACACTGAGCATTATCAAAAGGTGGGGAGAACATTCGTAAGCAAAGCATCCTGAGTACATTCAGTTTTGTTATTTTCCAAGACAGACATTCTGGATATGGAGGAGCTAAAGGTCTCTTTCATTTCTTAAGTGCCGTAAAAGGGTAGCTCATTGTTTATTTGTAGTTTTACATAAAACAATTTAGCATTGTTTTTAGCATGAAATAATTTAGTTAAAAACAATTTAACTAGTAATTGTTATACATAACTACACTCTCATGGGTCGAAGATTCACTTCACAAGTTTGCTCTCTGCCAAATATTATGGAAAAAAACCAGGAATATCCAGCTATATGGATGCCTAAAGGAATTCATGAAGCTAGGAGAGTTATTTCAGAGTACTGGACAAATAACACATTAATAGTTAAACAGCTTTTATTGTCATTGGCCTTCATTTAAAATGACACAAATCTATTTGAATAGCCAGCATATTTAAACATTAGAAGCTTGTTGTGTTCGTTGACCGATACTACCAAAAATAAATGTTAATAAGAATTTCCAAAGGCCAACATGATGTCAATGAACCCATTCTCATTTCTGTGTAGCTTAGAAGCAGCACTGGGGATGTACTTCTGAAATTCCCATCCTTTTTTGGGGAGGTATAATTTATTGAAGGCTGAAATATAGTCTAGAAGACTGGGTCTAATCCAGATTAATCAGGAACTGTTCATCAAAGGATGGTGTAAACCTAGTTCTCTGGTACTTATAAGTAGACCAAGAGGAGTGAGGTAGAAAGAATGTGTGTCATCTCGATTTTAGAAACTCTCAAGTTTGTTTTTTTTTAATTAACATATAATGTATTATTTGTTTCAGGAGTACAGGTCTGTGATTCATCAGTCTTACACAATTCACAGCACTCACCATAGCATATGCCCTCCCCCATGTGCATCACCCCGCCACCCCATCCCTTCCACCCACTCCACTCCAGCGACTTCAGTTTGTTTCCTAAGATTAAGAGTCTCTTATGTTTTGTCTCCCTCTCTGGTTTTGTCTTGTTTCATTTTTCCCTCCCTTCCCCTATGATCCTCTGTCTTGTTTCTCAAATTCCTTATATCAGTGAGATCATATGATAATTATCTTTCTCTGACTGACTTATTTTGCTTAGCATAAAACCCTCTAGTTCCATCCACATTGTTGCAAATGGCAAGATTTCTCTTTCTGATGGCTGCATAGTATTTCATTATATATATATGCTATATAAATATATATATATACACACACACACACACACACACACACACACCACATCTTCTTTATCCATTCATCTGTTGATGGACATCTAGGCTCTTTCCATCATTTGGCTATTGTAGACATTGTTGCCGTGAACATTGGGGTGCATGTGCCCCTTTGGATCACTACATTTGAATCTTTAGGGTAAATACCCAGTAGTGCGATTGCTGGGTCGTTGGGTATCTCTATTTTCAACTTTTTGAGGAACCTCCACATTGTTTTCCAGAGTGGCTGCACCAGCTTGCATTCCCACCAGCAGTGTAGGAGGGTTCCCCTTTCTCTGCATCCCCACCAACACCTGTCGTTTCCTAACTGGTTGATTTTTAGCCATTCTGACTGGTGTGAGGTGGTATCTGACTGTGGTTTTGATTTTTATTTCAATGAAGCCTAATAATGTTGGGCACTTTTCATGTGTCTGTTGGCCATTTGGTTGTCTTCTTTGCAGAAATGTGTGTTCGTGTCCTCTGCCCATTTCTTGATTGGATTGTTTGTTCTTTGGGTGTTGAGTTTGATAAATTCTTTATAGATTTTGGATACTAGTCCTTTATGTGATACTTCATTTGCAAATATCTTCTCCCATTCTGTCCGTTGTCTTTTGGTTTTGTTGACTGTTTCCTTTGCTGTGCAAAAGCTTTTTATCTTGATGAAGTCCCAATAGCTCATTTTTGCCCTTGCTTCCCTTGCCTAGAAACTCTCAAGTAATTGAGAACAGATGAGAATCATCCAGTGTTTTGTTTTTGTTTTTATTTTTACCTTAAATTTATACAGCCCTTTGGTCTTTTTTTTTTTTTTTAAGATTTATTTGTTTATTTGAGAGAGAGAGAAAGCACGAGTAGGAGGGGCAGAGAGAGAATCTGAGACTCTGTACTGAGTGCAGACCTCAAGGTGAAACTCCATCTTGATCTCATGGCCCTGAGGTCACGACCTGAGCTGAAACCAAGAGACAGAAGCTTAAAGGACTGCACCACCCAGGCGCCCCCAGCCCTTTGGTCTTATTAACACATCAGGGCCTAAACAGAACTGGGTAGATAGACTACCCATGTGCCCAAAAGCACAAGTCCCAAAATTAAATGATGCTCCAAGGTGGCAAGAAACCTGGGGTGCTGACTCCTTGTCTAGTGTCTATCATGTCATGCAGCTTTTTCTTGAATAGTGTTGGATGTAATCTTGCTTGGAGGCTTTGGCTAGACAAGTTCAGGTCTAATTCTCTGCTCTCTCCCCAAAGTAGGAGAAACGATTTACCTACATCATGCTCTCACATGTTCTCACAAAGTAATCAACCTTAGGACTAGGCCAACGCCCAAAAATCCAAGCCATCATTAGCTTCTTCTTCTTTTTCTTTTTTTTTTTTTAAAGAATTTATTTATTTATTTGGCAGAGAGAGATCACAAGTAGACAGAGAGAGAGAGGAGGAAGCAGGCTCCCTGCAGAGCAGAGAGCCCGAGGCGGGGCTTGATCCCACGACCCTGAGATCATGACCTGAGCCGAAGGCAGAGGCTTAACCCACTGAGCCACCCAGGTGCCCCCAAGCCATCATTAGCTTCTTATCCACATAAGCAAAGTAGGAAGTTTCAAAATCTTTGCCCGATGCATAGAAGCATAAACTCTCTTGTTTTAAGGGCCCTTACAGGTTCAACACACCGTCCAACAAAACATAAATGCCCTATACAGCATCCTTACTAAATAGTCCTTCCGGCTCTGCTTTGGGTCTCCCTCACCTCACATTCCATCCACAAAACATTCTCTGCAGCAAAGTGAGAATTTGCTCACTTAAAGCCTTCATCTTTTTTTCAATTCTTTTTTTTCCCTTTAGAAAAGGGAAAACAATTTTTTTGCAAACATAGGGAAACTTATCACTCAAGATAGTTTAGTTTCATATTTCCCTTTGGTGTGTATGTACTTCGCAAAAGCAGTACATTTCTAAATGATATATGAATTTTTGTGATACAGTAAACTGCAGAACTTCTGAACCTTAGCAGGCCCAAACAGAGCCGTGCTAACTTCCTTCGAGCTACGTCACTGTTTCCAGTGCTCCAGAAAATGGGAAAACACAGCCTTGCCAGCAAGCCCAGAGTGAGACTTGCCTTAACTTTTTAGCAGTAGGAACTTCCTTTTTTCTTTCCTAACCTGTAAGGGTTTTTTTTTTTTTTTCTTATCTGATTTAGTATATGAAGATATAATTTGAAGATTTTTTTTTCATATTTGAGATTTTTTTTTAAGATTATTTATTTATTTGAGAGAGGCAGGGTGAGAGCATAAACAGTCAGGAGGGTCATTAGAGGGAGATGGAGAAGCAGACTCCCTGCTGAGCAGGGAGCCCAAGGGAGGGGGCTCCATTCCACAACCCTGGGACCATGACCTGAGCCAAAGGCAGCTGCTTAACCAACCAAGCCACCCAGGTGCCCCAGCTTTGAGACTTTTCGTTGACTGTCACTTTATACATTTGAAATATGATGTGGAAACTTGCTATTTTGAAAATAGCACTGCTCTTCTACAGTATGCATTTAAGATCAGTTGCTACTTACAAAGAGAGTGCTCATTAAATAATAAGCAGATTTTCATATAGTCACTTACATCACTAGAGGCTGGCAATACTCCATGGTCAATTTCATCTAAAATTTTCAAATTCAAAAACAGATCAGATTATGATCCAGAAATTCAAATTGTTTGCCTTCTGCCCGAGGCTGGACAGATTACTATTTAGATTCTAGAAAGAATATTTGAAAGAACAATAACTACATTGATAGGAACTTGTCTTACTTTCTTATTTTAAAAGTTGCCTCAGAAGATTTCCTTCAGTTAAGAGAACTTCCTCTTTTTGATGACTTGCTAATGCCACTGACTGCAAATGAGTTTCACTTAGATTAACAGAGCAATTTTAAGGGTTATATATAACCGGTCTTCTTCATCCCTTCCAAAATCAGTATAGCTACAATTTAGAAACCAAAAATGGTGGTTGGGGTCACTTTTTCACCAGATCAAACAATGCATTATAAACAGTGTAAATTTTGAGGTACCTGAGGTCAGCTAAATAATTTCTAAAAACAAAACAAAACAAAAATGAAAAGGGTAGATCCTGGATATCAACCTTTTATCTGTACTGTCATTTGCAAATATCTTCTCCCATTCCGTGGGTTGCCTCTTTGTTTTGATGACTGTTTCTTTTGCTGTGCAGAAGCTTTTTATCTTGATGAAGTCCCAGAAGTTCATCTTTGCCTTTGTTTCCTTCGCCTTTGGAGACATATCTTGAAAGAAGTTGCTGTGGCTGATATCAAAGAGGTTACTCCCTATGTTCTCCTCGAGGATTCTGATGGATTCCTGTCTCACGTTGAGGTCTTTTATCCATTTCGAGTTTATCTTTGTGTACGGTGTAAGAGAATGGTCAAGTTTCATTCTTCTACATATAGCTGTCCAGTTTTCCCAGCACCATTTATTGAAGAGACTGTCTTTTTTCCACTGGATATTTTTTCCTGTTTTGTCAAAGATTATTTGACCATAGAGTTGAGGGTCCATATCTGGGCTCTCTACTCTGTTCCACTGGTCCATGTGTCTGTTTTTATGCCAGTACCATGCTGTCTTGGTGATCACAGCTTTGTAGTAAAGCTTGAAATCAGGTAACGTGATGCCACCAGTTTTATTTTTGTTTTTCAACATTTCCTTAGCAATTCGGGGTCTCTTCTGATTCCATACAAATTTTAGTATTATTTGCTCCAGCTCTTTGAAAAATACTGGTGGAATTTTGATTGGAATGGCATTAAAAGTATAGATTGCTCTGGGCAGTATAGACATTTTAACGATGTTTATTCTTCCCATCCAAGAGCATGGAATGGTCTTCCATCTTTTTGTGTCTTCTTCAATTTCTTTTAGGAGTGTTCTGTAGTTCCTCGAGTACAGATCTTTGACCTCTTTGGTTAGGTTTATTCCGAGGTATCTTATAGTTTTTGGTGCTATAGTAAATGGAATCGATTCTCTAATTTGTCTTTCTGTATTTTCATTATTAGTGTATAAGAAAGCCACTGATTTCTGGACATTGACTTTGTATCCTGCTACATTACTGAATTGCTGTATGAGTTCTAGTAGTTTGGAGGTGGAGTCTTTCGGGTTTTCCATATAAAGAATCATGTCATCTGCGAAGAGAGAGAGTTTGACTTCTTCCTTGCCAATTTGGATACCTTTTATTTCTCTTTGTTGTCTGATTGCTGTTGCTAGGACTTCTAATACTATGTTGAACAAGAGTGGTGAGAGTGGGCATCCTTGTCGTGTTCCTGATCTCAATGGGAAGGCTGCAAGCTTTTTCCCATTGAGGATGATATTTGCTGTGGGTTTTTCATAGATAGATTTGATGAAGTTCAGGAATGTTCCCTCTATCCCTATACTTTGAAGCGTTTTAATCAGGAACGGATGCTGGATTTTGTCAAAAGCTTTTTCTGCATCAATGGAGAGAATCATGTGGTTCTTCTCTCTTCTCTTATTGATTTGTTCTATCACATTGATTGATTTGCGAATGTTGAACCATCCTTGTAACCCAGGGATGAATCCTACCTGGTCATGGTGGATAATCTTTTTAATGTGCTGTTGGATCCTGTTTGCTAGGATCTTGTTGAGAATCTTAGCATCCATATTCATCAGTGATATCGGTCTGAAATTCTCCTTTTTGGTAGGGTCTTTGCCTGGTTTGGGGATCAGGGTAATGCTGGCTTCATAAAAAGAGTCTGGAAGTTTTCCTTCTGCTTCAATTTTTTGAAACAGCTTCAGGAGAATAGGTATTATTTCTTCTTTGAAAGTTTGATAGAATTCCCCAGGGAATCTGTCAGGTCCTGGGCTCTTGTTTTTTGGGAGGTTTTTGATCACTGCTTCAATCTCGTTACTAGATATCGGTCTATTCAGGTTGTCAATTTCTTCCAGGATCTATAAAGAACTCCTCAAACTCAACACACACAAAACAGATAATCATATTAAAAAATGGGCAGAAGATATGAACAGACACTTCTCCAATGAAGACATACAAATGGCTACCAGACACATGAAAAAATGTTCATCATCACTAGCCATCAGGGAGATTCAAATCAAAACCACATTGAGATACCACCTTACACCAGTTAGAATGGCCAAAATTAGCAAGACAGGAAACAACGTGTGTTGGAGAGGATGTGGAGAAAGGGGAACCCTCTTACACTGTTGGTGGGAATGCAAACTGGTGCAGCCACTTTGGAGAACAGTGTGGAGATTCCTCAGGAAATTAAAAATAGATCTTCCCTATGACCCTGCAATTGCACTGCTGGGTATTTACCCCAAAGATACAGATGTAGTGAAAAGAAGGGCCATCTGTACCCCAATGTTTATAGCAGCAATGGCCACGGTCGCCAAACTGTGGAAAGAACCAAGATGCCCTTCAACGGATGAATGGATAAGGAAGATGTGGTCCATATACACTATGGAGTATTATGCCTCCATCAGAAAGGACGAATACCCAACTTTTGTAGCAACATGGACAGGACTGGAAGAGATTATGCTGAGTGAAATAAGTCAAACAGAGAAAGTCAAGTATCATATGGTTTCACTTATTGGTGGAGCATAACAAATAATATAGAGGACAAGGGTAGATGGAGAGGAGAAGGGAGTTGAGGGAAATTGGAAGGGGAGGTGAACCATGAGAGACTATGGACTCTGAAAAACAACCTGAGGGTTTTGAAGGGGCAGGGTGGGAGGGTGGGGGAACCAGGTGGTGGGTATTAGGGAGGGCACAGATTGCATGGAGCACTGGGTGTGGTGAAAAAACAATGAATACTGTTACGCTGAAAATAAATAAAAAATTGGAAAAAAAAAAAAAAAAAGAAAAGGGTATTAACCCCATCCTAGGACTGTTGGTAGCAATGGTATGTAGATTTCTAACTCCCAAAGTGACTTAAGCTCCTCTTGCTCCTGACGGAGTTAACTGGGGAAGGAGGATGAAGGGAGACAGCTGAAGACAGATTGTATAACCAGTTCAAGTGAAAAGTAACTTTCCTCCCTTATCATAATTTAGATTTTATATTTTATTAACTACACTTTGTTTAATATATCTTGTGCATATATATGTATATATATAATGTGTAACTGTCTCCAAAGTAGTTCCAAAATTAAACAGTATGGAGGGTCCTCAAAAGTTAAAAATAGAACTGCTTTATGATCCAGCAGTCACACTATTGAGTACTTTTTTTTCTTTTTTGGAGATTTTATTTATTTGACAGACAAAGATCACAAGTAGGCGGAGAGGCAGGCAGAGAGAGGAGGGAGCGGGCTCCCTGCTGAGCAGAGAGCCAATGCAGGGCTGGATCCCAGGACCCTGAGACCATGACCTGAGCCGAAGGCAGAGTCTTCACCCACTGAGCCACCCAGGTGCCCCCACACTATTAAGTATTTACCTCAAGAGTATAGGAACACTAATTCAAAGGGATATGTGCACCCCTATGTTTATAGCAGCAATATTTACAATAATCAAGAGTGTCCTTTGACTGATGAATGGATAAAGATGTGGTACACACACACACATACACACACACAGAAATACTAGTTAGTTGTGGAAAAGAATGAAATCTTGTCATTTACAATGACGTGGATGGAACTAGCGAGTATTATGCTAAGTGAAATAAGTCAGAGAAAGACAAATACCATATGACTTCACTCGTATGTGGAATGTAAGAAACAGAACAAGCAAAGGGAAAAAAAAATAAGAGAGAGGGACAAACCAAGAAACAGGTTCTTAATTATAGAGAATCATCTGATGGTTACCAGAGGGCAGGTGGGTAGAGGAATGGATTAAATATGTGGTGGGGATTAAGGTGGGCACTTGTTTCGATAAGCACGGGGTGATGTATGGAAGTGTTGAGTCACTATATTGTATGCCCGAAACTATTATAATGCTATATGTCAACTAACTGGAATGTTAATTAATTAATTTATTTATTTAGAGGGAGACAGAGCAAGCATGTGAGGGAGAGCTTGGGTGGAAAATGGGCAGGAGGAGAGGGAGACAGAGAATCCTAAGTAGGTTCCATGCCCAGGGCTGAGCCCCACATGGGGTTGGATGTCATGACCTTGAGATCATGACCTGAGCAGAAATCAAGAGTCAGATGCTCAACTGACTGAGCCACCCAGGCGCCCCATAACTAACTGCAATTAAAATAAAAACTTGAGGTCCTTTATCCATTTTGAGTCTATTTTCGTGTGTGGTGTAAGGAAATGGTCCAGTTTCATTTTTCTGCATGTGGCTGTCCAATTTTCTTAAAAACAGTAGTTCCAAAATTAAGAACGTTCTGAAACTAATTGGATTTTACTATATTTTCTACCAGAGGAAGAAATTCATAATTTTTAATTGCTTAAACAGGGGCAGAACCCTCAAGCATTTTGCTGACAGGTAAGCCTTGGTATTAAGTTAGAATTAATTATAAACAATATGGCAAGAATAACTCTTATTATTTGGAGTTAGTAAGAGAAAAGAAAATAACCCAGAAAAGGCCGGTGGAAAATGAGGCAGTTTTTTTTTAGTTTTGCTGAGGTATCTGAAGCTTTTTATTTGATGTCATACCAAAGTAAAACCAGAGCGCCAGGTTATCTTAAGTAGAGGCTGTTTTCAACAACTGATAAGCAAGAGGTGAGAGCATGCCTGCAACCACCACCTTACACTTCCCTTCCTACTTTCAAAGATGATCTTCAATCCAATCAGCTTGTGAGAATTGGATCTAATAAGTAGCACCTTTCTTGATTCTACCCAAGAAACCACTATCTCCATTTTCCCACTGATCTTCTCTGGTCTTGGAAAGTGGAAAAGAAAGAGAGGGAGCTAGATGGAAAACCTTTCTGCTTTGCTCCCCCTAGTCCTTCCCCCAAACTGTTGACAGACTTTTGTTAGTTTCACTTCCAGCTTACCTTCCACTGTAATTTTTTTTTTTTTTTTAACTGTGGTCTTCCGGACACAAATCTTTTTTTTTTTTTTTTTTAAGATTTTATTTATTTGGTAGAGAGAGATCACAAGTAGGCAGAGAGGCAGGCAGAGAGAGAGGAGGAAGCAGGCTCCCTGCTGAGCAGAGAGCCCGATGTGGGGCTCAATCCCAGAACCCTGGGATCATGACCTGAGCAGAAGGCAGAGGCTTAACCCACTGAGCCACCCAGGCGCCCCTTTTCTTTTTTCTTTTTTTTTTTTAAGTGGACACAAATCTTCTAAAAGGAGTTTCCACACATCAACAACAGGAATGACCGCGTGCTGTATGTGTTATTGTCAATCCCAGAAATCCATTCTCTGTGCAGTTGGCGTGTTTAAGCCCCCTGCCAGCATCTGTCCTCTCGGCCCTTCAGTGTTGGTTAGGGTCTGGAGGGGTGTGCATTTACCTCAGGTTGCAAGGTGAAATACAGGACACCCAATTAAATCTGAATTTTAGATCAACAATGTTTTATTTTTTAAATATAAGTATATATTACAGATATGTATTACATGGGGGTACACTCATACTAAAAAAAAATGGATTTTTTTTTTTTAAGATTTTATTTATTTATTTGACGGACAGAGATCACAAGTAGGCAGAGAGGCAGGAAGGCAGAGAGACAGGGGGAAAGCAGGCTCCCCGCTCAGCAGAGAGTCCAATGCGGGGCTCGATCCCAGGACCCTGGGATCATGACCTGAGCCGAAGGCAGAGCCTTTAACCCACTGAGCCATCCAGGCGCCCCCAAAAATGGATCTTTTATCTAACATTCAACCTTAACTGGGTGTGTCTTTTTTTGGTGGTTTGAAGTTTGGTTTTATTTTCCTTTTCTCTTTTTGTTTTTGCTAAATGTGCAACCCTACTTTAATCCCACAATAAATCTCAAATGCCTCACTTTCCCAATCTGTAAAATACCTGATCTGAGGCTCCATGTCCAAGATAATGAAGTAGAATGTCTGAGCTGCCTTCACCCACTAAAGGAAAAAATCAAGCCATTATCTGAAGTTGTCTGTACAACTTACCTAACTAAGAGGGGAAAATGAAAAGTAAACCCAGAGCTAGAAAATTAGGAATCTTATTTTGTAAGATATTGTAAGGTACTTTCTTTTTTTTTTTAATTTTTAAAAATTTTTTAAAAATTTTTATTAACATATAATGTATTATTAGCCCCAGGGGTACAGGTCTGTGAATCGCCAGATTTACACACTTCACAGCACTCTGTAAGGTACTTTCTATTCTTTCACAGACCTTCTAATAGAATCGATACATTGATAGGTAAATTATTAGCAAGTGGAGTACTTGAGAAAGCATCAACCACGTCCACACAACATTGCTAATCAAAGTGCCCTGATCTTGAGTGATTCCAAGGAAGTTCATTCACAGGGAATTCCAATGAGTCCTCCCAAGTTTATCCATGTGACGTCCCAGAACCACAGTCCGGCATCATCTAGGAGCATCTTAAAATGCAGAATTCAGGCTCCACCCTAGACCTTCTCGATCAGTCCTCACTTTAACAACACCTGGAGGGGATTCCCATGCACAGGGAAGTTTGAGAAACCCTGAAGCAGAGGATTCACTTGTTCACACATAAATTGACCTTTTGGTTTAATACCATGTTGAAATAATCCTTAACAAAACTCTTGTTAACACCTAAGAAGAAATCATTTCTTTTGATCAAATATCTTTGAATTGCAACAATTTCTATTTTCTTCTTATGAGGATACTAAATGACCATTTCTACTATTGTTTTATGATTAATATATTTAACAAAATAAGAGAAATGTAAATTTGAAAAAGGCTCTGATAAGGACTAACTGGACAGCCTATTATAAAGAACATTCTGGTTTGTCCTTCATTAAGGATGCACTTAATGGCACACAATTCCTGGCCCCCAGATTACAGCAAATCTCTTGTGTTTCTACATTTCGTGTATTATAAGTTTTGTAAGATATTTATATGCCAGCACCACACATGTATCTATTTGTTTCAGGTTCCTTTAAAGCAGAACAAAGGGCATGTAGTTTGAGCCTATGGCAAATTCCCAACTGCTCTTATGAAATTCTGAGCTTTAAAAAGTCATAGAAAAGTTTCCATAGATTTTAATTCCTTTTTGAGTTTGAAATCCTCACTTCCTTATCCCTGCCCACCTGTTTTTTTTAGAAGTTACAGTGTTCTGGGGCACCTGGGTGACACTCGGTTAAGCAAATCAACTCTTGGTTTCAGCTCAGGTCATGATCTGGGGTCTAAACCCAGGGTCTAAGCCCAACTTCCGGTCGTAAAACAGAGCCCCGAGTCAGGCTCCTCAGTCAGCACAATGTCTGCTTAAGACTCTCTCTCCCCCAAGATAAATACATAAATCTTTTTTTAAAAAAATATTTTATTTATTTATTTGTCAGAGAGAGTGCATGCACGAGCAGGGGGAGCGGCAGAGAGAGAGAGAAGCAGACCCCCCACTGAGCAGGGAGCCCAACGTGGGACTTGATCCCAAGACCCTGGGATCATGACCTGAGCCAAAGGCAGACACCTAACTAACTGAGCCACCCAGGCATAAATACATAAATCTTAAAAAAAAAAAAAAGTTACAGTGTTGTATCGCAGAAAAAATTCTGGAACTGGCGCAAAAACCTCAGAAAAGCCTGATGCTTAAAACTAGTTCTGCTGCTGACAGGGTGACTTTGGAGATGTTACTTGACATCCTTAATCAACATCCCTCAGATTAAGTTTTCTCATCCATCGAATAGAGACGGTGGAGTCTGATATCGTCTCACAGGATTCTTGTGAGACTCAGATAACATGTGAGTCTTTATGAGAACTGTATTATGTATAGTGACACAGTCATAAGATTTGTTTAATGGTTTTCACGTACGGCTGACAATAGACCAAATATGATCTATGTATTTTCCTGCAACACATCTAATTTGGAAGAAAGGTGATCTTAATTTTAAGAGTTCCATTTATGTATCAGGAATGGAACCATAGAACATGTGTCTTACAGGCTTAAAGCTTATGGCTGTATGTCCTCAGCAACCACAACATTCCTTCTGCTCCTCAGAAACACAAAGCTCTCCCCCTTGCCTGTGACAGTGACGTGCTCTGGGACACCCAGCAATGAATTCCTCGTTGCACTCTGCGAAGTCAAAAGACACAATGTTTGGTGTGTTTTTTTTTTCTGTCAGAATTCTACATGATTCCTCCTGCATTTTTTTCCCGAGGCAAAATTTACTAATAGATTATAAAAACGTGCTTCAATATTTTTAATGTCTCACCTCTTCTTCTAAAACATTTTTCCTTCAAAAACATGGTGATCATAATCGAGTCACTATGTCATTGTTGCAGTCACTTACCAAGTAGTGTATCCCTATCCAATCACATAATTCCAAACTGGAGGAAGCCAACTGGTCATTTTGTCAAAAGACACCCTAGGATACAATTCCGCCCACCAGCACTTGGAGGAGAAATGGATTTATCCTTTTGCTGTTGTTTTAATCAATACAACATTAAGGGGCCCCTGGGTGTCTCAGCTGGTGGATTACCTGACTTAATTAATTAAGTAATTAATTAATTACTTAGGTAATTAATTAATTACCTTAATTAATTAATTAATTTAAAAAAAATTTTTAAATTACTTTACAGTGTACTAGAATTCATTGTTTATGCACCATACCCAGTGCTCCATGCAATACGTGCCCTCCACAATACCCACCACCAGACTCACCCAACCTCCCACCCCTCCTGCTCCTCCAAAACCCTCAGATTATTTTTCAGAGTCCATAGTCTCTCATGGTTCATCTCCCCCTCCAATTTCCCCCAACACCCTTCTCCTCTCATCTCTCCATGTCCTCCATGTTATTTGTTATGCTCCACAAATAAGTGAAACCATATGATAATTGACTCTCTCTGCTTGACTTATTTCACTCAGCATAATCTCTTCCAGTCCCGTCCATGTTGATGCAAATGCTGGGTATTCATCCTTTCTGATGGCTGAGTAATATTCCATTGTGTATATGGACCACGTCTTCCTTATCCATTTGTCCTTTGAAGGGCATCTTGGTTCTTTCCACAGTTTGGTGACCATGGCCATTGCTGCTATGAACACTGGGGTACAGATGGCCCTTTTTTTCACTACATTTGTATCTTTGAGGTAAATACCCAGTAGTGCAATTGCAGGGTCATAGGGAAGCTCTATTTTTAATTTCTTAAGGAATCTCCACATTTAGGCTCAGGTCATGATCTCAGGGTTGAGACAGAGCCCCGCCCCCGGGCCCTTAACCGGGCATGGAGCCCGCTTAAGATTGTTTCTCTCCCTTTCTGCCTCACCTTGCACGGGTACATATTCTCTCTCTCTTAAAAAAAAAAAGGAAAAAGAAAAGAAAAAAGAAAAATAGTTAGATTTTTTTTTTAAAGATTTTATTTATTTATTTGACAGACAGAGATCACAAGCAGGCAGAGAGGCAGGCGTTGGGGGGCGTGTTGGGGGAGAGCAGGCTTCCAGCCCGCAGAGATCCCAATGTGGGGCTGGATCCCAGGACCCTGAGACCATGACCTGAGCTGAAGGCAGAGGCTTAAACCACTGAGCCACCCAGGCGCCCCAAGTTTAGATCTTAATAAAGCTAAATTTAATAAATAAATAAATACAACAGAAGACACATTAGTGAGAGTTTGAAAAAGATGAGGGAGACGAAAGAGGGGAGGCACTTCTAATCTTTCCACCTCTGTGCAACTATTATAAAAAGAAAAAAAAAAAAGAATTTCCCTTTTTGTGTAAGGCTTGCCTGTATTCACACTCAACAATATTTCACATAAACATTTTCCATAGCATGTTGGATTTTATTAACCACAGCCAGCCTAATGTTTCTAAGTTCAGTGTCTTTGCACATTTTTCTGCCGGGGACGTCTTTCTGTCTTTCCTTCCGGAGTGAAGTGAAGCTCAGCCTTTGTCTTAGCTCAGGTGGGACTTCTCCAGGTCCTTGCGGCTGGGAGCGCGCTCCGGACCAGTGGCTTCTGCACCACCTGGGAGCTTCATATAAATGCCGAAGCTCCGTCTCCGTCCCAGACGTTCTCAATCAGAATCCTCACTGCTGTAAGATTCTCAGGTGTCATGGATTAACATTTGAGCAGAGTTATTCTGGAAAACCTCTCCAAACCTCCTAACCGTGACCTCCCCAACCTCGCACAGGCCCGCCCACCCGTCCAGGATAGGTCAGGTGACTCACTGCGGTTTGCCTTTAATTCCTCACACGTGGGCCTCCCCAGCTCATAAATTGGTTGGAGATGGGGATGTACTCCGGTTGCTCTTCACGTCCCCGGGTTCGAGCACGGCGCTGGGCACGTAAGCTTCAATTTTTAGAGTTGTTTTATCCTTTTTCTGACACCGCGGCTCTGTAGATGAAAAAAATACAGGTGAAAATTTTCTTCCGTGCTGAGAAAGTGGGTAGTCAGGTAGGACTGTCTGGGTCACTGGTCCACTGTTTGGGAGAGCCCTATAATTGTAGTCTTTACTAGGGGAAACGCATTGAGGTTTGGGAGGAAAGAAATGCTTCTCTCTCTGCAAATAATTTCTGGAAGTCCGCTGTTGGAACTTGATCCTTTTGGTTTAAAGCATTGAATATCTGTTACCAATATCTCTGGGAGAACCTACACATTACACCTGGCATAGAGGTTGAGCAGCTGGCAGATTTTTGTAAGCATTTGATAAGATCTAGAGATAAGGGTTCTCTGACAGAGAAGATACGGTGCTCTAGTAGGTGTTAGGGAAGTTAAAAGATGGAATGCTACAAAACAGCTTCTAATCCTGGCACATGTTACAATAGGTTTTATCCTGAATCCTACCATAGGTTGCTTTTTCATTAAAAAAAAAAAAAAAAGTCTATAAAAATCTGAAGCTAGGACCCCACCCCCCACCCCTCCACCCCCATCCTGCCTTTCAAAGTGAACCATTGACAGGCTGGGGTTTTTTGGTCCTTTTGTTTGTTTGTTTCTCCCAGATATTGGTTTTAACTGTAGACAAAGTGCAGGTCCTTCTACACTGAGGTATTTGAATGCCTACTAAAATTAAACAGCAAATCTGGAGAGAGCCTCCTCTGTGTTCAGGAACCACTTGGTCCTTTCATTGTGGCGGGAACGTTTTGTGAACTCAAGACTGGACAATCTGATAGAGGGAGGCTGAGCCCAGAAGCCTGCTGTTTTGAATTAGCAGAAGACTGATTAGGGCTTTGGAATCAAGTTGTACCCAGAAACAAGAAATGTCTGTCCTGCGGGGCTATTGTTTGTCTTATTTGAAAGGAACAAGAGGCTCCTGGTACTGCTTACCAATGGCTCTCACAGTTAGCCTCATGGAGCACGAGGAGTATAACTATATTCAAGAATGTGTGGCTTCTCTTCCCCTTTGGGAGCCTGTCGCTGTGCCCACCCATCACCATGGACACCAGCTTAAGTTGAGCCGTGAATCTGAGTCTGGTTTCTCTTGCAGAAGGGTGTATTAGGTTGGTTTTCTGTCCTAAGCTGCCTATGTGAGTGTCTGCGGTGATGCTATTCACAGTAATTTGCCCAGACGGGGAGCTTGGGTGGGGTTTTTAGGAGCCCTCTGACACCTCCAGAGCATACCTTGTTGCGCAATCTGACGCAGGTGAGCCATGCAGGACGGGAAGAACAATTGTGTTCCATTCGCTGTGATCTCAAGCCGAAGTCCATTTGAGTCATATTTTCCCATGGGGTTTGTGGCCCATCCCAAAGGAACGAGATTTTAAACACCCTACTCTTGAGAAGTTTAGTGTTGTCAGCCTCGCTCTTAGACTCGATTAGAAAATGTGCCTTTTTTTTTTTTTTGGTTTTTCGCATTTAGGGGAGTTTGTAAATGTTAAGTAGTTAATAACTTTGTTTGTTAATTCTGTGTGCCTTTGGGAGACTTTTATATTTTGATTCCCCTATCTGAAAAAAGCTAGCCAAACTGTCTAATAGTGATCAGGAATAGAGACTCTAGAGATTAAAAAATGAAGAGAAAGTTAAAATTCCATTTCAAAGATTTAACGTATTAGAGAACTGACAGTCCAGCCAAGAAAGAGGAAGCAGCAACATCTACCAAAACATTCGAAAGAAAAATAAGCATGATTTAGGAGTTAAGACAAAGAATGCTTGTCTCTATCCCCTTAAACAATGATCTTTTAAAATCTTTGCAAGTTAGGCACAACACCATTCGTGCTCTTTTTTTTTTTTCAAGATTTTATTTATTTGACAGAGATGACAAGTAGGCAGAGAGGCAGGCGGGGGTGGGGGGGAAGCAGGCTCCCTGCTGAGCAGAGACCCCCCCCCATGTGGGCCTCCATCCCAGGACCCTGGGATCATGACCTGAGCCAAAGGCAAAGGGTTTAACCCACTGAGCCACCCAGGCACCCCACCATTCCTGCTCTTTTTCTGAATGAGTCAACTTAAATTGATTGTAGGAGGGCCTGGGCCTTATCCCAGCTCTGCTTTAAGTGCAGTCCCAAAGCACTTCAATCCATGTGTGACCTCTAGCCTCCTCAGCCAGTGGGGGTCTTACCTTTTACCTCTGCTTTCCCCACGAGAAATCTCAGCACTCCAGAACCAAGTTGTCAATCCATCTTCCTTAGAATAAAATAGAATAGAAAATGTAATGGGAACTGGACTTTTTCCTCTCAAAGCCTCCATAAGGTTTTCAACACAGGAGGAAAATACATCATTTTGATAGTACAGTAACACACTGAATGATTTGAATCGCTGAGGGTGGTAGTGGTAGGATTCAGACTTCCACTTAACATATGAAGAATGCCACTGTCGCTCAAAATAGGGAGGTGCTGTGATTTTTGGAAGAGCAGGCACGTTTTAAAGAGCATCCACTCAGATACCCTGCTGAGCTCACTTTTCCCCGTGCATGGAGCTGTTTAGCATTCTGTCTTCTCTCCATCCACTGGCCTAGGCTGGAGAGCCTCTCTATCTCCCCCTGTTAGAGAGCAGGGAAGACGTGGAAAAGCAGGACAACTGACCCTTTCCAGCAGGGGGTTGTACTGCGCTGCCCCCCAATACAGGCAGAAACAAGACCCCTGAATCTTCCTGGCGTTCAAGTACATGGTGCTTCTAGGAAGACTCGGGGAAGCATGAGCTCTCCCCATGGGGAGCAAAAAGGAAGTACCTTGTGGGATAGGGAGGAACAAGCAGGCGCAAAAGCTTGTTTCTCTAGGGAGGACCCAAAAGATTGGAAAGAGGTAAGGCTCTTAAAGCCCTACTTTAAGTGCAATGTCTACAAAGCATGAAAATTCCCACAACAACTTGAGCTAGCTGGGGTTCAACCTTAAAGCAAACAGGAAATGTTCTGCTTGTCGCCAAAAGATGGTTTTGTTCTTCTCTGCCCCCGCTTCCACTGCCCACCTTTAGAGATGGCGACCAAACCACGGAGTTTGCTGAGGCCACAGACTATAGAAGAGGCAACAGAGAGGCTTCATAGGGGCCCTATGAGGGTCATGCTCAAGGCCATGTCCACAAGAGCCCTTCAGATGGGCATTCTCTCCCATTCTAAGCCATTGGTTTTCCCCAGGGTTGATCCTACATTGACATTTCCTCATCCTATAACTAATACTCAGATCCACTTGGCAAGGGAGATGTGTTCAAATCGTGATGACGAATGGGAGAGTTTTCCGTTTACACAGAAATCTGCCATAGCTGAAGAATTCTTATACAGAGCAGCAACACTCTAACTGCACTTGACAGAACACTCGGAGCCGGAGCCCCGAGTTTGGATGGTATATCCACAGTCACGTAAGGGAGAAAACCTCAGCCCCAGGGAAGTTCACGCCAGGTGCCATGCTGTGTGCAGCAGGCAGGTTTACAAAGGATAGTTGGATTCCCCAAGTAGCTCTTAAAGGCCCATTTAACTCCTAAAGCCATTAAATTGTAATGACCTCCTATTTCCCATGGGAAGAGGCATGGGGTCTCAAAAAAAAAAAAAAAATTGGCTGATAAATCCACTTTGGGTACATAGCCCAGTACAGACGAGGACTCCAAGTTCTGGCATCGATAGTCCCTTCTTTTCCCTCAGTTTGAAAATGCAAGTGCACCTAGAGAAGTCCTCAGGACTTGTCTGGAAGTGTTGTTAGAAAGCAACGGCAAGGGGCACCTGGGTGGCTCAGTGGGTCAAAGCCTCTGCCTTCGGCTCAGGTCATGATCCCAAGGTCCTGGGATCGAGCCCCGCATCAGGCTCTCTGCTCAGCAGGGAGCGTGCCTCCCTTCCTCGCTCTCTGCCTTCCTCTCTGCCTACTTGTGATCTCTGTCTGTCAAATAAATAAATAAAATCTTTACAAAAAAAAAAAGAAAGAAAGAAAGAAAGCAAAGGCGATCTCAAAAGCCTAACCTGCTACTTTGAAGCAGAATGATAGTTCAGGTATACTAGAGTTTACTGAAATATTTAGCTTTGGCAAACTTTTTTTTTTTTTTTTAAGATTTTATTTGTTAGCACAAGCAGGGGGAACTGCAGGCAGAGGGAGAAGCAGGCTCCCCTCTGAGCAAGGAGCCAGATGCAAAACTCGACCCCAGGACCCCAGGATTGTGACCTGAGCCGTAGGCAGATGCTTAACTGACTGAGACACCCAGGCGTCCTGCTTTTGCAAATTGCTTAAGTTTTTGCTCCTTTTTTGCTTTAGAGAAACGACTTGGTAGTTCATCTGAGCATTCTTCTATCTCTCAAACACACTGGATGTCTGTGTGGTGAACTCAGCTGAGTCTATTTCCTATGCAAAGGAACGTAAGTGGCATCATCGAGGGTGCCAGTGTAGCGAGCTCCAGAACCAGCCGTTTAGGTGAGCAGAGAAGAAATAACATGTTTGTGATTAGCACTCCCCAACACATTTGCACAGATGAGTTAATTAAGTACATAACATCTTAGAAATCAGGGAGCTTTCCCTAAGGACCTGAAACTCTGGATAACTACATGACCACTGGGGGATTAGGGATGTGGGGGAGAGAGGAGAAGCAAGGGAAAATGTGCTCCAAGAATGGACTTTAGCTCCTTAATTTTGCTTTGTTCCATCCTTGGTAGCAAGATCTGAGCTATAAATGAGTTGACTTCATTTGGGATCATCTGAGAGAATGCCCCATCTCACTAAGTTCAGGCCCGATTACCACATAGCAGATTGTGGGAAGAGCTCTGAAAACAGATCATGGCCTTGCCCCTTGGTGTGGTTCCCAGACCAGCAGCATCTAGAAGTTTCTAGAAAGGCAGAATCTTAGACCCCTCCCTGGGCTCACTGAATCATAATCTGAATTTTAAGATTTTCTGCAGATGCAAAATCTGAAAAGCACTGCCACGAAGGAAACAGAGATAAAATACTTATTTTCCTCTAATTTTCTGAATGAGGAAAACAGAAAGGGCTTTCAAATCCTACATCTCCTCCAAAGGGACAGCAGTCCTAAGTCTTTCCCTGTTGTTCTTCACTTCCCTGTCGATATGTTTGCCTCCATGGTGTAGTTATTAGTGTGTCTGTGAGCTCCTTGCTGGCCACACCATGTACTGCTCACCCTTTAGACACCCAGCCCTCAGCTGGGCCTCTCGGATATAGCAGATGCGTAACAGAGTGTTCATGAACCCCTGCTCTGAAGGCCGAAGTCTCAGCCCTGCCACAAGCCTCTGTTCGTGGATCTGTAAGATGAGAATAAGAAATCACCTCCCTGGGCGCCTGGGTGGTTTGGTGGGTTAAGCCGCTGCCTTCGGCTCAGGTCATGATCTCAGGGTCCTGGGATCAAGTCCCGCATCGGGCTCTCTGCTCGGCAGGGAGCCTGCTTCCCTCTCTCTCTCTCTTTGCCTCTGCCTGCCTCTGTCTACTGGGATCTCTCTCGGTCAAATAAATAAATAAAATCTTTTTTTTTTTTTTTTAGACTTCTAATTTTTTTTTTAATTTTTTTATTTTAATAAACATATAATGTATTTTTATCCCCAGGGGTACAGGTCTGTGAATCGTCTGGTTTACACATTTCACAGCACTCATCATAGCACATACCCTCCCCAATGTCCATTTCCCCACCACCCTCTCCCATCCCCCAATAAATAAAATCTTTAAAAAAAAAAAAAAAGAAAGAAATTGCCTCCCTCAGCGGGTTAACTGTGGAAAGTCAGTGACTGACCCAGGGAACATACCTGAAACCGTACCTCACACACACCAGCTGCAGAGAAGTGGTAACTTGTACTTAAGGTGCTCAATGTTGAACAAATGAATGGATAGGAACTTGTATAAAAAATCTGGTGTTTTGTTGCTTCAAAAATGGGCAATTTTAATATGTAAAGAAAGCCTGATATGAGGCAAGAGAAAGGGAAAATGGGTCAAAATGAACCCATAGAGAAAGCATGTGATTTGGACTCAGAAAACCAGAGTTTGTGTCCCAGCTCTGGCCTTTTATCAGCTATGGGATCTCCTACAATAAACAAGTTTCCACAATTACTCTTTATTTTCTGGGATTTGGTTATGCAGAAAAAGGGGGGGCAGTTATAACTGACCAGTTAGGAGGGCAAGGCCCACCTTGCTCATTATTGTATCCCTACATCTCAGCCCATGGGTGCCGTGTGATGTGTTTTTGTTTTTTTTTTTTTCCCCCAAAGATTTTATTTATTTGACAGAGAGAGACAGCAAGAGAGGGAATACAAGCAGGAGGAGTGGGAGAGGGAGAAGCAGGCTCCCCACTGAACAGGGAGCCCAATGTGGAGCTCTATCCCAGGACCCTGGGATCATGACCTGAGCCGAAGGCAGGCGCTTAATAACTGAGCCACCCAGGCGCCTCTCTGTGATGTGTTTGTTCAGTTGGACTGGAGCATGCACTCTCAATGGAAACAAAACCTAAAAATTGCATTGGTTTGTTACCCTCTAAATCTCAACCCTAATAGACAAAATCTATCCCTTTAGTATTTAAATTTTTTGAAGATTTTATTCATTTGAGAGAGAGAGTGCTCATGCAAGCATGTACCAGTGACGGGAGATAAGTGAGCACTGAGCAGGGAGCCCAATGTGGGGCTCCATCCCAGGACCCTGGGACAAAGACCTGAGCCAAATGAAGATGCTTAATGACTGAGTGACCCAAGCAGCCCTAAAGAGAAGGTTTTAAGAAACCTTTCAAGTTGGAGGGGCACCTGAGTGGCTCAGTCAGTTAAGCAGTTGCCTTCAGCTCCGGTCATGATCCGGTCCTGAGATCGAGCCCTGAATCAGGATCCCTGTTCAACAGGGAGCCTGCTTCTCCCTCTCCCTCTGCCTGCCTCTCCTCATGCTTGTGTTCTCTCACTGTGTCAAGTAAATAAATCTTTTAAAAAAAATTTCAAGTTGGGTATTTTGCCTGGGTATATTTCCCATAATAGATTGGGGTTTTGTTCTCACTCCCCACCCAAGTTTTATCCACAACAACATAAAACTGGTGCTTCCGCTCTGGGGCAGCACTATTTCCCAGGTGACTGGACTTCAGCATACATTTCCCCATCGAATAGTTACTGATCCAGCCCCCAAGCATTTTGTAAGTGGTACTCTTCTTGACCCCCACAGCAGCACCCCCCAAAACAGTGTTGGTGGTTATCACAGGGTGCACACTAGTCCCAACAGAAAACTTAGGGGTAGAAGCTATGCGAATAATCCTGAATATTTCAATAAATTCCATCCACTTCACGCTTTTAACAGACTACTGAAAATGTTAGTGTGAAAGCCTTCCCGCATGACACTACAGTTGGACATGCTTATCCATCTTTGGAGGGAGGTCCTAGCAACCCTGGATACCCAGTGTCCTAACAACCCTCCTGCCACAGCCAACGTCTCGTTCAAATCTCCTATTACCCTTTCAACACTTCTCCTCTATTTCTGTGCTGCTTCTTTGGACAGTCAAAGGAATAAGACGATAAAGATAGGACACGTGCAAAGCAAGAATTTCGTTTCCACGATAACCTGAACGCTAAATTTGGACCCTGGACTCAAAGTGAATCTGATCCCAGTCACTGTGCTATTTGCCTGCTTCGTGAACATTCTGCTACATTTCATTATCGGTCATATTTGTGAGCCGTTCTTCTAGTCCAACTATTTTCCGGGATCTCTGATTAAACACCAATAAAAGGATAAGTAATTATTAAAAATATTCACAGAATTAATGCACAGGTTATTTCTCATGTAGTTTGTCTCACGTCTGTCTTTTTAATTTTACTTTTGTGCCTTTGGCATGGTGGATATTGCATTCTAGAATAGAAAGGGCAATCTCAAATTATTTTAATCCTGGTTCGCATGGGAAGTAACAGATGGAAAAAAGGAGGATTCTGAGAGGGGGATGAGGCTCAGTTTGTATGAAAATAACTGAATTTCTGTTTTATTATAGCTATGGCTTTAGACAGTTGGGGGGATTATACTTTATTTTTATAGAAGCCTAAATCACACGACCAAAAGAAGTTTATAACATCATTACCATTCTTAATGTATACCACCAAAATCCCCTTATCAGCCGGCTATAATTTTTCAAAGCCCTTAAATATACAATATGGGTCATTTTGTAGTCTGGCTTGCTTAAGGAGAGGAATGCATTGTACCACACTCAATGCCCAAGATTCAGTGTAATTTGACCTCTCTTACTCGATGGATAATCTCATTTGGTTTTGGTTTCGTGGTGCGTGCTCAGCTCTGTGCTTCCCGGCAATCCTGCCGCTAGTTCCCCAGGGAAGTTAAACCGGGCAGGCTCTCAGCCTCCTTCTGCCGCCCTGGGGATGGCTCTGAGCCCAGCCCACCCAACCCAGGCCACTAACTGAGCTGGTGCTCGGCCGAGGAAGGGCTCTCCAGAAGGCTAATATGGAGTAGGATCAGCCGAAGGATTAATAGCCTGTGACCTTCTGTTAACGTTTATGAGCTGCATTCTTCCTAGAAAGCTGTGGCGCTCCCGTCCTAAAGAATGTGATCTACAACTGGAGGGATTGAATATCTGAAAGCACCCACAGGGAGTTTGGAATTCAGGATACAGCTCATTTTGAAGGTCCAAAGAGAATTTAGTCAACTCCTGAGGGGAGAAAAACCTTGGTTCACATCCCAGTGGGATTCCCTTCTTGGAAAACCCAGGAGCAACTGGAGAGGCAGGGATTCGGGTCTCTCTGTGAGGAAAAGGCTTTAACCTTGCATGGTCGGAAACCTCACTGGCTAAATACGTAGCACTGAAGGAAAAGCCAGATCTTCTCCCCAGTGGTGGGCATGACTGGAAGATCTCTACAACCCTTTCTTCATTCTGTTGTCTACTATGTGCCTAGGGCTTTATCACCAGACTTTGGTGGGGCGGTGGGGGGGGGGGCGGCGGGGGCGGGGAGGCGGCGGGTACTCTCAAGCTGGGACAGATGTTCTGGGCTCTACCCATGGGATGTCAGAATTCTGAGTTTGTTCAAAGAAAGAGCATTTGAGATGTCTAGAGTACAAGGGAGAATGGACTTTTGTAGCAACAGAGAATGTGCTTTGTTAAAGAGTGTGGCCATGTCGTGACTCTGTTTCTAACAAAGAAACTTGGTCTTTTCAGTTAAAGCCAACAAACCAGAGAAAGGGGCTGGCTTTCTGAGGAGCTGCGTAGTGCTCAAAATAGGAAGAGTGAAAGTCGACAGGGTCTTTCCAAACATGAGGGAAGACTCTACATGCTCCTCTTTGTGTGGGGGTGAGGACAGTTCTATCCTCTTCAGTGTGGCCCAGTGCAGAATAGAGCATACCTACCTGCCTTGTCACCCATAAGAGCCACGCGGGACGAAATGCTAGACCTGGACCAGTAAGGGTGAGAATTGGGGGACGTTCTTGCATAGCATCAGCTCAAAGCTATCAGAGATGCTTTTAAATATGCAAAAGTATCAAACTGCTACTTTGAAGTTCCTTCTGGTCTTCCGTGTATTTTTATCTATTTTGACTCTTTTTTAAAGATTTTATTTATTTACTTATTTGTTTGTTTTATTTATTTGAGAAAGAGAGAATGAGAGCGAGAGAGCATGCAAGGAGGAAGGTCAGAGGGAGAAGCAGACCCCCTGCTAAGCAGGGAGCCCCATGCAGGACTTGATCCCGGGATTCCAGGATCTTCCAGGATCATGACCTGAGCTGAAGGCAGTCACTCAACCAACTGAGCCACCCAGGTGCCCTCTATTTTGACTTTCAATGAAAATTTAGAAAGTTTGACATGGAGGAAAGAGGGGATAGCAGCAGAGAATTCTCAGATAGGCAAGACTGGACAGAAGACTGTCAGTAGAGGGTTCCAAATGCTAGAATCCTGGATGCTAGAAATATTTTTTCTTGGATCTGTACAAAGTGGGGCAAAGTCCCGACCCCATCTTGCCCACTGTTTTTTTTTTTTTTTTAAATATTTTATTTATTTATTTGACAGAGAGAGAGATCACAAGTAGGCAGAGAGGCAGGCCGAGAGAGAGGGGGATGCAGGCTCCCTGCTGAGCAGAGAGCCAGATGCGGGACTCGATCCCAGGACCCTGATATCATGACCTGAGCCTAAGGCAGAGGCTTAACCCACTGAGCCGCCCAGGCGCCCTGTCTCAGAGCTTCTGTTCATCTCTGGAAAAGCAGGAAAATAAGAGATTCTTGCTCCACTGTCGTTGTCCAATCTTTTTTTAAATTAAACCTGGTTTTTAGATCACTGTACGTGAATATGTAGTTGTAGGAAACCATATGGAGCTTTCTCATGTGCCCTTGAGTCACTTCTTCCCCCTCCATGATAACATCTTATGAATTGGTCACAACCAGGATATTGACAAGGATACATGTTCAAGCTTAGTGTTGCCCTTTGATGATCACCCCCTCCTCCCCCAACTCCTGCACTGCTCCCCCCTACTCCTACAACCATTAACCTGTGCTCCATTTCTACAGTTTTCTCATTTCAAGACTGTTAGATAAATGTAATCATGGTATATGACCTTTTGGGACTGGCTTTTGCCCCTTAGGATAATTCTCTGGAGGTTGATCCCGGCTGTTGTGTGTATCAGTAGTTCTTTTTTTATTGCCAGAGAGCATTCCATGGTAAAAGGGTATGCCACAGTTGGCTTAACCATTAACCTGCTGAAGGACATCTGGGTTGTCTCTGATTTTGGCTACCGCTAAGAAAAACAACAACAACAACACACACACACACCCCCTGCTATAAATATAAATTTTCATTTGGAAAGATGCCAAGATGTACAATTGATGGGTTGTATAGTAGTTGCATGTTTAAAAAAAAAAAAAAAAAAAAGTTTGCCAGAGTAGCAGAGCCATCCTACACCCTCACAAGTAATATGAGTGCTCTAATTCCTTCTCAGTGTTTCACCTCTCTATTTTAGCCATTCTTCTAAGTGTATAGTGCTATTTCATTATGGTCTTTAATTTTCACCTACCTAATGGCTAACGATGTTAAATATAATTTCATGTGCTTATTGACTATTCGTGTAACCTCTTCAGCTAAATGCTTCTTCATGTCTTTTGCCCACTTTCCAATGGAATTTTCTTTTTTTACTGTTGAGTTTAGTTTTCAGAGCTCGTTATATATTCTAGGAACTGGTCCTCTGTTAGATATATGGTTTGCAAATATTTTCTCCTAATTTATCCCTCATATTTGCATCTAACTCCCAGGGACAATAATTTTGAGAAAGTCCAATTTATCCCTTTTATGGATTGTGTTTTTGGTGTCAAGGCTGAGAACCCTTTGCGAGGCCCCAGGTCTCAAAGATTTTCTTTGTTTTTCATAGCTTTGTATTTTATATTTATACCATGTTCCATTTTTTTATTTAAAGATTTATTTATTAGAGAGAGAGCATGAAAGAGAGCACGAGTGGGAGGGGGAGGGATGGGGGAGAGAGAGAATCTCAAGCAGACTCTGTGCCGAGCATGGAGCCAGATGGAGGCTCGATCTCACCACCCTGAGGATCATGATCTGAGCGGAAACCAGGAGTTGGCCACTTAACCGACTATGCCACCCAGGCGTCCCCCATGCTCCATTTTTAATTTTTATATTAAGTGTGAGACTTATGGAGAACTGCCTTGCCAGTGTCAAACATCACAGACAAAACTGCCTTACCTGCCACCCCCACTGGCGGGGGCGGGGGGTGGGGGGCTTGTGTTTCCACCCTTGCCAGGCTGTGCCCTCTCAAGCGCTCATATGCCAGGAGCAGACCAAAGACTCTCCGGGGGTTTCAGATCTATAGCGAGGATCTGGCTTTTACAGAGGTGTGCTGCGGATGAAGGATGGAGTAGACATTCACGTCCATCCGACTCCTAGAAGCTGTCACTTTCTCGATGCACGATATGGGCCCCTTGCTCCATTACTCTGAACCTCGGCTTCTTTATTTGTATTAAGGTTTTGGAGATTAAATTGGATAAAATATGTGGAATGACTTGTGCAAAGGCTTTTCAATAAATGATCCCATTCTTCAAACTGATCCATTACAGCTGCTGAAAAACGAGCAATGGGCCATTGTCAGACAACAGAAAGGGCCAATTGTATATAGCCAATCCTGAATTTTTTAAGGGTGAATTATCTAGTTGATAGGTAAACTAGGAACCTTGTACTCTTCCTAGCTTGGTGGCCAGTACTTTCTCTGATAACATAGGTACTGAGTACTAGTTCAATAACAATGGCAAATGAAAGTTCTGTTGTAACTCAGTTCATTGCTGGAAGATTGATGGACTTAGGAAAATGATACGGGTAGGAATGGATTTTTTTATTTGGCTTTATCAACGATCATTAAATTATGAAAAGATGTAAAACAGCTAGGACATTAACTTCTCTAAACTACATGAAGAAATTCTATCAGAAGAAAAAATTCTTAGCTTACCTGAGTTCAGTCCTTAAGACCATCTATTTAAAATTACCTGACATTTTTTAAACAAGCTAACTTTACAAGTGATGTTTGAGCTCTTACTGAATAATATAACATTGAAAAATCAGCTCCTACCTTAAGTTTCTCCATACATACCATTTTCCTGTTCCTATTTTTTCCCCACCATCTCCTCTTTCCCTTACAGAAAAGGTATAAAAGGCCTTCCTCCTTTCTTAAAAAAAATTCACCCTGCAACATCTCCAGACACAGTTCTGGAGGTCACCTTGCATTGGGTCTACCACAAATATTTTTATGCAATTGACTTTAAAAAAAAAAAACAAAACCAAAAACAAATAGGCACCAAAGGCATTTGTGTTTTCTTCTAGGACAATTTTAGAAGAGTAATGGGCTGGGTGACACCTACGTAGAAGGCAGCAGTCATTTCTAATTTGTTTCTTGGGGTGGTGGGAAGACCATTAAGGCTGGTGCACATATGCATTTGGGGTTTTTTTTTTTTCTTTAATCAACATCTGCATAAGCCATAAGCAGCCTCCCCAGGAACCATCCACTTCCCACCCTCACACTGGACCGTAAAAACCTGGAACTCAGACACATTTCTTAGCCTCGAGAATTGTCTTTCATTAGTTGACTTCTCACTTGGCCAGGGCATGTTTTGAATAGCAAGAGCTAATGCACATAAAGGAAATTGTCATTTGTTGGCACGTATAGTTTTGAAGTTTGATCCTGGCATTGTTTAGAATGCCTGGCCTCTCAAAAACCTTCTGATTGGAATAAGCCTGTGTTGGTACCAGATGTAAAACCTGCCAATAAACCTGAGGTTAAGGAAGCCGATACTCTAATGTTGGCCTTTGCTATCCCACATAGAGGTCCTCCTTCCTGGGGTTACTTGCTAATACATGAATTCTCATCACATGAGACCATTAGAGAGAAAGGTAAAAAGAAAAAATTATCTTCATAAAACTGACACGATACTGTTCACAAGCCATAATCAACCTCAAAGTTGATTTTATATATATGCATATATATATAAAATCATATATATATAATATGTATATTATATATATGTGTGTGTGTATATATATATATATATATTATATATATTTTTTCTGAGAACCAAATGGCTTGGCTAACTTAATCTCTCTCCTATGGTGAAACCAACTGAACTTTGATGTTGTGTGTGTGCTTTGATTTCCCTTTCCACTACTAACCACACCTAACGAACTACATTAAAATCCTTTGCTCCTATGTTTTCATCCTATTAAGTATTCTTTTTCTTTCTTCTTTTTTTTCCCCGCTATCCCAGTATCCCACGCCTCAACGGTACAGTTCATCTCGTCAGCCAGGGAGAGAGCCTGGATGCTCAAGGTAAGGTTTAAATCTAACATGGTATAGAATTCCTTGTCTGCAGATTAAATTGAAGTATTCATGCCTTTGTAACAATTTATTTTCAAAATTCCATTATACAATTATAATGCATTATAATTCCGGTAAACATGCCCCATTAAAACGTTAATTTTCAAACTATATTCCATTTCCCATGTGTATGAAGGGCTAATTAACCGCTATCAGCAATTCCTCTATAAATGGTCAAGCCAATTAAAGTTTAATTTTGGAGATATTATTAGTGATAAGTGGAAGGAGAACCTATTAAGATGTAGCCAAGTAACCTCAGGACATTTCATGGTATTTGTGAACAAACGATTTTTAAATTTCACTTGTTTATAAGAAAGAAATCAAGACAACTGCTCAGACTTTACAAAAGGGGGTGGAGCATATTTGGGAAGGAGACAAAGACTTCAGCTTTTTTTTTTTTTTTTTCCCCCAGTTTGAGGTTTGTGTTTGAGAAGCAATCATTTGACCTTCACTTATTTCCCACTGGTATTCTGAGTCTCTCTCTCTCCCTCATGCCTTCAAGGTTCATTCACCTTCAGTAGCTCCCTAGAACAAAGGAACAATTAACTGAAATTCCACCAGATGGCAATATTTGGAAAGCCATCCACAGAGGTTTCAAAGCTGAGCGCTACTATTGTTCAGAGAATAGTCTCAGTGTAAGACGTCCTCGACTTTACCAACAGTATTCTAAACATCTCTAGTTTTACTTCTTTCCCCACCACATTGAAAGTTTTTACCAAAAAAAAAAAGTATATTAGGGAGTATATAGGGTATTTTCTTTTGTTTTTCATTCTGGAATAAAATTAGAAACGTCATTCTTAAATAATTCTTCAGGGTGTCCGTATTAAAAGCGATGGGTAATATACTATATTTGGTTTGGGATTTTGTGGTGATAAATGCAATGACTAATGGTCAGTTTTAAATTGAGAAGAGAAAGCTAAAATTCTAAAAAAAAAAAAAAAAAAAGAATAGCTTTTTAAGGAGGGGAAACTTGCAGGTATAAAATACTTACTTGTATTGATTCGGAATAATTTATTTAAATGGGATGAGTAAACTTCGCTCCTTTTGCTCTAATGAAAGTGGAGATCCTGAACCCTGACTGGACTTTTCTGAGACCAGAGCTGGGACAGAGGGATCCAGAAAGACATCTAAGGGCAGTTAAAATAGAAAGCACCGAAGAGAGTCACCTAAGCTGTCTTCGTACACCTAGAAGCAGACCTTGAGTGCTCTTGGAAACCTGCTCTTGGACCACTAGCCCTTCTGGTAGGGGGCTCACGTGTCTGGAATGGTCCTGGTTTACTTCCATGGTCTTGGAATATAGTCTCATTAGTACCCCTTTTGACCCTCAAAAGTATCTCCATTTGGACGATAAATTCTATGGTTGCCTACCTTCTAGGCTGGTTTGTTCAAAGAAAAAGTAATAGAAAAAGGTGGCCCAATACCCAAAAAGGGTGTGTGTTTCTAATCCTCCTTAGATCTAGGACGACAGGACAAATGCTCCCTTTTCTATAAAGAGCCACATCATGAATATTTTCTGCTTTGCGGGCCATACAGTCTCTGTCATGACTATTCAACTCATTCTAGTGTGACAGTCACCATAGAGAATACATAAATGAATGGGCTCGGCTGTGTTCCAGTAAAGCTTTATTTACAGAAACGGGCAGTAGGTGACTTTTGGCTGGCAAGCCAATTCTCCACCATTTCCTCTCCCCTAACCAAGAAGACAGCCATCCTTAAATCCTCTCCTTTGTCTCCCTATCCTTTCTAGGTCTCAGCCTCCTTACTTAATCCCAGTTTCTGAGACAGTTGGTAGTTGCTTGAGTGACTAATCTCAGGGGTGTGGTTCCTGGGCATCCTTGACGGAGGCTGGCCGTTGGCTTCATATCCGAGTCTGTTTCTGCACTCTGTGCACCAGGCTTGTGCCTTGTACCTCGCGACCTAGAACAGCTGCCCTTTTGAGACCGTGCTTGCATCCTAAAGTTAAATCCTGAAGCAATAGCTGTTTAGTAGACAATTTAATTTTATGCTTTCGTCCTCACTAAATAACTGTTTATGGAAAATATAGCCACATGAAGGAAAGATGAATGTTGGCTAGAGCAATTTTTATTATACAAATGGTACATTTAAAGGAAAGTTTGGAAAGAAAAAAAATGACCCATAACACCATCCCAAAATAACTGTTTGGTCTCTTGTATATTTGCTTTTCTCGCAAGTATTCCTGTTTTTCTATCCTGGATGTAAACTTTGTCTTTCACTTAGCATTAGTCAAAAACCTCTTTCAAGAATCTTCAGAATTATTGTTAGAATAGAACAGTATTATGATATCAGTGTGTCCTAATATCCTCCAGTTTTGTTGTTGTTTTGACTCCATCTAATTTGGGGGTTCTTTTTGGTCTCTTTCTTTAGTACAAAATCCCAGAAGTGGATTATTCAGAGATATGACCATTCTTAGGACTTTTTAATCTAGTTTACCATATTTCTTCCCAAATGGTTTGGAGTCTTTCACAAACATTTGTAATTTGAGAGGACTAGCCTCACCACAACTTGATCAGAAATAGCATTTAATTCAATAATACTTAGAGTGTCTCGTATATATAAAGAAGTGTGCTATTTGCTTTGGTGTGTGTATATATAAAAATGATAGGCTTGGGGCGCCTGGGTGGCTCAGTCGTTAGGCATCTGCCTTTGGCTCGGATCCATGATCCCAGGGTTCTGGGATCAAGCCCCACATTGGGCTCCCTGCTCTGTGGGAGGCCTGCTTCTCCCTCTCCTACTCCCTCTGCTTATGTTCCCTTTCTCACTGTGTCTCTTTCTGTCAAATAAATGAAATCTTTTTTAAAAAAACGATAGGCTTTTTCCACAAATTTTATTGAGAGCCTGCTCTGAACCATGTATTGTAAGGTTTCCATGCTGAGCAGAAAATAGCTTCTGGGGGCACCTGGGTGGCTCAGTGGGTTAAAGCCTCTGCCTTCGGCTCAGGTCATGATCCCAGAGTCCTGGGATCCAGCCCCACATCGGGCCTCTGCTCAGCAGGGAGCCTGCTTCCTCCTCTCTCTCTCTGCCTACGTCTCTGCCTACTTGTGATCTCTCTCTGTCAAATAAATAAATTAAATATTTAAAAAAAAAAAAAAAGAAGATAGCTTCTGTCTGAGTTTGACCTTACTGGGAAACCAAAGTAGATATCTATAACTGTATACAAAATGAGATACACCATAGGAGAGGTACAGAAAAATACATCGGGATTCTGGCGGTTAGAGATGGCGTCTGAGCTGAACCTTGGAGATGGGGTGGGTTGGAACATTTAGGTGGTGAGATTTGCCATTCATTCCATACACATGTACTGATAGCTAACTATATGTGCTGGGCACCACGCTAAAAGCTAGGGTTATAATGGTAAACAAGATAGTTCTTAAAGCTTAGCATCTAATGGAATTGACTGATTTAAAAAAATAAAATAAAAAGTGTGCTGAGTCGGATAGCTTGTCTAGCAGAGAACACACAGGGATAGGGAGGAAGCCAGAGTCTTCTTTCGAAGAGGAGACATTTTCATGGCTCTTCCTTTGATACAGTCTTGCTCATTAGCTGTCCTATCAGAATCTGTGGGAGATCGGCTTCTGTAAGTTTGAAGGTTATTCTAATTGGCTGACCGATGTTCCAATTAAAATTGGCCTATATTTCCAGCTCCCCTCTCCCCCGCCCCAAATGAGTCCATTCACTGAGCAGTCCAGAGCTAGGGCTGGAATCACTAAGACCCACATCCTGGCCCTGATCCCATGAAGACTGAAGCAAATCACCAAGAATTTCATTTGTGTGTTGTTTTTCAAACAGCTGGAAGGAACCTCAATCTAATCCAACTGACCCATTGTAAAGATGAACGTTGTTGGTTGAAGAGAGTTGAGGGATTAGCCAACTGCCGGCTGTTTGGCGAGCAAGCCATGGCACCAGACCCTGGCTTCGGACTCCCTTCCTGCTTGTTCTGTGCTCGGTGCTGTAATTAACCCTGTAATAAGAGCTAAAAAGAGAATTTAGCCCACACATTTTTTCTTTACGTGCGTGTGGAAGCAACATGTATTTTCACCCAATTCAGACCACCACGAACAAACCTTAAATTTTAACTTCTAAATGAAAAAACTAAATTGTAAGGAATAGATGAGTAGTAGAGAGAAGTGTGGAACAAATTCCTACATCTGCCATTTTCCTACTTTAGGATCTGGGCGAATTACTTGGCCGCACTGAGTTTTTACATGTTGAGTTTGTTGTAAGGATAATTGGAGGTAGCGTAAGTGTCAGATACACACGGGCACTCAGCAAGTGTTTTTCTTGCTCCTTCTCTCCTAGAGCTACAGGCTTTTACAGGGTTCCTTTTGTTTATTAAGGAGGTTTCCCTCTAAAACTCATGAGCGTTAAACGATGAAATGAGAACACATTTATAAAAGTATCTGGTCTAGAACTTAATATTCCCATTTCCAAATTTCACTTATCTATGCTTAAGTAGGAGTTTAGAGGTTTTCGTTCATGGTCTTTACCCTTCAGTAGCTTATTTCGTATGGTCTGTGGATGTGTCAGTAAGATTTCAGAATTTTCTAATGTTTACTCTAAAATGTCAAATACAGAGATGACTCAATGAAGAAAATATAGCTAAATATTAACCATTTAAAAATCTAACCGGTGAGTATGAGTGTATGTTATGCTGTTGTACAGGTTTGTGGGTTTTTTTTTCCTGCTTACCTGGATGTTTGAAAGGTCTTAGGCCAATTTTTTAAAACTATGAAATACTAAGCCTTAACCATGGCCCCATCACTGTGCAAGTGACAGAGCATCCATTTCAGGCCAGAAAGTCAGGGCCTCCACCGTGGTGGCGCTATGGCCCACCGCAGAGAACGCTCACGGAGCAGACAGTCCATGCTGAGCGTCTTGGTGGGACAAGTCCAGGATGCCACGGGAGCCCTTAGCAGCAAGAACAAAGCCACAGCTGGCACAAGGAGGTCCCATGAGGCTTCCAAGAGGCAGGGACCTCACCTGTTAGACCTGAAGGAAAAGGAGGAGCCAGCAGTTGTTGAGAGGGGGACAGGAGAAAAGGGAGGATTGTTTAGGCAGAAAGTGTGCAGCCTCCTCAAAGACCTGGAAAGGAAATAAGAGAAGTTCTGGCATATTGGCTACATTGAAAGAGGCTCAGTAATGAGCTGCAGCATCTCAGGAGGTATGAAAGACAAGGCTGGAGAGACCGATGAGGAGGGGCCTTGGCAGGCTGGTGAATACCTTTAGGGGGTATTCTGCAAGTGCCGGTTGAAGTGCTGGAAGCAGAGTGGGGAAACCACCAGTTTCGTGGCTTAAAATGGTTCCCCTGGCAGCTGTGTGGACAGTGGCAGGGAGGGGATGCGATGACAAGAGAAAGTGAAAGATGCCAAGCGTCTGGCTAAGGAGGTGACGGCTGGGGTAGAGAGGTGCATGGACTTGAATACCAAATAGAAGGTGAGCTAGATGGGACCCGGTAAGGGAGAGACCAGGGGTTAACTCAGTGGACAGGTGCCTTGAGTGCTTGCTGTGCGGTAAGCGGCATGGTAGTGCTGTGAAGAAAAATAAAGTCAGCTCTAGGGACTGCAGGGTGAGCGGTTGCTGTTTCATGAAGAGGAGACCAATCAAGAGGGGTCTTTGCTGGAGTACAGAGTGACGCTCAGGGACCCCCATCTGGGATGCTGCAGTGAGAAATAGTCACCTGGGGACCATGGAGCTGAGTGGGCTCCCTGGAAGTTCTGCCAGTGGCAGTGTTGTGGTTAGCACACGTGGGATGATGCCCACGTGCCTGGTGTAAGTGGGAGGTTTGGTGGTACTGCTTGCCGAGACCGGAAACCCAGGGTAACAGAACATTACAAGTGTGATGACAAGGACCCAAAGCGTAGTATTGAATGTATTGAGTGTAGGGTGCCTATGACAGCTAAAAGGATGATGTATGTGGGGCTTTGGGGTCTGAACCCCAAAAGAGAAAATAAACCACAAATACAGCCATGGGAGTCACTAGTAGGTAAGCAGTAAGCCACGAGTATAGGTAAAATTGCCCAAATAGAGTAGAGCCTCCAAGATCAGCAATGTTTAAGAACTAGACTAAGAGAAAGAATACACCTATTATCATAGCAGCAATATTGACAGTAGCCAAAATATAGAAGCAACCCAAGTGCCCATCAACAGATGAAGGGATGAGCAAAGCATGGTATATACATAGGAGGAAATATTCTTGTGCCTCAAAGAAAACTTGGTTACATGCTACAGCACGGATGAAACTTGGAGACCTCATGTTAAAGGAAATGTCAGTCACAGAAAGCTATACTGTATGGTTCCACTTACGAGGTACTGAGAATAAAATTCATGGGAGGAAAAAGTAGGACGGTGGTTTTCAGGGGCTGGGGAGAAGGAGATGTGGTGAGTTACTCAGTGGGTGTAGTTCTAGTTTTGTAAGATGATAACCATCCTGGAGATGAATACTGATGCTGGTTGTATACCAGTGTCCATGTTAATACCACTGACCTGTACATGTAAGTGGTGAAAATGGTGACGTTTATGTTCTGCGTGTTTCCTACAATGAGAGAGACTGATGAGCCAAACACACAGGAGGAAGACCACTTGTGTATGCTGTCATGGAAGCCCAAGGAAAAGAGCGTTTCAAGAGCGAGCAAAGGGGGTTGATAAGTCCAAATGCTCTGCAAAGGTTAAGATGATGACTAAAAAGTGCCTCTTGATTTTCAGCAACGAAGAGGTAAGTTGGTGATCCTGGCGAAGCTAATTTCAATGGCCTGGTCAAACTAGAATCCAAACCAGAGTCCAGGGTAAGTGGAGAGGGTAGGTTTAGATAAGCCTGAAGATATTTGACCATAAGGAAGAGGAGAGAAAGGGGAACCTGTGGGGAGGAAGAGGGACTGCACAGTTCATTGACGCCAGGAAGGAGCCAAGCAGAGGGGCACGAAAAGTCTGCTACAAAGTAACAGAGCTCCTCCTCTCTCTGCCTGCCTCTTTGCCTACTTGTGATCTCTGTCAAATAAATTTAAAAAAAAAAAAAGGGGGGGGTGCCTGCATGGCTCAGTGGGTTAAAGCCTCTGCCTTCGGCTCAGGTCATGATCCCAGGGTCCTGGGATCGAGCCCTACATCAGGCTCTCTGCTCAGCGGGGAGCCTGCTTCCTCCTCTCTCTGCCTGCCTCTCTGCCTACTTGTGATCTCCGTCTGTCAAATTAAATAAATAAATAAATAAATAAATAAATAAAAATAAGTCACAGAGCAGGGCTTCAAGAAGGCAGGAGGCCACTGGCCAGGGATCCACCTTCTCATGGCAGCAAGCAAGAAAGAGTAAGATGGCTTCCTTGTAGGTAAATGTATAGGTTTGGGGGCGGGAAACTTAAAATCTTGTCTAATGGCTTCAGTACGCTCTAAAGTCAGAAGCAGTAACATCTGCTCAGGGAAGGTGGAAGGATCAGAGATGTAACAGAGTATTAAAATGTCTGATGTATGCCGAGTGACCGAGTGCTGACTAGGGAAGCAGAGGGGTGATCTGGAAGCCCTGACACCCACTCAGTGTGGGGGGTGGCCCACGGACTTACAGTTGTGCCAGTCTTGGAGGCAGAGTGCCTTATCCCCCAGCATGGCTCAGCAGTCCAAATGAGGCACATGCACCTGAGCAGGTGAAAACTTCCTCAGAGCTCCTTTTTGGGAGAAACTGGAAAATTGATCATGAGGACAATACATTTAAAATGGGTTGATGCTTTGTTTAAAAGTTTGTAGGTGCCAAATGTGAGGGGGGCTGCAAATTGTTTTGGTTTCAGACTTTTTTGCGGTTACTGCAAGGATGGTAACTCACGATGGCCCCCTGTTGACAGAGTAGATTATTAGGGACTAGCCTGTGCAAACAATTGATTGGATGAATTCAAAGTGAAACTGAACATTTGGAGAAGTTCCGTGTCCCCTCCCCCTCCATTCACAAACTTGGATTGCCTCTCGTACAACTACTCTGTTGCACAGAAATAAAACTGCCGGTTGCTTAGCAAACCTTTAATGTTGTATATCTTAATTGGAGATTTCTGCTTTTTTTTTTTTTTAATTTATTTTCAGTGTTCCAGAATTCATTGTTTATGTACCACACCCAGTGCTCTATGCAATCTGTGCCCTCCTTAATACCCACCACCAGGCTCACCCAACCTCCCACTACCCTCTCCTCCAAAACCCTCAGTTAGTTCCTCAGAGTCCACAGTCTCTCATGGTTCGTCTCCCCCTCCAACTGCTTTTATTTAATTCTAGTATAGTTAACCATATGGTACTATATTAGTTTCAGGTGTACAAGATGGCCCTCCAATAATTCTATTTGCAACAATATGGATGGATCTAGAGAGAGTTCAGCCTTTTGTGTAGAGTACCAGGACTTGGTTAAGTAATACTGATTTTGCTAGCAAAATGTCACTAAGATTACTTGAGGTTGACCTACCTTATCACATTACAAGTGGGCTGTGGCATGTGGAAAAGAATGCTATTGTTGTCCCCTAGGCTGCTGTCTGGAATACTTGTGTCTATAGAGGCCCTTAATCAAATGTTTCTTCTACCCTCGTCACCGTCTGAGTTAGTGTTTCCAGTCCGAGAGATGAAAAGTCACGAATATGAGAGACACCACTTGAAGGCTACATCTTATTCCCACTGATACCCTCAGAGCTTAAGAGCGGGTTTCTAAACGTCCTGCAATGATGATGTTCTAGATCTTTGCCATTTAATCTGATAGTCAGTAGCCAGGTACCCACCGAGTGTTGGAAATGGGACTGTGAAGGTTTCCTATGCATTTTAAGTCTTTAATCTCAATGTGAACAGTGGCTACTGCATTGGCAGCCAGCTCTAGAAGCCAGATTAGGTAGAACTGAAATTTTATTTTTTTTTAAGATTTTATTTATTTATTTGACAGACAGAGATCACAAGTAGGCAGAGAGGCAGGCAGACAGAGAGGGGGGAAACAGGCTCCCCGCTGAGCAGAGAGCCTGATGCGGGGCTCGATCCCAGGACCCTGGGATCATGACCTGAGCTGGAGGCAGAGGCTTAACCCACTGAGCCCCCCAGGTGCCCCTAGAACTGAAATTTTAAATACAACTTACAAATAGAGCCAACCCAGGAAACTCACTCTGGTCTTTGATGTCCAGACAAGTCTGGCCTGGCCTCATTCTGCCGTCAGGTCAGTTACAGCCTAGGGATTCTGGTCTGTGTGAGGGTGAATAACGGAGGGGAGGGAGTAAGATCTGAAAACCACCTACAGCCAAGGTGGATTCACCTTCAGTTTACCCAAACAGTCTAACCCCTGAATACCAGAGTCCTATCAACAGAGAAGAAAAATCTAAGGAGAGAACAAACTTTATTTAAAGGTTACTGTGCATAAGCACTCTGAGAGCGATTTCACATAGGACATCTTACCCGAAATTGGTTGTCTTTATATGTCCTCTGTGAAATTTTGTTTATGCTTGTTATAAATGCATTTGAGAGCTTACAAACTTGTTCAGGGCCCCTCACTAGTAAGTAATAGGGGCAAGATTAGTACCCAAGCAGTTATGAACCCAAAGCTATTTCCAAAAGCAGTACTCATGGCTGGGAAGTTCAGGGTAGGATTGGAGGTGGAGAAGAGGTTATAGGAGGCAAACGACAGATTCTTGGTGCATCTCTTTCATTCTGATTATCTCAGAAGTTGTACCTGTATTCCTCCTCTGCCTGCTTGCCTGCCCTCCTCACCTCCCACCACTTGAGTTTTGTCGATCATAGGTTATGTGGAAATACAATTACTTGTGTCATAGAAGATGTACAATCAATCATTTGAATTAAAATTACTCAAGGAACAGAGCTATACCATCATCTTAGCTGCCAACTAGGCAAAAGTCAAGCTACTTGGTAATTATGTATCCTTCTGACGGATCTTGTGAGAAGTACAGCAGATGAATCAAATGTCTCCCAGAGTTCCCGGGCTTCCCGCCTTCCCTCTCCAATGTCTTAGCTATGATGTTCTACTTCTGTAGGATTTCCAAAATTTCCATTATTGAAAATAATAGTAGAAATCATGAAAAGCAAATCACCCATAATTCTAACAATTTATTTTTCTTTTCCTTCTAGTCCTCATTCATGTAATTTCACATAGTTGGAACAATACCTTGGGCATACGTCAGTAGACTGCTTTTTAATTTCCTTTTATGTCACAGGTTTTTCCATGCTGCCACATTTATTCATGATTATAGTGTTAAGGTCCTTAGAATAGTCTGTAAAGTTGACATCCTATTATTATTCCAACCTGCTATTGTTTGATTTACGGAGTCTGTTTCAAAGTGAAGTTTGGTAGGTTTTAAACTTACAGATCCTAACTGGTGAAATACCCCTGACTGGAGGTCTCCTACCTGTGTGTTCCCACATCCCCTGAGAATAATTATTGTACTAGAGAATTCCAGAGAGGGTATTACCTTAGATTTTAAGTTTTTTTCCCATGTAATTTTTCCAAAACATGATATTCTTAGAGAAAAGTAGATGATACATTCTATTTTAATTCTCATGTCCGCCCTAGACATTAGGCACTTAATTTATGCTTCTTGAATTCTGCATAATCTATAAAACTACCTTGACATGAGGTTGTTCAGCGGCTCGTCCTGGGGCTGACAGGTTTTCAGCCTTGCTTACCTAAAATATCATTCTGCTTAAGCTACATGCACGGACGTGTTTGCTTCTGTTCTAAAGTTAGTCCAGTTTCAGTTCAAGAAAACAATTCAAATGCATCAGGGATTATCAGGTTAACATCAAACTACGTTGGGGAATAAGAATAGGAAAGGTCAAGATAAGCCTCAGTGCCTCCCTAGAGAACTAGATTCTAGGTGATGAGGATTCTTTATTTTCCAATACTTCATACTCTTACTTTGAAGTATGGCGTTAGTCCTTTACTGGACCAAGATGGTTCAAAATGCTGATGTGTTCAGTTATGATTTTTCAAGGCAATGACTAGTCTACATAACACCTACTTGGCAGAGTTCCTCTCATGGGATTCTTGGCCTTCCAACTTTATTTTTTGCTCTTGGGGAGGGATACAGTTCAGACTTGTGTGAGGTAACGCCACTCACACAACATTGCTTTGGCTTACAAGCTGGACTGAACCATTAGTATCATTTTCCGTGCCCGGCTTAGAGAAAAATTTCACTTGGTTGGTCAAAAAATAAGATTTGAGTGCTTGGAATGTTGTGTGAGGTCATTATTGCCTCCAAGCAGGATAACCATTCTTCTAGAAAGATGTCTTGAAATAAGAGTATCCTATCACTTTTGCCTCCTGCTCAAAACAAAATTTAAGAAATTGCCTAACTCAGGCACATTATCTAATTTCTTTCCTTTTTTTTTTTTGTTTGTTTGTTTCCTTAAAGTTATTTAAATTCCAGTTTACACAGTATAATATTGTTTCGGGTATACAATTTGGTGATTCAACACTTCCACACAATATCCAGTGCTCATCGCAACAAGTACCCTCCTTAATCCCCATCATCTATTTCCCCATCCTCCAACCTCCCCCCTTTCCTGGTAACCATCAGGTCTCTATAGTTAAGAGTCTGTTTCTTGGCTTCCCTCTTTTTCCCTTCATAATCTTTTCTTCTTTAAATCCCACATATGAATGAAATCCTATGGTATTTGACTTATTTTGTTCAACATAATATTCTCTAGCTCCGTCCATGTCATTGCAAATGGCAAGATTTCATTTTTATGGCTGAGTAGTACTCCATTGTGTGTATATCACATCTTCTTTAGCCAACAGTCATTGGACATTTGGGCTCTTTCCATAAGTGGTTATTTGGTTATTAAATTTGTTTATTGTAGATAATGTTGCTATAAACATCAAGGTGCATGTATCCCTTCAGTATTTTTGTATTCTTTGGGTCAGTACCTAGTAGTGCAATTGCTGGATTATAGGGAAATTTAATTTTTAACTTTTTCAGGAACTTCCATACTGTTTTTCAGAGTAGCTATGCCACTTTGCATTCCCACAGTGAAAGAGGGCTCCCCTTTCTCCACATTCTTGCCAACAGCTGTTGTTCTTTGTGTTGTTGATTTCAGCCATTCTGACAGGTGTGAAGTGATATGTCACTGTAATTTTGATTTGTATTCCCCTGATGAGTGATGTTGAGCATCTTTTCATGTGTCTGTTGGCCATCTGTGTGTCCTCTTTGGTAAAATGTCTATTCATGTCTTCTATCCAAAGCTTCATCTCATCAAAACTTCAATATTTTATTGTATGGGAGATAGCAAAATATGAAGCATTTGCTTTTAAATGTAATTCCATTTAAGTAAAATTATTTTGGATTTCAGAGTAAAAACGGTAGAGAATTGTGGTTGAAAAAAGTGACATTTCTGGCACAAAGAACAATTCACTTGGATGGAATTCAATAAATGGCTTTAAATATTACAAAATTTGGGCTATCTTAAGGATGGCCATAAAGGCTTCAGAAGAGGTGGACTTTGAGCTGAGCCTACTTCTGTAAAATAAGGATTAAGGAGGAAAAAGCCCATTCCAGGTATCAGTTAGAGGTAATAGGAACACCATTAACCATCTCAAGGAGGGTAGGAGGGGATGATGGATTCTTTAATATGATTACTGGAGGATTAAGAGAGAAAGATAAATTAGGATCAAGTAGTTCTGAGTCCCAAATACCAAGTAATTTGTCTGCACTTTGTGTTTAAACAGTGGAAAATACTGAACACAATGCAAATAATTGAGAAACATTGAATTCTCTTTTTAAAGATTTTATTTGTCAGAGAGAGAGGAAGTGCAAGCACATAAGCAGGGAGAAGCCAGCTTCCCGCTGAACAGGGAGCCCAATGCAGGACTCGGTCCCAGGATGCTGGCATCACGACCCAAGCCCAAGGCAGACGCTTAACCCTCTGAACCACCCAGGGGTCCCTAGAAACATTGAATTCTAAGACAATAGTCTAAAAACCAAGCTTTGCTTCCCTTCTCTCCAGATCATCTGTTGAAATAACAATTTAAAAAGAAATTTATGGCAGTTCTGGAAACAGGAGTAAGTACCAGAAATTGACAAACTTCTAGAACATGGAAAGGGGGTAGGATTATATTGCCAATTAAAAAAAAATTTAAGACAAAAATATGGGGGAAAAAAAACAGTTGAAATAATTCAAAGAATTATTATAATCCAGATGAAATAATTCTGAGAATAGAAGAGAACAAAAAATTTATCCTTAGAATGAAAAGTGCTGCATTTCTCAAACTCCATTACCCATTTGCTTTAAAAAAAAAAAAAAAGTTGCCATGGATAAGACGAGCTTAGAAATTTTTAATTCTTGCGAATTAAAAATCAAAGGAAAGACTTAGAATGTAGACAGAGTATTCCAGAGTCTAAAGCAAAAAAAAAAGATGAAAAATACTGAGATCTGAAAGCATGGTCTAGAAGTTCCAACACAGTTCAAGTCTTTAAAGGAAAAAACAAATCAGAAAGGCCTAAAGATTCAGATTAAAAGAGGCCAAGCCTTTACCCAGGATACAGGACATCTTAGATAACTTCTGGTGTGTAAAGTTAGACAATGAGAAGATTACCAACTCAAGTGATCACCTGAATGGCATAAACTTTGGTACATAATGTTAGAAGCTGGGAGACCAGAGAACCAGGCTTTCAAAACTCTGAAGAAATGGATTTGGGAACTATAATTCTGTACTCAGCCCAACTATCAACAAAGTATGAGAGCAGGTAGGAATTTCCTGACCTGAAGTCTTGAAAACTTCACCCCTCTTCTCAAACAGCTGGAAGATATAGTCTAGGAAAACAGGACAGAAATAGATAAATGTTAATAAAACACCCCAAAACTATGGAACTACTAGAGGAGTCCAACTATAAGAAACATCAAGATGCCAAGAACAATAGTAAAACAATTGGCCTAAATTAGTGGGTTCCATGAGGAAGGTCTTGTAGAAAAAAGTCATTCTGCTATAAATTTAGAGTTCAAATCTGAGTGTCATTTATCACACAATGATAGTTACAGGTTTCTTCTCTCAGGGAAAAAAATAGTTAAAATCTCTAGGAAAAACTATGTAGATGCAGATAGGTCAAATACATGAATATGGTAAGATTCAACTTAAGCTTTAAAATGAGGCATGCTTTTGGACAATTAATGACCTGTGGAAAGATAATCTATTTGACCTTGATGGTTTTGTTAGGATATTCTTCGGATTGCAAGAGGTAATGAGATTATATTTCTTTCCCTATGAAAGGTGACACCACTCGTGTTTTGGAAAGAAGAAATGACCTAATCATAAGTGCCATTTATTAGACTTCAAGTTTAGAAACAATCTACAGTCAAAACAAGGAAGCCTTAAATACAGTCATAGAATATAATATAAATATGAAGGTAAAGTCATGCAAATTAAAAGAAGGAAAGTTCGTGAAGAGATCTAAAATGGAGAGTTGATAAGTCATGTTCCTTGGAATGAGTCAAAAATAAGACTTTTTTTTTAAAGATTTTTATTTATTTATTTGACAGACAGAGACCACAAGTAGGCAGAGAGGCAGGCAGAGAGAGAGGAGGAAGGGGGCTCCCCACTGAGCAGAGAGCCCAATGCGGGGCTTGATCCCAGGACCCTAGGGTCATGACCTGAGCCGAAGGCAGAGGCTTTAACCCACTGAGCCACCCAGGCACCCCAAAAATAAGATTTTAAGAATGATGCTTAAGGGGCACCTGGGTGGCTCAGTGGGTTAAGCCTCAGTGGGTTAAGCCTCTGATCTTAAGGCTCAGATCATGGTCTCAGGGTCCTGGGATCAAGCCCCACATTGGGCTCTCTGCTCAGTGGGAAGCCTGCTTCCCTCTCTCTCTCTCTTTGACTGCCTCTCTGCCTACTTATGATCTCTCTCTGTCAAATAAATAAATAAAATCTTTAAAAAAAGATTTTAAAAAAAAGAATGTTGCTTCAAAGTCATAATGGTAATTGCTGGAATAATTCAAAATATTAACAATAATTGAGAGAGTCAAGAAGCAATGGAAGTGTTGAATTTCTTTCATAGTAGAAAATACTGTGTTGATACACTACGAATAGACCATACGGGGTGGGGGGGGGGCACCTGGGTGGCTCAGTCAGTTAAGCATCTGGCTTCAGCTCAGGTCATGACCCCAGGGTCCTAGGATTGAGTCCCACATTGGACTCCTTACTCAGTAGGGAGCCTGCTTCTCCCTCTTTCTCTGCCTGCTGCTCCCCCTGCTTATGCTTTCTCACTCTCTCTTGCTCGCTTGCTCTCTGTCAAATAAGTAAATAAAATCTTTTTAAAAAAATGACTTTTTAGAGCTACAGTTGTAACTGCAGAAGAATTAAACAGAATTGAACAGAAGTAGTTCAAACAGATAAATTACTTAAAATGGGATTGGGGTAAGGGAAAGTAGTAAGAGATGTTTGCTTTTAATATTAGGCATTCTGGATGTCTTCACATTCTTCTGCTTCATCCATAAATTACAAATAGTCCCCTACGTTGAGAGGATTGAAAGGAGAGCACAGATGGGCTTTTAGAAGTTTTCGCATTTGCCTGTAGCTCAGGTGACATTAGGGAAAAAAAGAAAAACTGAGGGGCAATTGGAGAAGAATGGGTAGGATTTGATGGTTCAGTATATAATTGAACAGTATGGTTTTTTTTGTTTTGTTTTGTTTTAAGGGAATAAAGCAAAGATGTATGATATTTTTAGACTCCTTGATGAGGGTTAATCTGAACTGAAGCTATGGACAGAATGCCCCCCGGGGTTAATATACTTGTTAAACTCGCTGACGCCTTGCTGTTCCTTATCCTGTAGTATTTCTCTAGGCTGGTCCAGAAATGAAAATATGGCCATTTTATTAAGTGATACGATTTTATGTTATTTATACTTAATATAATAAAATATAAGTGATAAGCCCTATGGTCAACTATTTGTCATAATGGGATAACCCAAACATTTTTTTATTTAATCCTAAGTGTCAAATGCATCATACTCTGGAACCACCAGGGACCACAGGAAAGTATCAGCTAAATAGCACTTGCTTGATCAAAACTCTCCAATCAACAAAGAATCAACAAAGAAATCGATGGTTCAGGTTAGCGCAGTGGATGCTGGCTCTCTCCTGTCTTGGAGTGATTGGATTTGTGGCTGGGGGGAAAGAGGCCAGGTTTTACTGCATTAGGAGCCCTTGATGCTCTGGGGCTCTGAATATTTGAGTTTTCAGTTGAGCTTCTAATCCTCCTCTGCTACCTTGAGCTGGGATTTTAGCAATTTCCTGGGCGTGATCCTATTTACTTTATCGTATTTACGACAAGTTTTTTAAGCACTTAAGTGGAAGCTGGGAGGAATAGAGTTCTTTTCAAAGCCTTTCTAAACTATGAACTCTGCAGGTCCCCCTCCTCCTCGTTCACAGCCTGACACCCTTCCTCACTCAGGGATTATCTGCTGCAATTCTTTGCTGAAAGCCTTCCCACTGAAATGCCACCTTTTTCCGACTGCAGTAGAACGAAGCGTTTTACACAAATCTGCTTCAGTTCCTAGAACTGCATAACTTTAGGAATGGAAACCATCTCGAGATTAATAAAATTGATAAAGCTCTTTGGACCAGAATCCAAAAGCTCACGGAGCTTTCCATTTCTTGCAGAGACTGACAGTTAGGTGTAAAATCACACAGAAAACTTGGCTCTCACCTTGGCCTGACTGATATTCAAGGTAATCAGAGAAAGATCTTTTCAGTAAATGCGATACGGTGGATGGCAACACCTCCCCTTGCTGGAGGGCATTGTGTTTTGCCAGGTACAGTCAGTGTGAAAAAGCTCGGAAAGGTCAGACAGATTGTTTTTGTTGTGGTTTGTGGTTGGCTTCTTGCCTGCCGTGTCGTGAGCGGCTAAAGTGATAGATTTAGAACAGGGCAGTACGTTATTGTTTGGCCTGGAGGGAGGGGGGGATTGAAGAAAATAAAATCTGAAAAGTAGTGCAGGGTAGCTGTGCATCCTGGAATCGTCTAATGAGGAAACAATCCCCAAATGGGGTTCTAAAGTCATCTCAGCCCAATCAGGCTGCTCAGCTTGCCTGGCACTAGCAAAGCCGTGTCGCTTTTCTCAATGTGAATGTGTCCTTTATATAGTATTTGCACCAGGCATGACCTAAGCATGGATTTGCAGCTGTTTCATAACTGCTGTGAAGTTTATTGGCTCAGCTCCACAGAGCGATGTCCAGACTTCAGGAACACTTCTCAAGTAATGCGAATGTGGGAGGAGACCACTTGTGGGATGATTTACTTTACCCCGAGTTTTGAGTGCAGGATGTCAGGCTGCAGCTTGGCGGGTTGTGTCCCAATGTAAGTGACCAGCCAGAGAAACGTTTTTTGGGACCTGTCGTTCCACGCCTCAGGACTCCCCCTCTGCAGAACTTTGAATCTAGGAAAGAGCAACACTAGGTTTCCTCATTTCTTCTTCCACGCCAGACTTGTCTATGAATTTTTAAGCTGATGTTTTAATTGGCTGAAAACCCGGATTCTGACTTTGATGATGCAATTGGATCAGTCAGTGCAGTTGTGAAGATGAGATAGTGGATGAATGGTCCTGGCTGTCTCTCCACGTCCTGAATGTTCTGGATGGACAGGGACTCTAAGGAGAGGACAGCTCAGATTCTGTTACATTTACATCATAATTCATTTGACCTGAGTTGCTATCCTCTTCCTGGGTTTACTGTGAGGCAGGCTGAAGTTCTTTTCAAAAGATCGAGGAGAGGTCTAGCAGGCCTGAACCTAGCCCAGTGCAATAATGGCAGGGAAGAATCCCGCTCTCCAAGAATACATGTGAAGGATTCAAAATAGAAATATTTACAGGCTCTTCTCTCCGCTTACTACATGTGGAGGAAGTCTTTCCTCATGCTGATTCCCAAAGGCAGAACTAGCATGCCAGGTTAATAGGTAACCAGAACTAGCATGCCAGGTTAATAGGTAACCAGAACTAGCATGCCAGATTGAGAGGTTCCTATATATGGTGAAGGATAGGTTTGTCAGATTGTATTAGGGCACTTCCCTATCCAAAGTAAAACGTTGAATGTTTATCCTAAAAGTGATAGGAAACCAGTGAAGACCTTTGAAAAAGAAGGGACGAAAGATAGCTCTTGGGGTGACAGGTCAGAAGCCTTGAGAAATAAGTGTAAGGAATCGAGGAAATCTCTCAAGTCTCAGTAATCTAGGCATGAAGTAGTAGGTGGGCAGTGGGGTGTGGGAGTGGCCAAAGAAAAGGAGGGACCCAGATGTCTTAGGTTTCATGTCTCAAAGTGAAACGAACAGATACAGTGACCAAATCAGAGAGACGGGGTGGGGGTGGGGCAAAGATTCTGAGGCCTCAAAACCGAGTGCCGGGTATGGGTCCAGTTCCAGCAGGAGAGGGGACAAAGCGTGGGGAGCCAAGTAAGGGAGAAGCTTCCTCATTAAATGCTCTGTGCCTCGTCCAAAGCAATGGCGCTGCCCTGATTTCTGCCTCTGGTCTGCTTATTCAGTAAGTCAGGGAGTGCGGTGATGACTGTAGACACCACACCACATTTTTACAAGGTGCTCCTGGAAACCTGAATAGAGATCCGATTTTTCGAGTTGCACTGAGGGCAACTTTCCCTCAGGGAAACGTGCTTGTTCAGCAGACGACATCTACTTTCTGCTGATGTTTCTGTTACTACCACTTGGGGCCAGGTAGGTTCTCCCTCCCCAGAAATATTTGGCCTCTCTGCAGAAAAATCCATATCCTGCTAAGCCATTCACTGACATCTGTCCCCTCTTGTTCCTGTGTTGTGGTGAGTTGGAAAGCTCTTGTGTGGCTTTGCCCGTCCCTGAGGGTTCCAGACAGAAGGCAAAGGACTGGTTCCCTCTGCTTGCAGATTCCCAAATTGACTTGAGTCATGCCTGGGAATAGGAGAGAGGGCAGGAACCCTTCTCAGGGACATGCACCAGCCTCCTACCTCAAAGGTCTCCAACTCATAATGTAGTATTGTGATTTATAGCATGAACTTTAAGTTCTGAATCATTCAAGGATCTTAAGCCTTTGATACTTGAAAATAAGACTTTTGAGGCTCACAAATTTTTCTTCAGGTTATTCTCCATGCCCTGGGCTTTAAGGCCCATTTTGAAACTCAGTACTTGAGCACTGTTTTGGGTTTTTTTTTTTTTCTTTCTTTCTTTAATTCTTTAACAACCCTGTGTGGAAGAAATGGGGAGTTAAGGAGGTAGAACAGGGTGGGTGTGACAGAATGTATTTTTCATAGATGGCTACCACAATATGCTCCCCTCCCACATGTTTCTTTTCTAGTGTTTCATTGATATTCCTCACATTTATGATTCTGATGGAATCAATATCCCTTCTTGAATCTGGGTTACCTTGACTGGCAAGTTATGCTTTGGGACTTCCAAGAGTAGATTCTGAAACCCCATGCTCTTCTGCCTGTTCTTGAGGATGATCATGCTTGGCATCTAGCCTCCATTTTGTGAGGGAGCCCAGCCATGGGGAGAGGTGTGTGTTGGTGTTCCCCCAGAGCCCCAGCTGAGGTCCCAACCAAAAAGCAATATCGACCACCAGTTGTGAGGCTGAGGACCACTGAGATGACCCGTGGTCAGCCATCCTTCTAATTATAACTGCATGAGAGATCATAAGTGACAACCACTTACTGTGTCTAGTCAGCCTGCAGAATAAACAATAATAACATGACTGCTGTTGTAACCCACTAAGTTTTGGAATGATTCTTTACACAGCAATAGAGATCCAACAGGGTGTTGGTATTATCTGTATTACTGCATAACAGATGATCCCCAAACTCCTAAACTTAAAACATCCAGTTTGTTAAAGCTCCAGGTTTTGTGCCTCAGGAACTCAGGAAGGTCTTGGGTAGGCAGTTTGTCTCCAATCCACATAGTGGATCACTATCCTCTGTGGTGGCTGGGGCAGGATGATGTTTCTTCAGTCATGGACTTGGAACTTTGTGGGTTCACCACCCCTCCCTATCACTCCTCCTTCCCTCCTCCTCCCCATGTTCTCTTTTTCTGGGGCCTCTCCACATGGCTTGTACTTCCCAGAGCGTGGTGATGGAGGAGAGTTGAACTTCTTACAGGGAAGCTGGCTTCCAAGAGACAAAGGCAGAAGCTGCTAGTTGTCGTAAAGTCTGGGCTAGGAACTAGTTGGTGTAATTTTTATGCCAATAAAATCTATTACTCAAAATCTGTGCTTCAAAGCTGCCACAAGTCCTGCCTAGATTCACGGGGAGAAGAACTAGATCAAACCTCTAAAGGGAAAAGGGTAAGCCATTACAGCCTCAGTAGATGAAGAAGAACTAGCTTTTTATCTCAAAGTATTACCTTGTGAATGTTAGTATACCCCATTTTATGGATAAAGAAGCTGAGGCTAAAAGAAGTAATTTGCCAAGTTCACTCAACTTTTAAGAACCAGCATCTGGATTCAAATTTGAGAGTATTAATCTAAACTATGACCTCTTTCTACTTCTCCTTGCAAAATACAATAACTATACAATTTATACTATATTTTCTTTTTTTAAATTGAGATTAATTGACACATAACCCTGTACTAGTTTTGGGTGTACAACACAATGATTTGATATTTGTATATATTGGAAATGATCACAGTAAGTCTAGTTCATATCTATCAGCACAGTTACAACTGGGTTTTTTTTTTTTTTCTTTTTGAAAATGAGAATTTTTAAGGTCTACTTCCTGAACTTTCAAAGGTGCAATACAATATTATGTTGTCACCGTGTTGTACATTATGTCCTCAGGACTTGTTAATTTTATAGCTGGAACTTTGTACCTTTGGGCTCCCTTCACCTATTTTACTTACCTCCCACTCTTCTGTACCTCGGATTTGTGGTTGGTTGGTTTTTTTAGCTTCCACATACAAGTAAGATCATATGGTATTTGTCTTTCTCTTTCTGACTTCCTTTGCTTTGCATAATGCCCTCAAGGTCCATCCATGTTGTCCCAAATGGCAATACATCTCAATTTGTTATGGCTGAATAATATTCCACTTTTGGCAGGGGGATGTACCACGTTTTCCTTAGCCATTCACCTGTCTGTGGACATTTTAGTTTGCTTCCATGTCTTAGCCAGTGTATATAATGCTGCTGTGGATATAGCGGTGCAGATATTTATTCAGTTAGTGGTTTCATTTCCTTCCCATTAACAACCCAGTAATAGAATCACTGGATTATAAAGTACTTCTGTTTTTCGCGTTTTGAGGAAACTCCATACTGTTTTCCAGAGCAGCTATACCAATTTACATTCTCATCAATAGGGGACAAAGATTCCCTTTGCTCCACATCTTTGCCAACATTTATTTCTTGTCTTATTGGCACCGGCCATTCTAAGAGGTGTGAGGTAGTACCTCATTGTGGTTTTGGTTTGCATTTCCTTCATAATTAGTGATGCTGAGCTCCGTTACAGGTACCCATTGGCCATTTGTATAGCATTTTGGGGAAAATGTCTCTTTAGTTTCTCTGCATTTTTAAATGATTGTTTTTTGCTATTTAGTTATATGAGTTCTTTATATATTTTGGATATTAACCCCTTACTAAGTATGACTTGCAAATACTTTCTCCTATTTATGGGTTGCCTTTTCATTGTGTTGATGGTTTCCTTTGCTGTATAGGAGATTTTAGTTTGATGTAGTCCCACTGTTTGTTTGCTTTGGTGTCAAATCCAACAAATAATTGTCAGATTGACATCAAGGAGCTTAACCCCTATGTTTCCTTCAGGAGTTTAAAGGTTTATGTCTTACATTTAAGTCTGGAAACTATTATGCATTTTTCTATATGGTGTGAAGTAGGGGTCCAGTTTCATTCTAGTGTGTATAGCTGTCCAGTTTTCCCAGCACCATTTATTGAAGAGACTGTACTTTCCCCATTGTATATTCTTGCCTCGTTTATCATAAATTAATCTTATAGAGGCACCTGGGTGGCTCAGTTGGTAAAGTGGCCTACTACTGATTTTGTCTCAGGTCATGATCTTGGGGTTGTGGGATGGAGCCCCACATGGGGCTCTGTGCTAGGCAGAGAGTCTGCTTGAGTTTCTTTACCTCTGCCTCCCTTCATCTCCCCGCCCCCTCAGTGCACACCTGCTAAAACAAATAAGTGAATCTTAAAAAAATACATATCCTATATATATATATAGGTTTATTTCTGGGCTCTCTATTCATTCCACTGATCTATGTGTCTGTTTTTGTGCCAGTGCCATTCTTTTTTTATTAGTGCCATTTTACAATATAGTTTGACCTCAGGAAGTGTGATGGCTCCAGCTTCGTCCTTGAGACTGCTTTGTCTCTTCTGGATCTTTCATGATACCATACAAACGTTAGGATTGTTTTTTGTTTTAAAAAAATGCCATTGGAGCTTTGATAGGGATTTCATCAGATCTGTAGATTGCTTTGGACAGTATTAATATTTTGACAATAGTATCCATGAACATGGAATACCTATTTGTGTCTTCAGTTTCTTTCATCAGTGATTTACAGTTTTCAGTGTATAGGTCTTTCACCTCCTTGGTTAAATTTACTTCTAGGTATTTTATTCTTTGTTATGCCATTGTAAATGAGATTAATTTCTCTTTCTGATAGTTGATTACTATATAGAAATGCAATTGGCTCTGTAAATTAATTTTGTATCCTGAAACCTTACTGAATTTACTTATTCTAACAGGTTTTTCTTGGAGTTGGGATGAGGATGCAATATCCTATCATCTGGAAATAGTGACAATTTTACTTTCTGATTTGGATGCTTTTTATTTCTGCCCCACAATTTATATTATTTTCTCAATTCTGAAGTGTTATCTTCAGTAAGGAGGGTATTATCTCTGCCCCCCCCCAAGCACATGGGTGCATGCACACACACACACACACACACACACACACACACTACAGCTTTAATATTTTTTTAAATGCTAGAGAAATATTCTAAACAGCTTGATCATAGGCCTAACTCAATCAATCCTTAGGGCCAGGAAGATGGAATATTGTAATTGGCAAACTCTACTAGAATCACAAGGTTTGAAGGAATAGTTCCCAGCAGGATGGAAAGACGTGAATAATAAAAATTTAGTAGACATGCCATTGCTTCTTGTTTATAATGGTCCCATTGCATCCTTGAAGGCTGGTGGGATCCTCCCTGAAGACTGGAATTAGGGGTTTGGGGGAGGGTAGGAGAGGCAGGCGGTGTAGGAGAGCTAGAATTGATTGTAGCGCTATCAGCTGACTATTAAATTCTTGTGGCTTTCCATATGTTGTTGAGACTAAGATCCTTTTGTATTTCCTAAGAATCTGATAACTTCGTATATAAATTAAATGGAAGCTAGTTGAAGGTGACCCTTTGTCTTCATGTGCTCTATACTCTGTAGGTGGACACTTCATGTTCTATAGATATTTAGTGAATGTGAATTGAGAACTTGCAGGTAAAGTACTTGGCTTTTAAGCTCTTGAATAAACAATGTATAGGCTCTAATTAAACCATTTCTGATAGAAACTTAGTCTTCATGATTTCCAGTTGCTTTTTTTTTTTTAAATGAACTAGCTTCTTTAATTTTCTTCTTAAAAAATTTTATTTGGATGAGGTCAGAAATTGGGGAATTTCTCTTCTATTACTCACACTGCTTCCCAGCTGTTAGCCTCATGTTCCCCTGACACACTGTAGAGGAGACATCAGTGAGCCATAGCTCTGGTGCCATGTACCAGACTTGACAGAGAAGCCCCAGGCTCTAGAAGACCCACCCTCCCAGTGTCTCTGTTTGCCATTGGTGGCCTGAGTTCTGGGCGGCTCTGAAACTCTGAAGGCCACTGGTACCTGTTAGAACTACTCTCTTCACCACTCACGTACCCTGCCTCCTAGCTTCACATGTGTTAGTTAGTCCCTTCACTGAGTTTGAACTTCTTAATATCAAAGTCAGAAATAAAACCAACCGGGTTAGTTGACTTTTGGGAGCCCTAAAGAAATCCTCTCTTGAAAGCTTTTGTGCCTTCTGAAGATTGTTTGTTAATGGAACCCACAGTCTCTTCATTTCTCTTGCCACCAGTTGAGCCCAAGATGCCTTTTATCCTTTTTCAGTTGTCCTACCCAGTCAGTTCAACAAGATGTGCTCAATTTAAACATGGAAATAAAATAGGGGAAGGAAATGAAAGAATTTCATGAGCTTGAGCTCAGACACATTTCCGTAAGAACTCTCGAATAGGCATGTCTCTAGCTGGATGGTTGAATTACAACAATCTTGGCGTAGTGAAAATGAAAGCAGATTTTAACTTCGGAAATAAGTACCAAAAAAAAAAAAAAAAAGCCCATGATCTTCTCTCCCCTCCAGAAGATAGCAAAGAAATGGGCATTGAGGGGCGCCTGGGTGGCTCAGTGGGTTAGGGCCTCTGCCTTCAGCTCAGGTTATGATCCCAGGGTTCTGGGATGGAGCCCCGCATAAGGGCTCTCTGCTCGGCAGGGAGCCTGCTTCCCCCCACCCCGCCTGCCTCTCTGCCTGCTCAAGATCTCTGTCTGTCAAATAAGTAAATAAAATCTTTTTAAAAAAAAGTTTTTAGAAATGGGCATTGATAGTTAAGGTTTATTCAGGAAAAAAGTTAATTACTATCAATAGTTAATTATTATCAAAAGTTAATTACTATCAATAAGGGTAAGAAAAGACACCCCCCCCCCCGCCCATCTTTTCCTTAACCATAATTTTCAATTCCTATCTTTTCACTTCTTCTAATCCCTTAATTCCACGGATAGTGCTCTTCTGTAACAGCTTCCCATCCCTTCCGGGTTGCCCCTGCCTTCAGTCTTTTCCTGACTTTACCTCCTTGCTTCCTAGACTGAATTAATTGCCTTCAGGGCAGCAGTCAATAGTCTCTTACCTCCACGAACTTCTGATGTCTGAAGTCTCATCCCTGCTATTCCCCAACCTTAGATTCAGCATTCTCACACCCAGGTTTTAAAAGGCAGGCTGTTGTTAGTGAGTAAGAATGACGATGGACACCTGGCAGGTATGTTCCTGCCCAGCTCTGCCACTTCCTGGCTGGTGATCAGGCGAAGTTATTTTTAGCCAGTTACCTCCTCTGACAAGGGTGATTTAAAATCGCTCCTTATAAGTTCATATACCCAAAGCATTAAAGCATAGCACTTGGCCCATCAAAAAGGATCTAATAAATGTTAGGTGTTGCTGTTGCTATTGTTGTCATTGTTAAAATTCCACATCTTTGTCAGCAGATGTTGCTAACACTTATACAAATAAAAGGTTTCTAACTTTGGTGTTAAGACAAACTCTTCACAATGGCCATTCAGAGCCCTGTACATTCTGGTCCCTCTTTAACCTTCTTGAACTCCTCTCTTCCAACTGCTCCTCTATCCCATGATGTACACATTCGTTCAAGTGTTAAGTTCCACGAGGCCAGGGCATCTTGTCTCTGTTTTGTCAATTTCTATATTGCCAGTGCTTAGCATTGTTCCTGGCACATTGTAGGTGCTTTATGAATATTTATTGAATGACTGAGCCCCGATACAAACATCACTGCCTTGGTGAAGCTTTTCCTGTTTCCCCAGGCATGGTTGCTGTATTTTCTATATTTCTGTGATACTTAATACCTTCTTCAATTAACATTCATCACATTGTATTTTTATGGAAAACATATTTAAGGCTCTTAAATTCAGCCAGCTGGTATAATTCAAAAGCACATTCTTATTTAATACACTGAAACCTCACACTGCACAGGTTTGATTGAATGATTACAGAAATCCTAATGCCCTGAGTGTTTTTAAATTGCATTCCCATCATGTCCTATGAATTATTCCACAAAATTAAATCCAAGTTTGAGAAAAATCCAAGGAAAAGCCAATTAGAAAACTCCAGCACACAGAGACATCTTGGGCAGTGGCATGTCCTGTGTCATGACATTACAGAAACCTTGCTATTTTACTAGCCGATATGGAGGACCCTTGCCAAACTCTGCATGAACATAGTAGCATAGCTATAAATGTGGCTGATAAGTAATCTACAAGGATAGGTAATCTCAAAAGTCAATCATGGATGAGCATACCTTTTAGGTTGGCCTTGAAGGGGCTTCATGTGGGGGGGAAATTCACCAATTTTAAGTAAAATTTTATTACGAGAAACCAGGAGGCATCTACATATCCTAAAATTCTCATAAGATCTAAAGAACGAACTAAAAAAATCTGCTCTCTCTTGGGATTAAAAGCAGTGAAAAAGACGAGCCAATCCCAAATACATTTCTATGCCACCAGGGCAATGTCAGAGCCAGCACCACTGGCTGGCCAATTGTATATTCATTCCACTGCTATTATTTTGGGTGTGGGGCGTATTTTAAGCTACTGATTGATAACCTGTCCCTGCCATTCTGTACTGGAAAATGTCCTAGGACATACACTTGGGAGAAATTACTTTTCCCAGGGCAACAGTGCGACTGCTAAGTGGAATCCTGTCTGTAATCGGAGGTGATAACAATCTACAGAAGCCCCCATCCAAAGTGGTGTGACAGCTGTGAATGCCTTTGACAGCAGCGATTATCAGCTTCAGTGAACATGTTTTCACCTGGAAAGGCATTTGTGATGAGCAGGGGCTTCTGGAATGGAATCAGGATTAACAGCCATTCCTGGCTAACGATTTCATATCTTCTCTGCTATCATCTCTTGGATTTCTCAAATCCAAGACAATACAAAATCCCTGTCCTAGATGAACTTCACATGTTGGAGCAGTAGAGACACAATGACTTTGGTGGTGGTCACTGACTGAAGTCTCCAGAGAAATGTGATTGTGCTATAGCCTAGGAAGTCTGAAAATTAGACTCTGTGTTGGTACCCAGTTCCGTCCTCCTTGAGTGGACCTGTGTGTTGAGACTTCTGATGGTTTCCCTTTTTTCCTTGTTGCTCTCATAGTTCTGTGCCCTCTGGGTCTGCTCTCCAAGCAATCCTGCTCTCCAAGCATGCATTTTAAATATTTGAAAACCAATAATGGGGGGGGGGTCATAGGCCCACTAGAATGGGAGCTCAGAAGAAGGGTCAGTTCATCTGGTGCCTAACAGGTGCTCATTAATGAACATATTGAAGGGATATTGCTGGGAACTTTTTTTCCCAGTGCAGTAAGTGCAAATACTTATTCTAGGTAGTTGCCAATACTGTGTATGAACCTTGATCTAATATCTCCTCCTTCCTCAAAGATCTTAGATTAGTCAGAATATGAGTGATTTTGCAGAGAATTTCAGTTCTCCCTACTTGAATAATTTATTTATTTTCTTCAGAAATCATTGATGGGATCTGATCTGAAATCCAACCTCTTAAAAAATATATTTGAGAACACCTCACTAAATCCAGGAAACCCTCCTCTGCCCTTATATGATTCAAACTTTATGACATTTGGCCTGAGAGACTTTCTCTCTGAAACTTGTTTGTCCCTTGGGCAGAGCGAAACCATTCTTTGATTTGCCCCACCAGGCAAAAATCCTCCTCAGTCGTTCTTTGCAGGCTTGTTTTATATCCCTAGGCTTCTAAAGAGTTCCATGGCAAGCTTTCTCTTTCTCTCTGAGGGCACCAACACCCACCACTTCAGTTATCACCTGTGAGATAATTTCCTTCAAATCCTATGTACCTCCAAGTCAAACATAATAAATGAATTCAAGGACCCATATATTTCCTTAGTCAACAAATACTTAATGAACACCTACTATGTGTGAAGCCCAGTAACTGCTCATTCTCGGATATTCTAGAAGTACTTTTTTTTTATGTCCAAACACATTGAGAACCTTTCTTCCAGAAAGGCAATTCAATCTGTATTTCCTAGCTTGATAAATGATACCATTATTCACTTGGTCACCCAAGCCATAAACTTGGGATTCATTTGAAATGTCTTTCTCCTTCACCACCCACCCAGAACCTCCATTAATGATGGTGCCTACATCCAGTTAGTCAAAAAGTCCTAACCATTAGACCCTCAGAACTCAGATCTGTGCTATCTTCTACAGCCCCTTGGCCACTGTTTGAATTTAGGCCTTCATCACTGACCCATTTTAGACTTATCTGATATATTCTCCACACTACTGGCATCAGACCTTTGTGATAAGCAAATTTCACCATTAACTTTTCTCCCTAAAGTACTTCATGGTTCTAAAACACCTTCAGAATTAAGGTCAAGCTCCTTAGCAGGGCCATGGCACTCTTCTGTCCCTGGTCCTTGCCTGACCTCCTGTCAATCTGTAACCTGCTCTTGGTCCATACCAAACAAATTGCTGTTTCCCAGAGACCCCACATCCTAGCCTACCTCGGTACCAAAGTATAGCTGCTTGAGAAATCTTTTATCTTCCCCCTACACTACCATTTCTATTTCAAATGCCATACAGCCTAATGGATGAGCATCAGAACTTTGGGGCCAAAAAAACCTGATGTCCAATACTAGACAAGTTGCTTTGCTTTTCGTCTCAATTTTGTCATTAGGGGTTCTGTGAGAATCAAGTTAGGTATTTGTTGAATAACTGAATGAATGGTGTATTCATTTAGTGCCTGCTGGCTTCCAGGCTCCATTTTAAGAGCTGCAGAGATAGCAGTGAACAAAACAGCTGGAGCTCCTACCCTAAAGGATATTATATTCTAGCTTGCACAGAGTAAGTGAACAAAATAGTTATAGTTAGTTAGTATTCATTAGGCTTTGGTGATAGTTCCTTGGGGGAACTTTTCGGACCCACTTCCTAATTTTCTTTCTGAATTGGGTGCTCCTCCTCTATGGGCCTATGTCACCCTATATGGTGCTATGATTACAGCATGATGTTGTATCATAATTGCTGGTATTTTTATCTTGCTTGCTACAATCCTATGAGTTCCTCGAGGATCAAGCCTGGGACTTCTCTTTTTATTGTACCAGCTTCTGATACACAAGAGTATACCTTAAAATAACCTTTACCACTAAAGAGCATTTGTCATATGCCAGACACTGTGTTAACTACCTTAAATATATTCTGTAATTTAGTCTCCCAGCAACCGTATGAAACCAGTATCATTACACCTCCTTTCTAGGTGAGGAAAGTGAAGAAACCAAATCTTGCAGGTGCAAAGTAACTCGCTCAGGTCACACAGCTAGCGTGTAGTGAAACCCAGCGGGGGACTCCAGTCGGCCTGGCTCCAGAGCCCCAGTTTTAATCATGATGCTTGATGAGAAGAGCCATTTCTCCACAGGGCAGTTGGAGATTTATCGCCTGCATGTATTTTATTTTAGAAACACCTATACACGTAGGACAAAACCTCTATCCAGACTTGGATGTTCATAGATGCTTTAGCAAAGGTATTCTTTTCTGTAATTGATCTATGTGACTGTCCTCAACCTGCTGAGAGGTGGGGAAACAAATGGTTTTTAACTTGCCAATTCATAGAATTATAGTCTCTTGCAATTTTGAATAGTTCCAACTCTTGGGTAATGGTTCAGTTTTTTAGCTCTCCTTCCCTCTCCCTAACCCTTCTGCCAAGCCATACCAAGCCACTGATTTTAGTCTTTATTGTGCTGGGGCTACCCTTGCCCAGTTGGGGAGGGAGGGTTGGGGAGACACTCCTTGAGGTGTTATTTCTCAGGGTCTCAAATGGGAAAGGAGGTCAAAGTAAGTCTGCAAGCCTGAGAACAAAGCTAAACCTCTCTAATATCTCCCTTGGAGACCTGCTTTTTCCACCTTTCATCTCCTTCCTACACTCAGTCGGATTTGGAAGGGGTAGACTCTTTCCTCCCCCTTCTTGCCTTTTCTGCACTTTCCCTGTGTCCTACATCCTCGTTCCCAAAGTGGAATTTGCCCTCTCCTTCTCCCTAGGGCTGAACAGGAGAATGGCTGCCAGCCTACTTGATTTATGGGAAAAGGAATGAAAACACATCTGTTTAGTATTTTCAAATTATTACCCCGGTTACCCCAGTGTCTCAGAGGGTAATCACAGGTCTCTGGAGCTCTCTGGGTCCCTCCATAGTAACATGGCTCATGGCAGTCCTAGAGAAAGATTTACAGGAACCCTTAGATCCCTCTTTCACCTGACTCACTGCCCTTCCCCTCAACCCAAATTCTTGGCCATAGTCTTCTCCTTCATGAGCGACATAGAAACAGTGGGAGTACTGTCTCCACAAAATAAGTTGATATAGCCAATGAGCTATACATTCAAATTCTGATGAATTTAGTCCCTATGATAATACCAATTATGTCATATGTATTACTTAAATATGAGATCATGGAGAAGTAAGCTGTACTAAAGAACCCAAAATGAGAGGATGTACTCTGAAAACATTAAATACTTGATTTGTAGACTGTGCTTTTCACCTTCAGACTATCCTAAAGAAAGGGGAAGCTTTCGTGAAAGGGAACAAATTAGTAAGGAAATTGACAACCATGGGACCAGTAACAGAAATAGAGGAACTATAATCTTCGTAGTGATGACTACACTCTCAAGCCTCTTTAGTTCAGTGTGCAGTGTATCTTTTACTTACATTTATCTGTATATCTTGCAAGTCTTAGGTCTGAAGTAGATCCTTACTGTATGAGGGGGAAAAAATCTCAGGTAAGCTGACATATGGATTTTAAAAAATCAACTTGTACACTATGAGTTCACTGGAAAGACAGAAAAATAAAACTAAGATGCCCAGAAGAAGAATATGAAATGGGGGGGGGAGGGCCCCCTTGTTTGAGATTATCATTACCATCTGGGTTGTGAACTATTTGATTCTAATTCTAGAAGCTTGATGCCAGAAATAACTTATTACCAGGGAGATAGGCTGGAGAATTGTCGGGAATGACAAGATTGTTTTTTGTTTGGCTTTTTAAAAGTATCTATACCACAAAACGATAAAGCTGATAAACCACACGATGATGTGAAGGGGTGAGCACATATAGCCTTGTATTTTCTTTTATACCCCAGTTCTTCCCTTCTCACCCAACAGAAGGTCAGAAACCACTTTTGATAAGCAGAGAATCCTTTAAACTCCCTTCTCTCTGGAGGAAAGCAATGGATGCATCTGGGGTCTGTTGAGAGTTTATAATCTAATCCATCGACTTTGCCTAGTACTAGCAATTCTGTTCACAGCTCTTTTCACAGTGGTCATGTTGAGAGTGTACATAAAGTACTTGATTCTTACCTTGATCTATATTTATGAGCTCACATTAAATATAGATCAGTACTGTCCAATCACATTGAAAAAAGCATGTCATTTTGGTGTTCCAGTTCACCACTTCCTGGCTCTGTGACCTTGAGCAAGTTACTTAATCTCACCAGTTTACTCATTTTAAAATAGGGAGGTTGATAATAGTACCTGCCTCATGGCCAGTGTATTTGAATACTACACTGCAATGATATAGAACAGCTAGAATGTTGAGAGCTTCCAAATACTAATTGAGTTTGGGCTGGTTTAATTCAAATGAAAATAAAATAAATGGCAAGGAGTTAATTATCTGTATCAAGAGGCAGTTTAAGAATTTGAATGGGGAGTCTTGGGTAACTACCATCATGTTCTAAAATGATGGCTATTTTTTATTTATTTATTTTTTTAAAAAAAACCTTTGAGGATTCTTTTCTGCAGAAAATCTCATTTGCAATCTTTAATCTTCACATAATTAAAGTAAAGGCTGCATTGATTCGAAGGAAATACAGTTTCCTCTTAGGTCTTCAGGTTTGGGGCTTTTTGGGGGGGGAAGAGGATGCTGCTGTTGAGAGAATGGGGGAGGAAGCTGGAAATCTGAACCCCTTTAGTCTGGTACATTTTCTGGAGCAGGCCACCAGGTCTTTGTATATTTTTTTGCGACCAGACCGAGTTTAATTTGAATGCTGTAAGAACTTGGTATTGAAGGAGTTAAAGGGTCTCCCACACCCCTCTGCCTGAATCGTTCTTTTGTGTACACAGCTGCAGTTGGAGCACGGGTCGAAAAGGAAATGGTTAGAGGAAGAGCTGGTTTTCAGACGAGGCGAGTCTGTAAGGGGGGCCTGGGGTGGCCTGGGGTTTTACATGCCAGATGTAGGCCTACCCCGGTGCCTGCCTGGAGCTGCTGGCATGGTCACGCCTCGGCCCTGTGCGAATTGAGGCGAGGTGATGAGTTAGCGGGTTGCTATGGTGACGGGGCCCGGCCACGTGACCCGGTGCTGCTGCCGGCGCTTTGACGTCAGCAGCCGGGAGGGCGGGACGCAGGAGGGCGGGGCGGGAGCCGAGCGGGGAGAAGGGAGCCAGCGAGCAGGCGGCAGGCAGGCACGGTCTGCGCGAGGAGCAGGCGAGCGGGAAGACGAGACGCAGCCACCTTCCTCACCAGCCAGCCCTTCGCGGTTTGTTCCCTTCCTCGGGAGTGCGCCAATGCCTGGTCCGACCCAAACCCTGTCCCCAAATGGCGAGAACAACAACGACATCATCCAGGATAACGGGACCATCATTCCTTTCCGGAAGCACACAGTGCGCGGGGAGCGTTCCTACAGGTAATGGGGCTGGCACCGGGCGCGGCGCCGGGCGGGGGAGCTCGGCGGGGGCGCGCGGAAATCCGGCCCGTTATATAATGGATTGGACACTGCGCCCGGACCGGGCTGCAGACGTGCGTTCGCCCAGGCGCTTGTGATCATTTTGCTGTCTGTTTCCATGTGTCATGTTGGTTATGCGCTGAGGCTTCACCAATGCAGATGGAGAGCATTTTGTGAATAGGTTTGCTGCCTCCGAGGGGTCTCCTTCCATCTCCTTCCTTCCACGCTGATAAAAATGCAAGCAATTTTCCCCCCCGTCTCCAAAGGGAGACAGGCTGTAGCACTTCCTTTCCTCCTTTCCTTTAGATTTTAAAGGAACCATTGGATAGGCTGTGCCTAGAGGCAGGGAACAGGAGGATGGGGAGAAAAATGTTTGAGCTTGCCCTGGTGTGTGTGCAGGAAAGATGGAATCCTCTAGATTAAGCTGCAGTCTGTGATGTTAAACCGCCAGATTGATGGAGCTTTGTAAGAATTCTGCTCGCTGATTGGTGCAAGGATTGACAGCAGAGGTCACGGTGTCAGACATTCGCCAAAATTTTCTCCATAGAACCCATGGTTTATTAGAAAGAGACGACTGCAGTGGACCTGAGGGAACCCGGGTGCCGTTATGCATTTTCTTAGGAGTTTATAGCGTCCGCATGGGTGGGGGAGCCCGCCCTTCTTTAAACAGTAGGAAGGTAATTCCTGCTATTTTGCCGAGGTCTGATTTGAGGATGGGACTGATCTTGGTCATTGTATTGTGAGCTTTTTGATTAATGAGTGGGTCTGTATGGTTGGCATCATTTTTACATTAGCATATCTGGCAATATGTTCTAGTAGATAAGCTCATTAAAATTGTTTGCATTGTTTGATAAGGATAACAATGTAATGGAGAATGCAGCTAGAGTCTAATGCAGCTCAAGGCCAGACTTGAAGGGAGACTGATAGCTTCCCTCATATTTCCTCTGAAGTTCTTTTGTACTGGGGTAGTTATTTTTAAATGTTACCTTGATAACCACTAACAATGCTTTTGCTTCAAGGCAGAGCACACATACCTCTAGAGCGCATCCTCTCAGTTAGTGAGCAACAGGAAATAACTCTTTTTTTCTTTCTTTTTTCTTTTTTTAATGCCTTCATCTAAACGTTCCGCTGGTATTGTGGGTAGAATATTCAGTGTGTGTAAATATGACATATTTGTAACATGGGACCCAAAGCACCCCACTTCCTCTCTCTTTTACCAAAAAAAAACCCTATTTGCTGACTCAAAAAGAAAAATTTATAAGCAACCTTTGCCCTGCCATCTCCGGCAGTTATATAAATACTTGGAGTTAATTTTGGCTGTGCCCATGAGGTCACCAAAATCTCATGCCTTATGGTTCCAACTAATATGTTGACATGGCATCCTTACAGAGTCCAAGCGCTTGGTATTAATATAAACCGAAATTGGTCCACGTCTGGGACTCTCCTCTTGGAGATCCTTGTGATTGGAACATTGGGTCCCTTCTCTCCCTTACTCATCCACCTTTCCCTGTGAACATTCCAAAGCCTAAAATAGAATTTAAAAACAAAAACAAAAACCCCGAGTTGCTTTTAAACCTCACTTAGTTCAACTGTCCGTATAGGTAATATGATTTGAAGCCTTCATTTTGTCAGTGATTTAATCTCTGCCACGTAAGTAGCAGTTGTTTTTAAGACGGAGTTCGAATTTTACCACATAGGCCAAAGGAAGTTGCTTAGTTGGGTTTTATTAGTCATATGAACAAACTTGAAATGGTGGTGGAAAATGACTTGGTTGGAAAGGTTAAATGCTACCTTTTGGTGATAAAATATTGCTTTAAAGTAAAAGCTTAGTTACCTTTTCAATTCAATCTAAGTTATTTTCATTTCCTAAATTATATCCAGTTTGTTTTCTGAGTCCCTGTAATGGTACCTGAAGTTATATGAAAGGAAAAAAAAAAAAACTGAATTTAAAGAAAAGACCTAACTGGAGAAATTCTTTAGTCAGTAAGAGCATTATTTCATTTGTATTTTATGTAACAGGATTACTGGACACCATAGTGAGAGGTGTCATAGGTTAAATGAAGAAGGAATCCTCCAAAGTTATATTGGTATTGTATTACACAAAGGGTGTATGCTGAGACAGACACACCTTATGTTTTCTTTGGTCTGCTCTGCTTTCAAAGTGGATGGCCAATGTAGTATAACTACCACTTATTTTTTTGGAGGGGCGTGGGGAAAGGAAAAATTTGAGACCTGTTTCTATCCAGGAAGTGTTCCATAATTATTTTGGCATCCTGAGGCTGGAATAATATTGCCATTTAATTGCTGAGGAAACTTGGAAGGTACTGTGAAAGCCCAAATAGAGAGATTTAAGCAAATAAATTTTGCTTAGGTGGTGGGTTCATTATATCCCTCAAAAATGACATGTGCTGAAGAGTTCAGTTTGAGTTCCGTGGAGGGGACAGCCCAGAGCCCTGGGATGATCAAAGGGGAACTCTCTTCCTGATTCCTTCGCTGTGTTGTAGGTAGGCCTCAAGCGGGTCCTTTACCTTTGGCCTTATTTTCTATAGTTGCTCATGGATGTAAGATTATCTCCTTGCATTCTTACAGAATCACTGTGAGGTTAGCTTCAAACATTTAAAACAAAGACTTTCATTAAAGATCTACAGAGATACAAGAAGAATGCCGTTATTACTCTTCTAGGAGCTCCAGCCAGGAGGTAACACAGGTGAGGAGAGGAGAGGACACCTAGGGAACAGTACTGTTCTTTCTAGTAATGTCAGGTGGCCACTCTTACCAGCAAAAGACCTTCTTGTCATGCCATTTGCACTAGATTGTTCATGGATAAGGGTCAGATATGGTTCATGACCCACGTATCTCACTCCAGGTATCTCTTTGTGTAAACCAAGTCCATTTTTATAGTCTGGACCAGAGAGGGTGGTTCACCATACTTGAAACCCATGCTTACTTTGATTAGAAGAGCAAGTTACCTTTAGGAAATTATCCTTCTAGTAGTAATTTCAGTCCAAGGAGGCCAGTGCAAAAATGGCTCAGCAGAGCTATGTGGATATTTCTACTGTGTGATTGCCTTCTTGGACCCAGCTTCCTCATTGCATTTATGAGCACTGGAAATCCATATATTTTAAGAGGTGCTTAAAAAACAAATGTGGCGTGGGCCATCTGAGGTGATAGTGTTTAATTCACAGAACGAATGAGTCGGGCTCTGGCTCTCCCTAGAGAGGCTACTCCCTATAGCTCCGTTTCATGCAGATGCTTGTAGGAAATGAGATTTATTAACTGGCCCTCTGCCCAGTGCATCCTTGTTTGCATACTCCAGTCTCTTAAGAATGAATGTATAAGTCCAGGGGACTATTTCCACATGGGTGTTTGAACATGCAATACAGTAGCATATGTTTCTGAATACTTAAAAAACAAAACAAAACAAAACCCCAAACCGACTTGGCCCCAGGAAATGGACTGTAAAGAAAGGCAAAGCTAAAACTTAAGCCGAAGACATTGGCTCTCCCACCCAACTTGGCCAGTTTTGAAAAAAGGAACTCTTAAGAAAAACAAAAAGAAATATTGCGTGTGTATAAAAGACATTTGTGAAAGTGTGTCCCATTTAACAGAGGCTGTTGTAAGGTGGCTTACTGTGATGAGAATGTAGATTTCAGATCCCTTGCTCCCCAGGTCAGCAGCTGTGGATGGGGGGAAGTCTAGCTTCACTTGTATGTTGCCTACATATTAGTATCATCTAGGTTTGCTGCTGTCATAGGAAGTTTCTAAAATGGTGATCTTGTCCTTAATATTTTTCTTTGTATTTGTAAAAATCAAAGGATTATCTGATGCTCATTAGGTGCCTAATTTTTAACTTCTTCTCGGGGTCCTTTGTCAGAACTTCTGTTAAGGGGTTGGTCTTCTGGGCACATGTGCTGAGGTGCTCACCCCTACTCAGCAGTGGTTGTCACTGGTTGTATCTTTTTACAGTGGGTTATCTTAGCAGAATGGTGGCTTGAGATGGTTCTCTGAATTTAGGAGTTTGATTTCCATCAGCCCTATCTTTTCTGTATTGATAGGGGACTCCCTAGAGCTGCAGTGAGTTATCCCTTAGATTAACAGAGGGGAAAATATAGAATTCCATTTGGTTTAGAGAATTCAACCAATTTTCAAAAGCGTACTCTGAGGGCGCCTGGGTGGCTCAGTGGGTTAAAGCCTCTGTCTTCAGCTCAGGTCATGATCCCAGGGTCCTGGGATCGAGCCCCCAATCGGGCTCGCTGCTCAGCAGGGAGCCTGCTTCCTCCTCTCTCTGCCTGCCTCTCTGCCTACTTGTGATCTGTCTGTCAAATAAATAAATAAAATCTTTAAAAAAAAAAAAAAAGCATACTCTGGCCAAGGTCTGTGCTAGATGCCTCATAAGGCCCTTGAGTTCCAGTGAAGTCAGATATATAAGCAACTCCTTTCGTAACAGATTTACCTTGTTGTGAGTTTTTGGCTTGGTCTAGGAGTAAAAGTGGTTTGCATTTCCTTAGTCCACAGTGGCTCAAAGACAAAGAAGATACCCCCAAAGCCATTATACTATAGGAAGCTAAACAATGCGGAAAACCAAAAATTTTGGTCTAAAGAGTATAGGCTTTAGAATCAGAATTTTCACTGGCCTAGCAAGGTACATGTTGAGCAGGAGTGGGAAATAAAGCAGGGGCATTGGGAGGCAGGCAGGGTAGTCAGAACTTGGAAATTGAAGGCCACTGAAAGTTCATTAATTGAAAAATAGCATAATGAAAACAGAAGTGCATACTGGAATTTATCTCCTGTTTCAAATGGGAGTTGAGAGGAAAATGAGGGTCCTCCAGGGGCCACCCTGGAGGGCCAGAATTCCTAGAGAAAACTTGATTTGCCATGAGAGAATCTTCCAGCCCTACTCTGGAGACCTAGGCCTACGTTCCCGGCTTGAGTCTTCTCTCCCTGAGCAGAAGCCATCAGTGCAGCTTCGCCCCATGACAGGACTTCGGTCGGCTGGTGGCTTCCGTATTTGCAGGAGCCCACTTTGTAGTCAGCTACAGAGCCTCAGGAGGTGGCTGGTGCATAGAGCTTACGCTCTTCCAGTCCTTCCAACTCAGAAGCAGGGGGTATGGGAAATTGGAAGGGGAGGTGAACCATGAGAGACTATGGACTCTGAAAAACAACCTGAGGGTTTTGAAGGGGCGGGGGGTGGGAGGTTGGGGGAACCAGGTGGGTATTAGGGAGGGCACGGATTGCATGGAGCACTGGGTGTGGTGCAAAACAATGAATACTGTTATGCTGAAAAGAAATAAAAAATTAAAAAAATAAAATAAAATCTAATTTGTCTGATTAAAAAAAAACAAAAGAAGCAGGGGGTATGATACTTCATTGTGAAGGATCCTTCTGAGTCACTTAATGCCATAAAATGTACAGATGTAACTGAGGAACCTTCCCAGAGAGCCCCACGTGGCTGTGGTGCCGGTTCTTTATACGGCCAGAAGGTGATCCCCTCTATGGCAGGTTCTGGAGAAGACTGAGAGTTGAATCTGGATTGAGTAGATTTGTTTACTTTTGTCCATTTCACTTCAAAGGAAAAATTGGCTTGTTCCTCTCCTATGAAAACTAACTTTTTTCATAATAAAATATGTTAGAATATGTATATGTTAGAATATATGAATATCTCATAATGAAATATATATTGATTGAATATAATATATGAAATATATAAAATTACATAATAAAATGTTAGAAAAAATATATATAGTTAGGAGAGTTTCATTCTTCCTGACTTTATTAGGCTGTCATTCCACTCTCAGCCTCTGTGATACTGAATTGGCTGTGTCCTACTTCTCTGGTATCTTACACACTATTCCAGCAGCTCTTCTTAAAACACTCCTCACAAATCCCTATCAGCATCTTGTGAATCTTTCTTTTCTTTTTTTTTTTTTTTTAGATTTTCTTTTCTTTTCTTCTTTTTTTTTTTTTTTTAAAGATTTTATTTATTTGTTTGAGAGAGCGATAGAGAGCATGAGAAGGGAGAAGGTCAGAGGGAGAAGCAGATTCCCTGTGGAACTAGGAGCCTAATGTGGGACGTGATCCTGGGACTCCGGGATCACGACCTGAGCCGAAGGCAGTGGCTTAACCAACTGAGCCACGCAAGCGCCCTAGATTTTGTTTATTTATCTGACGGAGAGAGAGCAGCAGCAGAGGGAGAGGGAGAAGCAGATGCCCCACTGAGCAGGGAGCCCAATGCAGGACTCAATCCCAGAACCCTGGGATCATAACCTGAGCTGAAGGCACATGCTTAACTGACTGAGCCACCCAGGTGCCCTGAACCTTGTTTCTCAGTTCATTTTGAAATTCTGATTGTTTATCTCAGTATTTGTACCCCTTAGAATTTATATTTTGTTGTTGAGAGGATTCTTTCAAACTGGAAACCTATAATTCACATAGGCAAAAACTGAAATTACACACCTTTTTACCCTATAGCATAATCAAAGAAATTTCTCCTAGATGTGTTTTTGTTAAAAAGCATCCCCGAGGGGTGCCTGGGTGGCTCAGTGGGTTAAGCCTCTGCCTTCGGCTCAGGTCATGATCTCAGGGTCCCGGGATCGAGGCCCGCATCAGGCTCTCTGCTCAGTGGGGAGCCTGCTTCCGCCTCTCTGTCTACTTGTGACCTCTCTCTCTCTCTCTCTCTCTCTCTCAAATAAATAAATAAATAAATAGCATCTCCGAAGGTGATTGTTTATTTTAGTGAAAATAAATAGTGGGGTAAAGGTTAAACAGAATTTTATAGGCCACCAAGAAATAATTTCTTAGTAGGTTACTTAAAAAAAAAAAAAAATACTTGTACGTTTTCAGTGTCAGATCTCCCCTGGCTAATTAGAATTTTGCTCACTTGAACCAGGACAGACTTTTCTTCTTCAGGCATGATTTTTTTGTTTCTAAAAGAGCAGAAGGTGGTGGTAATGTTTACATAGGATAGTGAAGTTGATGGTTCCTATTAGTAATGCTGTCCTTTGTGTAGTTTATCCAGTAAAGAAAATACAGCTAGAGCTCAGTCTTTGTTATGTCCAGACCTGACTTGGTTCAGGATGGAAAGTATGTCAAAAGAATCAGATTTTGGCCATGACTTGGAGCAGAAGAGGAAAAGGGCAAGAGATTTGAGAGAGGGAAGTAGGAGTTAAAAATACATAGTGTGCATTGATAGAAATCTATAAAATTTGTGGTGTATTGTAGAGAATTGGTCCTGGAGTTTATGGCCAGTGTTTGTTGTTGCATAAGCCTGAAATTCGCTTCCAGTGCTCTTCCTTACATTTCTGCGATACTTTTTTTTTTTCTTTTTTAAAGTACTGTTTGTTTTTGTTTTGCTTCGCTTTAGAGACATTAATTTTTTATTTAGTGTCAGCCTATCCTGGAAAAGCCCTGAGAGGTAACTTGTCAAAATTGCCAGAGGCATGAACATGACAGGGAAGTTCTCTCAGGGTCACAGTTTTACTTTGCTTATAAATACTGGTACCCCTTTATTTTAGAGCCCCCACTCCCTTGATTCCTTGCAGGGTTTGTATTTGGTGGTCAACAGATCAGGAGAAAGGGAAGCTACCAGAGTGGGCTCCACCCCCCCCCCCCCCACCACATGTATTTCCTTTTTGTCGTTTTGAAATACCAAAACATGTTTTCAAGTTGTTGCTAATGTAGCTTTTTAAATTCCCACTTCTGGATTTTACACAATAATGGAGATTTAAGCCCAAATTCCCACAGTTGCTTAAGATTTCTATCCTTTCAGCAACCTTACTGAGTTCCTTCTCTATGCCAGGCCCCACTGCTGGGCCCCCAGAGGGCAGAGATAAATAATGCCTAGCCCCTCCTGGAAAAGCCCCTGGGGTGTCGGGGACAGTACTTGGCAGGAGGCATCTGAAAAGGGGGAGACCCACACCTGACCCTGATAAGGTAACTTTGTTCATTGATCATTGATCATTTGATCATTGTCCTAATACCCAGCAGGGCTGCAGTTATTAGTCCTGTAATTTTCAGAAGCTTTCAGAAGTGGAGCACGTACAAGAAAATTGAACGTGTGTGTCCTCTGAATGTAAGTTTTCACGCAGCCACAAGGCACAGGTCTCAGCATTGCTGAGTGGCCTGCGTGGTCAAGTTCCTTCACCCTGACAGGAAGGCCCTTGAGAAAAGTAAAAGGCTGATCTGTTGTGATCCCCAGATTTTTACGATCGTTGGATTGACCATCACTAGTTAAAAATAGTACAGTATGCTATTATGCAAAACGGAAAATGAGAATATATATTCCCATTTACTTGATGTGCACGGAGAAACTAAGGGTATAAACTAGTTAATGGTGGGAACTAGACAGATAAGTCTGTGTATACCTTTTTGTTTTGCAAGTGGATTGCCTAGTCAGTGATGGTTCATTTAACACTTTAATAGCACGAATTTAAAAAATCAGATGAGTTTGAAGTTTAACCATGAGGTTTCCATGCTCAAGTGTGTTGGAAAGCATCTCCACGTGCCCACAGACTGACTGAAGTCAGAGAGGTGATTCTAAAGCTTGGCCTAGTGCGGGTACTACTCTCAGATTGAAACAACATCACGGGGCACAAGTGAAATGTGCCCCTCCAGCAGCTGCCCCAAGAGGCTGCACACACAGCAACCCTTAGTCTGGATTTTGTTTCATTTTCTCCCGGGTGCGCTGGAGCCGCCGCCTGTGTTGATCTGTGATGTGTCCAGCCTGCTTAGTATGCTCCCTGAATATCTCACTAACTGCAAAATAATCCTCTGAGATTTCTTTCTTGATGCCCTCTTTGAATTTTTGTTTCCTTCTCCTTGTTGGAGCACTGGCCCTCCGCATCAAGTGCGGGGCAGACCCTAAAGCTGCAGAGTATGTGTCCGGGCCGTCACTCTGCCACAGTCCTCCGGCCGCCCCGGCTCTTCGTCCAGCCTCCCCGCTTCTGGAAGTTATTGAGCAGTATCTGGCCTTAACGTGACCCCTGCGATAGTGCCATGCGGGCAGGAAACAGCCATCTGCATCCACAGTCCCCCCTGCCCTGGCCCCTCACCCGCCAGTCTGGGTGAGGGCTCCGGGAATCCCCATGGAGACTGACAAATTAAGAATAAACAAAAGGGGAGCTTTGAATGCATTATCCCAGCTATAGGGACCTGCTCACCATCAATAACCATGAAATAGAAAGCTTGTGGGGCTTGTGGGCTCAATGTCTTGCTAGCAAAGGAGGATACGGAAGAGGGGGTATTTAGCCTGTGTGGTGAGGAGGGGTGCAAACCGGGCGCAGGGTGAGGGCTTCCCAGGTGGATGTGCTAACCTCCTTCCTGTCCCTCCTTGCTCCCTCTCATCTCTCCTTGCTCCCAATTCCAGTCTACTCTGTCGCCCTTTGTCTGTAATCCTCTATGACCTTTGTGGCCTCAGCCCCCGGCATGATACCTGGCACGCAGCGGATGTTAGTTAAAAGTCCAAATGGAATCTGGAAAGAACTTCAGACAGATGATACTATAGCCTTCCCCCTTTATCAACCTGATGAAGATTTGGCTTACGTACAGTCAACTGCGTCCATTTAGAGTGTGTGATGCAGCGAGGTTTGGCCGTGTATATGCCCTTGAAGCCATCACTCCCGGAAGACACCTGGTTCTCTTTGTCCATCGCCCCAGGCAACCACTGCTTCACTTCGACTCACGTGGAGGTGGTAATCGCTTGCATGGTCACCATACAGTAGGTCACATTGGACATAAACGGAACCATCCAGATTGTGCTCTTCAGGGTCTGACTTCTTTTACTCAGCATCGTTTGGAGATTCATCCGGACTGGGTTGATCAGCAGTTTGTCCCTCTTTGTTGCGAAGTAGTCAGCCATTATCTGGCTACCCCGTGTTTTGTGTATCATTCACCAGTTGATGAACATTTGGGTGGTTTCCAGTTCTTAGCAATTAGGAATAAAACTTCTGTGAATTTTCACATACTAGTCTTTGTGGGAATATATGTTTTCATTTCTCAGGGGTAGATACGTGGAAGGGGACTGGTGGCGTCCTAGAGTGCTACTTGAGCAACTACAAATGGCCAGAGTGGTTGTGCCGTTTCACGTTCCTGCCTGCGGTGTGTGAAAGTTGCTTCACATTCCTGGCAACACTTGGTATTGTCAGTGTTCTAGATTTTGGCCGTCCTCCTTACAGATGTATAGAAGTAGCACACTGAGATTTTAATTCATATTTTCCTGGGGATGAAGGATGTTAAGTATCTTAGGTGCTTATTGGCCTTTTGTGTATCTTGAGTGAAGTGTCTGTAGGCAGTTGCCTGTTTCTTAAAATTACATGTTTTATCCTATTGTTATTAAGAGGATTGTAAAAAATTCTGGATACTGTAATATGTCTTGGATTTTAAGGGTTATGGGTCTTGTGTTCTTCTTAACCTCCTTATAAACTCTTCAAAAAAAAAGACTAGTTGAGATACTGGTCCTTGTCTACAGTGCCTTTCAAGCAGTTAGTTTCAGCTCCCCGTGAGTACGTATTCGGTGATTCTATTAAAACAGATTGTTAAAAAGTAAAATGACAGGATCATTCTTCTGGTTTAGGGGGAAAGAACAACCACTATACATACTTTAAAAGTTGCATATGAACGAGTTAACAAGTTAATAAGAGCTTGGTTTTCTTTGGCATTTTGATGGCTAGGGGACGCTTTTTTAATTCTGTGGAGAAGAACCCAATAATTACGTAGATACTTTTTTCTTTGTATTGCATGTCCCCTTAATGCTGGATCAAATTTTTCCACTCCTATGTTTGAGGAAAATGTATGTTGAAATGTTTTCTTCTTTAAAGGTAGCAAGGAACAATTTTCATACTTAAAAATTTTTGCCCAGGGTAATTAAAGTGCACGTCTGTGTGTGTGTGTTTGTCTGTGTGTGTCTGTGTGTGTGTGTGTGTTTGAGAGAGAGGGAATTTTGGAGGCAAACATCTCCCAATTCTTCCTCAATGCATTCTCATTCTAATTTGGCAGCTTTGTGTTGCCGGTCTGACTCCTAACTTCTGGAAACCCCTAAAGAATAAGTGCCTTAAGTAGAACTGAGAAACTGGGAAGCTAATGCCTGATTTCAGGTTTACCTGAGAGGGTCAGCTGAGGGCCTTGTGATTTTTGAGAGTGGGGATGCTTAACTTCCAGAATCGTGGCTCCTGAAAGCCAAACTTCTTAACCATGTATGTTTCAAAATCCAAAGATACTCCAAAATATAAGGTCGTTGATGATTTCACAAATGACCTAGGTCTACTAGTACATTTTGTGAGTTTAACTTATTTCCTCTGTCATTTATTCATCTCATTGCAAAACCTTTGGGCCAATTTCCAGTGGAGTTGCTTCCATGATGGCAGTAATGTCTTGCAATCTAGGTTACAGATGATTATTTTCTGTGTGCTGGTTGGGACTGAGGCGGGTCACAGCCACTCAGATATCACTTGAGAGTTGAGTGTGTTCTTTTTGCTTTAATTGAGGTTGTTCCATGAAAGGAAGCCAAATACCATTAGACAGGACATCCTGTGATTCCCTTAGTTTACGATGGCCAGGGCCAAGGACAGGACTTTTTTTTTTTTTTTTTTTTTTTAATATAAGATGATTTCTTGTTTCCTTTTCTGTTAAAATGGGAGTCCAGAACCAATGATGTTCAACTGGCTGTGAGAAGTCTAACAAACAACTGAACCTCTGCCAAAAATTACTTGAAGAGTTCTAGAACGTGAAAAAGTGTCTATGTCTTTTTATGTGAGCCAACAATGACTTGGTCATTATTAGCATTTAAGTGACCACCAGTTCTGTTGTCTTGAAATAATAATTAACTGAAAAAGAGGAAATGACCAAATTAGAATTCTTACAATTAAACATGGTACTGTTAAGATTTGTGGTATCGGGTACATTGTGGCCACCTCCCTATACAATGAGACGTAGTACAAATATTACCCAGGAAGAAACAGCAAAATGTTCACAGGAGCACCTGGGTAGCTCAGTTGGTTAAACGTCTGCCTTCTGCTCAGGTCATGATCCTGGGGTCCTGGGATCCAGCCCCATGTTGGGCTCTCTGCTCAACAAAGAGTCTGCTTCTTCCCTCCCTCTGTGCTCGCTCTCTCTCAAATAAACAAAATCTTTAAAAAAAAAAAAAAAAGAAAGAAAGAAAGAAAGAAAGATGTTCACAATATGTTAAGAGAAACAAGCCGACCAGTACCAAAGTATATATGTATTGTATTGGTTTTCTAGGGCTGCTAAAAACACTATTGCCACAAACTAGGCAGCTTGAGATTTATCCCTCAAAGTTATGAAGTCTGGAAGTCTGAAATGGTGTTGGAAAGGCTATGCTCCCTCTCGAGGCTCTGAAGGGGAATCATTCTTTGCCTCTTCCTCTCTGGTGGCCTGTGTGTTCCCTGTAGCTACCTTATTCCAGTCTCTGTCTCTGTTACCACGTGACCTCCTTCCCTGTGTATCTGTGTCTGTTTCCACATGATCTTCTTAGAAGGATGCTAGCCATTGGATTTAGGGCCCTAATCCTGTATAACTTCCAACTAATTACATCTGCAAAGACTGTTTCCCAATAAGGTCATATACTAAGATTTCAAGTGAACATGAATTCTTGTGGGGAGGGGGTGTCACTATTCAACCTATTGTGTGTGTGTGTGTGTGTGTGTGTGTGTACATATACACCCATTTTTATAAGTGTGTAGAAAATTCATACACCTACCCCATACTCCTTTATAAAAGAGGTCTTTGATTTTATTTCTTTGTACTTTTTCTATAGTGAAAAACTGATTTAATATAAAACTATTTTTTGAAATAGCACTTTGACATCTACCTTTAAGATTTTGTTTATTTGTTTGACAGAAAGAGAGATCACAAGTAGGCAGAAAGGCAGACAGGGAGAGAGGGGGGAAGCAGGCTCCCTGCTGAGCAGAGAGCCCGATGCGGGGCTCGATCCCAAGACCCTGGGACCATGACCCGGGCCGAAGGCAGAGGCTTAAGCCACTGAGCCACCCAGGTGCCCCTGACATCTACCTTTAAAAAGTTTTTTTTTTAACTAACCTACTTTGAGTTTGTTTTCTTTGCCTCATCAAACTAAGAGACACTTAATCTTAAAACAATCTTTTGTAGCATATATACACACATAAATATGTATGTGAGTCAGTATTATATGGTATTGGGTTTATTATGCTTAGTATACTCTAACAATAGCTAAAATTGAAATAATGTAATGATTTGAGTAAACCAGTCTAATACTTGGTGTCTAAGTCTGAGGAGGCAAGGAAAAAAAAGTTATACTCAATTGTTGAATTCAAATCTAATTTCTTAAATGTTTTAAAGTCTCTAAATCAAATTAATCCTAGAAACTAAACCTAGGAACTAGGCATGGGGACAGGACAGGGAGGGACTTGACCAAATTTCATTTGTTCATGTTGGGTCAAATACCGGGTACCTCCTGGCACACACATCTACTCTAGAACTCTCTTCATCACCCTTCTTATTCTTAAGACCTTTTTGTCTGTAGTAGTAACTCTATAGTTATTTAGCCAAATGGTTCATAAGGGCTTCTCCTAAGTAATTTCCTTTCCCTTAGTTAGGGATGAATGCTCATTCATCACGTTATTTTTCTGTCTTTGAGCATCTCAAGTTTAACAAAACATTCTAAACTCAGTAGAGCTCGTGATCCCCCGCATGTGTTAGATGACAACAGTATATTAAATTTTGTCATTTGCTCCTGTAAGTCCTCTCATACCATAGAACTGCAGAATCAGAAAAGGAGGCTTCAATTCAAGAAACTTCCTCGCTTCCACTCTTTACCAAACCCAAGTATTTTACCATGTATCTGATCCTGTTATTTCCAAACCTGATTCAGTTTGGACATTGTGCAGTTTTTTTATTCAGTCTTGACTCAGATGCTCACTGTCTCTACTTCCCTTGGAGAATCATAGTGTCAACACACTGATGCAAGAAATGTTTTGACTTTTGACCTGTTACAAAGCAGTAGACAGGGAAGTGGAGGGGTATTGCGAGGTGTGTATGTAAACTGATTTTTGTTGGGTACCTACTGATCAAAAAAAAAAGTCCGTTGGTCTCTTCATTACAGTAAATAAATGGTAGATGAATTCATTAATTTAAAAGCAAAACAAGGGACACCTGGGTGGCTCAGTCAGTTAAGTGGCTGCCTTTGGCTCAGATCATGATCTTGGGGACCTGGGATCGAGCCCCATGTGGGGCTCCCTGCTCAGTAGGGAATCTGCTTCTCCCTCTGCCTCTCCCTCCCTCCCCCCTTCCCTCCCCCACTCATGCTTGCATGCACGTGTTCTCTCTCAAATAAATCTTTAAAATAAATAAAGCAAAGCAAAATAACATGTACTTCTTCTACTCCAGTGTACAAGGAAGATAGGGTTGGTGTCTAGTTGCCGAAAGAGTAATTAGGGAGAAGGAGAGAAGGAGGCCGTGTGACTCTGCGATGGAACTGCAGGAAGATGGGGGAAATCCATTCTGACCAAAGTGAATCCTTTCACCTGGGAAAGGAAGTTTTGGGGACGATGGCCTGGAGAACTGATGACAAAATAGTGTGCCTCGTTTTGATAACATTTCCCTATTATAACACCAATTTGGCTGAACATTACTAATTTAAGGTCAAAATGACTGAAACTTACATTTCCTGTTCTAACTTGCAGCCATCTTCTATGTAATTCACAGGTTGTTCTCTAGAGTGGGGAGTGGGTTTGATGTAGAAGCTCACCAATACCTTGTCGTATTTATGCAATATTTATGGAGTTGAATGTTATGCTGTTTCCCCAGTTGGCCATTTTGGTTCTGTGTCAGTCTACTATGAAAAGAATTAAAAGGAAATAGCATGAACAGGGCTGGAAGGATGTGGATGTACATTACCCATCTTGGAGTCAGAGTCACCAAAATCTATTTTAACACTGGCCTGCACATTGCTCTTCCTTTTAGGCCTAATTTTATTGGTATTTCACTTTCCATTTCAAAACATTCTCATGAGCTTAAAAATGAATTTTAGAGGCCCCTAGCTGGCTCAGTTGGTTAAGTGTCTGCCTTCAGCTCAGGTCATGATCTCAGTATTTTGGGGTTGAGCCCCATATCAGGCTCCCTGCTCAGTGGGAGCCTGTTTCTCCCTCTCCCTCGCCTGCCACTCTCTCCTGCTTGTGCTCACTTGCTCTCTCTCACTCTCTGTTAGATAAATAAATACAATCTTTAAAAAAATAAAAATGATATTTACTCTAATACAGACCTTTGGATAGGTACTAACCTCAAAGAGTGAGATTGCAAGAGATTATTTAAAAAAAAAGATTTCTCTAGATATATAGTCAAGATTCCCATTTTGTTTCTTTTATTAGAGTTAAAAGAATTAATTACAAGCAGTAATGTATGTATGTGGTCTCTGTGTATTTTGACTAATACGAAAGCCTATTGAGAGACTGGAGTCCAAAGTAAGTAGTAACTAGAAATGTAGAATATGGTGATTCCTAAAATATTAGCATGTCCTGTATGTTACAGCTGGCAGGTTTTTGAGCCAAAATCCATTCCCGGCAATAAACTAAGTAGTCACCCATATCTCTACATTTCAGGCTCTTCTTCAGGAAAACTCATTGGGTTGAAGTGAAAATGTATAGTGAGGCCTTGGTAGAACTATTAAAAGGAAAAAGGGTTTTATTGAAGAGCAGAATTGTGTCCCATTTGGAGTTCTTTTTTCTTCCCACTTACTCTAATGACATAGTAGAGTAGAAAGGGCCCTTGTTGAGAGAATCAAGAATCCTAGAATCAACTGTAGCTTCAAATCTCAGTTCTTCCACTCAGTTGTGACTGGGCGCAGGTCAGTCACTAGACCTGAGTCTGTGTGTCTTTTCCCACATAACTGCACAAAAGCAGTAACTATCACGTAGAGGAAATGAGAAAATGTGTGTTACTTACTTCCATGAAGAAAAGGACGTTCAAGGAGGTGAGGCACATGTGTCCAAGTTTACGAATCCGGCTGATAGTTGCTCTGATTCCTAGATCAGTGCTCTCATGAAGCTGCAATATAGTTCCTGAGCTTTTCATGTCCGTGTTGGGAGACCTAAAAAATGGCACATTTCTCTATGTGATTCTTGTTTAGACCTAAAAGAGGCCTTGAATCTATTCAATCCTAAAGTGTTCCCTCCAAACTGACATACTGGGCGAGAGGCCTACATGGGCTGTTGGTTACATCATATGATTTCAGGCACCTCGTGAATTTCCCCTCCCCATGAAACTCTCCCACACATACATCTGTTGGGCATTTTTTATTGTGCACCCACTTCATGCCAGGGACTGCTTTAGACAAAGGAGAGGCAGCAGGTAACAATATATATTCCATAAAGTATCTGCCTTCATAGAGCTTACATTCTGGGGGCAACAGGTGGTGGACAGACAACAAAGAAGTGAGATAAGAATGGACTGTGTTAGGGGCACAAAGGGGGAGAAGAGTGTGATGTGGTGAAAACGGAGGAGGCCACTTCAGAGGGTGGACAGGGAGGGCTTGCCAGGGAGTTAGCATTTGGACTGAACCTGAAGCATGAGGTGCAGCCAGTGATGCCAAGTGCTGGAAGAGACTTCCTTACCTAAGGCCTTGCTGGAGTAACCTTGAAGCTTTCATCCCTTATTTGTTTTCTTGCTGTGAGGTTTCGAGACGGCAGACAGCTAAACATGCCAAGTACCTGGTGAGGAATCCGCACTACCGAGAGCACACAGTCGCTCAGAATCAGGATGGGGTGCAGAGGTGGGCGCTTCCAAAAAAAAATTCACCTACCACACAGCTTGGCCTAGTGTTGGCATATTCATTCAGCCATCACATATTCTCCTGCTTTATCTTTTGCACCTAATTTATGCATGATGGATTAATTACTGAGCATGATTGCCCACCATGGTGGGTATAACACCTATGCCCTGAAAGGTTGACCTGGGGTCATGCTGGGGGGTGCAGAGGCTTGGAACCTGACTGGAAATGACTTGGATCATGGGAGAGAGCTAAGGTCAGGGTGAAAGGGAACAGAGCCAAGTAGGACTGGGAAAATAAACAGAAGGCATATGGTCAAGAACGAGTGGATGTACTGGGAGCCAAGTCGGGGGGAGCGGGGGGAGGGCACTGACAAAAGTTGGTGCCCTGAGGAGACCAGCCAAGCCTTGTGGCATGGGAATGAGCTCTGGGTCATTGAAATTATTTTCAGAGCATGGATTGAGCCACCCACTGTTTGAAACAGATGGACGTTTAAGCAAATATCATCAGCTATAATCAGCTGCATTTCTGACCATAAGAAGAAATGTATGCCTCTGTGTGTGTGTGTGTGTGTGTGTGTATGGCCTTAGCCTTTACTCTTCCGTTATATGCAGCTGAATTTCATATCAGTGAACATCACAGATGCCACCAAGAACTGTTTTAGAATTCAAAAATTTCTTCATTCTTGGGATAAAAGCCAAGTTTCCAAGTCATTTCAGGGCCATCACTATTGACTCATTAATTCCAAGTTTGAAAAAATCAAAACCTATGTATGTTGTTTTGGAAGTTGCATTTGTTTTGTCTCCTTACCGTATTGTGGGCAGGCCAGCTAAGGAAGCACCTCCTGGAAAGTACCCGACAGGACTGACTCAGAATGACGAGGGTGTTAAAATAGAGGTAGATCTTCAAAGCTAGCTCTAGAACCTCCTTTTGCAGGTGGTTGGAGAAATCTGTGTTTTCATCTTCTTGTTTTTAAAAATAGTACTTGGAATACATGGTGGGATGGCCAGAGCAAATTTAATCTTTTTTTAAAAATAGATTTTATTGGGGTGCCTGGGTGGCTCAGCTGGTTAAGGCTCTGCCTTCGGCTCAGGTCATGATCTCAGGGTCCTGGGATTGAGCCCCGCATCGGGCTCTCTGCTCAGCAGGGAGCCTGCTTCCCTCTCTGTCTCTGCCTGCCTCTCTGCCTACTTGTGATCTCTCTCTCTGTCAAATAAATTTAAAAAATCTAAAAAAAAAATTAAAAAAAAATAGATTTTATTCATTTATTTGACAGACAGAACACACAAGTAGGGGGAGCGGCAGAGGGGGAGAGAAGCAGACTCTCTGAGCAGGGAGTCCGATGTGGGGCTCAATCCCAGGACGCTGGGATCATGACCTGAGCCAAAGGCAGACGCTTAACCAACTGAGCCACCCAGGCGCCCCAAATTTAACCTGTTTTTAAAAGTAGCAGTTAATGGTAAAATAGATGAGCACCTTGGACAAATATTTTTGGTTGATTCCCTCTGAGAGCTAAATCTCTCTCTCCTTAGCTGGAATTAGGACTTTGGATCGTCACACTAAATGAAACTTCGGATGCATGTTAAAAGCATTATCATTAAGCAGTGACTGATATACCGAAGAGCACATTAATAATTGCAGGGGTTCACAACATCCATTTTGACAAAATAGATGTTTTGTCATTGTGGCCATGTCCTGCTGTTTCTCTGCTGTCCCTCTCTGAGGTCAGTCCTGCCTTCAGCTCTGCTACATGAGGAGGCCCTTCCGCTGGCCGGTGGCACTCTCCAGGGAGGGTCCATGGCTGGAGGAGTGAGTCTTTCTGTCTGTCGTCTGTCTAATCCCATAACAGAGTCACAGAGCCCCGTAAAAATAAAACAGATGCATGTCTGCGCACAGCAGCTTAAGTGTGTTCTTATTACCTGAAGATAATAAGTGACCTCTTACATTTTCATCCCGGCCCTACAATCCATGCATACATCAATTATTCCACAAGTTAAATGGAAGCCTTTAATACCCAATTTTAAACTCAATATGGTTTCTGTGATGTCTCTCCAGGGAGATTTCATCCCGTCAGAGTTTGTCTTTCAGAGATACCCTCTTTAACTCTGGCTTCACTGGGTCCTGATCCCCCTCCTCAAACAAATACGGTCTTCCTGCCCCCCCCCATTTCAGGTCACAAGTAAAGAGAAAGTGATGAATTGAGAATTATCTGGAGATAGTCTTTCTTTGGTGAAATGTTTAAATCCCACCCCTCACGGTATTGAATCTAGAGAATGAATTATACACAGCTGAAAAGCAGGGAAGTTTCTGGTTCAGGGGACACATTGACTTGTCACTCCCTGCTGATGCCCAGTTCATTATGAGGAACAACCACAGGAGACTTCACATCCGCCTTTTGTTAGGGAGGGAGCCAGGAAGGAGGCACTCAGGCAGAATCTAGTCGTGTTGTTGCAAGGCTTTTCAAAGGAAAACTCCCTCATTTAAGTGACTGTCTGCTCTGGGACGGAATCTCTTCTGTGCTCCTCAGATGGAGTGGATAACCTGGTTTCTAACGCAGAAGTCGTCTTGGAGAACAACTTTCGGGGTTTCTTCCTGTGGCTCAGTATTTGATCTGCTGCTGCTTCAAAATATTGATCGGTTATTTTAGAAAGATGTCACTTGTAAGAGAAGGAAATATTCAGTGTTATACCTATGATGGACTAAATCTCTTTTTAAAATCTTAGAATTGTGACTGATTAGAAGTATTTGGAAAATGTCCATCTCTGTTAAAATGACAAAAAATTATTTCTAGGGAAAAAGCTATGTTTGCAAGTCTGTTTGAAATAGTGCCCCCCCCCCCCCCCGCCGACCCCTACTTCATCTGGTAGGGAGGATAGGTAGGTAGGTAGGTAGGCAGGCAGGCCAACCTTGACAATCCTAAAAAACTTAAGGCAAACAACACCATGTGAGACAGGAACTAAAAGTGAGGCCTTGACCTGGACCAAGTGTAAGTCCAATGACTGGTAAAGGAAAGGTGTTCTTATGGCTCACAGGTGTTTTTTCCACCTTGGCATGTATGGACACGTGGTACAAACAAATTCTGAGATATTTTGAAAGGAATGCTAACACCTGGTCAGCAGGACATAGCTTCCTATGAAACACTGTTATCTTGAAATATTACTGAAGAAACCACCCGGGCTGTGGATTATTATAAGGGCTTCAGAAATCCTTCATGTGCCTCAACTCAAGTCCGTTTCTCAGGTGAAAGAGAAATTGCATTATTCTTTGGACGACATTTCCAGGCGGCTCTTTGTTTTCATATGAGAAATTGGGTGAAGGGTGAACTGGATGTATTTATCTTAGACTGGGAGAGGGATATTCTCCCATGATGGGGGAACATGTGGAGAAGAGGGACCTGTTAATGAGAGCGAAGACAGAGAGCCACAAATATGGGTATAGCTGTCAGATGTCAGGGTAAAATGTGTGAATGGAATGCATTGGCACAGGGCAGGTCAAATTTTCAGGACGTTTTGTGTCGAATGTTACGTTTCCAGTTGCATCCAGGCTCCTTTAGGGAGTGGCATAAAGAAGGTAACTTACGTCAGGAAGGTATTTTAACAGTTCAGCTTCAGGATGGGTTTGGGGTAAATCTAAGCCAAATGGGGCCTCCTTACAGAGCCGCAGACAGTAGTTAACCACTTAGGGCTGTTCTTCCGCAGATGGTCGTGTCTAAACTTGGGAAGCCTGGCAAACTGAGACGTTGGTTGTAGGGGGAAGAAATCAAAATGAAAATAAGTTCCACATGCCTCATTCCCAAAATTAATTTCTCAGACTCCTCTCCTTATAGCCACACACCCAAAACAGGACCGGAGCCAGGATCCTGTGACACCTGGCCTGTCGTGAGCCTCACTGAAAGAAACCATTTCTTTCAAAAGGAGTGATCAAAGTGTGAAGGGAGGAAATAAGAAGTAGCTGCCTCCCCAGACCCCATGTATGGCTGTGATTTATTTGTAAGGGTTAGGGTGGGGCAGAGAAACAAAATGAGTTACATAAGAAAGAAATTCAGTTGAGGGCCACACATGATGCTTACTAGCTAGGATAGCTTATATATTTGTCAAATTTTGGAGAGACACTCCTCTGGAATAATTCACAAGCTTGGCCAAATTTGTTCTTGGACATCCAAATTGCAGAATATTTTGTAATTGGTTTAGAGGCCCATGCCTTGGGAGGTGATAGAATTCATCCTTCGGTTTCCGTGGTTTGGGGCTAGCCAAGTCTTTATCCAGGCTTTGCTCAGTAGGCAAACTCCGGTCTGTTGCGTAAAATTCCTTTTGTTTCAGTAAGCAGAAGTGCGCTTTCTAATTTATATGGCTAACTACTGCAGAGCTTAAACTGGATGAACCTCTCCCCTTCCCACCATCACATGTTGAATATGGAGACAAAATCGACACACAGGCCCCCAGCCTGAGGCTGTCCTTTTTTCTGAAGTCACTATCCACAGAAAAGTCAGAATCATGACTTTGCCTAATGGAGATATGAAGGGATTTTTGTTTTTCTGTATGTTGTTCTTTCTCCTATTTGTAAAATATCTATATAGCCAGCTTTTCAGAAAGACATGCAAACACTCATGATAACAGTGTATAAATATATTGTTGTTACTGGTTTATTTTTAAGTGGTAACAGTGAATGCAAATTCATTTGAAAATAAAATTTAAGGGGCACCCGAGTGGCTCAGTGGGTTAAGCGTCTCACTCCTGGTTTCAGCTCAGGTCATGATCTGTGGGTCCTAGGATGGAGTCCCACCTCAGGCTCCATACTCAGTGGGGAGTCTTCTTGGGGATTCTCTCCCTCTTCTGCCCCTTCCCCTGCTCAGCTTGCATGTGAGCATGCGCTCTTTCTCTAAAAGAAATCTTAAAAAAAAAAAAAAAAAAAAAAAAAGTAAAAACTGTGTCAAAATACAGGGGCCCAGAGACTGTCATGCTAGGGAATTGTCCTTTATCTACTTTCAGTGTTGCTGTACTTATCAGGTCTTAAACACCTACGATCTGGTTAAGAATCTGACGGAAAGCTGCAAATTAGAGGGCAATGCTTTGACTTCCTTTTTTGCAAGGGTGGCAGAGAGAGGTGTTTATGGCCCAGAAATGGGATTGCAGGTTATATCAGAATAAACTGTTGTTTCCATGGAAAAGACATGCTGAAGATCCAGAGTAAACTTTGCACAGTGTGTTCCCTGTCTTTTTATTCTGTAGAACTTGGTGTTACTTACCTTTCTCAGCCATTCATTTATCTTGGCTGAGTCTTTGGAAATTAGTAAACTTAAAAATTAGTATTTTGAGGGGTGCCTGGCTGGTTCACTGGGTGGAACGTGTGACTCTTCATCTCAGGGCTGTGGGTTTGAGAACTGTGTTGGGTGTAGAGATTACTTAAAAATAAAATCTTAAAAAATTAGTATTTTGAAGTTTTCTTAATGGAAGCATAATTGACATGCAATATTCTACTGGCTTCATATGTACAACATGGTGATTTGACATGCACTGTGAATTGATCATAATAAGTCTAGTTACTATGTCACCATACAGAGTTAATACAACACTATTGACTATATTCCCCATGCTGTGCATTACATCGCCCAGACTTATTTTATAACTGGAAATTTGTATCCCCTAATCCCCCTTCATTCACTTCACAGACACCCTCCCCCTTGCCCCTCTAGCAATTGCCACTGTATTCTCTCTATCTAGGAATCTGGGTTTTGTTTTTTTCGATTCCACTTATAAGTGAAATCATGTGCTACTTGTCTTTCTCTGTCTGACTTCACCTAGTGCAAAACTCTCATGGTCCATCCATTTTGTCACATGTCACAAATAACATTTCCTTCTTACGGCTCAGTAGCTCTGATGGGTGTGTGTGTGTGTGTGTGTGTGTGTGTGTGTGTGTATCACATCATCTTTATCCATTCATCATTCATGCATGCTTAAGTTGCTCTATATCTTGGCTATTATAAATAATGCTGCACTGAGCATAGGGGTGCATATATCTTTTCAAATTAGTGTTTTTGTATTCTTTGGGTAAATATCCAGAAGTGGAATTGCTGGATTATATGGTAGTTCTATTTTTAATTTTTTGAGGAACTCAATATTCTTTCCCACAGTGACTGTACCAATTTACATTTCCACCAACAGTGCATGAGGATCCCTTTTCTCGACATCCTCACCAGCACTATTGTTTCTTGTCTTTTTGATGCTGGCCATTCCAGCAGGTGTTCAGTGATACCTCACTGTGGTTTTAATTTGCATTTCTCTGATTCGTGATGTTGGGCACCTTTTCATGGGCCTATCGGTCTTCTGTATGTCTTGGGGAAAAATGTATTCAGACCCTCTGTCCTTTTTTTAATTGGATTAGTTTATGACTGATTTGTTTGAGCTCTTGATATATTTTGGATGTTAACCTATTGGATATATGATTTGCAAATGTCTTCTCCCATTTCTCATTTTGTTGATGGTTTGCTTTGTTGTGCAGAGGCTTTTTAATTTTATGTAGTTACACTTAGTTATCTTTGCTTTTGTGACCCTTGCCTTTGGCGTCCGATCTGAAAAAACATTCCGACCAGTGTTGAAGAGCTTATCACCTGCGTTCTCTTCTAGGAGTTTCATGCTTTCACATCTTAAATTCAAGTCTGTTATCCATTTTAAGGTAATTTTTTATATGGATAAGTTAGTGGTCTAGTTTCATTCTTTTGCAAGTTGCTGTCCGGTTTTCCCATCACTATATATGGATGAGATGGTCTTTTCCCCATTGTATATTCTTACCTCCTTTGTCTTCATCGATCATACGTACATGTGTGGGTTTATTTCTGGGCTCTCTATTCTGTTCCATTGATTTATGTGTCTGGTTTTTTGCTAATACCATACTATTGTGATTACTATAGCTTTGTAATATAGTTTGAAATCAGGGGGCATGAGACCTCTGGCATTATTCTTTTTTGTCAAGATTGCTTTGGCTATTTGGGGTCTTCTGTGGATCCATACAAATTTTTATATTCTAGTTCTGTAAAAAAATGCCATTGGAATTGCACTGAATTTGTAGATTGCTCTGGGTGGTGTGGACATCTTAACAATATTCTTCCAATCCATAATCAGAATATCTCTCCATTTATTTGTGTGTCTTTCAGTTTCTTAGATTGATGTCTTATATGAATTATTTTAATTCCTCCCCTGCTTTCCTCACAAGATTCTTTCAAGGATCAAAATGGAAGCATGAAATCACTTTAAAATAAAAGAAAAAGTCCTTGTGTTATCCAAACATTTCTGAATAAGCAGAGGCTGGTACTTTTATATTGTAAGCTATATTGGCAGCCAAGAAATTATAATGAAATTTTAGGATTTTAGAGTGTGTCCACAGAAAAGCAAAGATTATTAAATATTCTTTTACCAGTCCTGAGTTTAACTTTTGAAAAAGATCAGTTTTCTTCTGGGAACCATTTAGTCACCTGAATGCTTTAAGCTTGAATAGACTGGAGTTGCCCTGGTACAAAAAGTGGGAGTTGAAGGATTGGGGAAGATAAAAGCATGGATGGCAGAGCAGGAATAGAATTCTTTTTTTTTTTTTAATAATTTTTATTAACATATAATGTATTATTTGCCCAGGGGTACAGGTGTGTGGCTTATCAGGCTTACACATTTCACAGCACTCACCATAGCACATACCTTCCCCAGTGTCCATAACCCAACCACCCAGGAATATAATTCTTATTTTGCTTTGGCTCCACCTGACTTCCTAGAGGTTTGGAAGAGCACTAGCCCTTCCCAGAGAAGGGCCCTAGACCCAGTGCTCTCTGTCTAAAATCAGAAGGTGTTGTGCATTTGGATGGGAAACTAATAAAGGAAGCAAGGGACAGTCACAAAGTGAAATGACTTGCGAGTACCTTGGTGAAATTTAGAGGAAGGTTGATAAGAATATTCTAATCAGCATGAATTATAATTAGAAATTAACAATACTGGTTCCATTGCTATTAGTGCGAAGTAGGTATGGAAATCTATTTAATGTGGTGTTGTTTTATTTTAGAAAACGTAAGAAAATAGGGGCACCTGCTGGCTCAGTCAGTAGAGCATAATCTTGGGTTCATGAGTTCAAGCCCCACATCGGGTGTAGAGCTTACTTTAAAAAAACAAGAAACTTAAAATATTCCTAACCTTCATTCACTCACCCTCCTCGTGGTCTGCCCTCCATTCTGGTTTTCCCACAGGTCCCCTAAAGCAGGTTACTCTTATTGCTGGGGTTTCTGGGGACTGCAGCTGTGTTGGGTAGAGAAGGGTTATGGTAGAGGTTAGAGGGGTGAGTCTCGTAACTAATTAACTGGAATTTTTCTAAAGCAAAAATCAGGTGCTATTTCATTGTTTCCTGGTCTTCCTAATGAGCTCCTTCAAGGCACATAGTGCTTTACCTGCCTTTGTGAGCTGAATGTCTGTTTGGGTATGGAAAGATTGTTGACCTTAGGGGATGTTATCAGTAAAGACGAGATGAGAGTGTGGTTCATTGGCAGAACTTCCAGCAAAGGAATGACTTGCTTCTCTGTCCTCATGGATTTCTTAAAAGCCATTGTAACCCTCCCACCTGTTCCTTGGTTGCACACTTTTTCTATTAGGAAACCACAGAACATCTCTACTCACTTGTATTGGGATTATCTTTCTAAATCACAGACCTGATTGAATCTCTTCTGCTCTGTGGTTAGTTGTCTTTAAATCATCTGGACAAAAAATTTCATTACAATTTGGCTGAACGTCATGTAGCACATCTCTGGGCCTTGCGCCTTATCCTGCAATGATGCTTGGTAGAGCAGAGCTTTCCAGAATTGCCTGAGGAAGAAACCATCAGAAGATTACTTCAACTGCCAAAAGTTAGGCCAGCAAGTGAAAATTACTTCAAGATTTCAAAATGTTCTAAGTCTTGAATTATCTTCACCAAGATTTTTTATCATTTCCATAGTCACACAAAGTTTGATTAGGTATTAAAAACAAATGGTTTTGTTTAATAAATGATGGCTAAAGAAAACAGTGCATGTTATTAACCAGATATTCGAAAACCTCTAATAGTGTTGTAGAAAAGAAGTGACGATGGTGCCATTATCTGAAATGCCAATACTAGGAGGGTTTTGTTTTTGTTTTTGTTTTTAGGTCTTCAGGGGAAGAGAATTTAGAGATAAGGGTGCTTTTAGGGGTAGATGGATATTTATTTTATATTTATAAAAAACTTCGGGGTACCTGGGTGGTTCAGTCAAGCATATGATTTCAGCTCAGGTCATGATCTCAGGGTCCTGGGATCAAGCCCTGCCTTGGGATCCCTGCTGAGCGAGGTGTCTGCTTCTCCTTCTCCTTCTCCTTCTCCTTCTCCTTCTCCTTCTGCCCCTCCCCTTCTCATACTCTGTCTCTCTCTCAGACAAATAACACCTTTAAAAAAAAAATCTTCATTTAGCACGGGAGGTAGAAAGCAGATTTTTATTGCTATAGACATAATAAACACTCCAAACCTAACTCTCTTACAAATACGTAGATTTTTGTGTAAAATAAGATTTTTCTGTCCTATATAACCATGCTTAAAAATATTTATTTCTAAATACTATTTGTGACTAAAGAAGTAAGGAACCTTTGGAGAAATAACTGTTTTTATGTCTAAGGCAGGAAATGTTCAGGTTGGGCCTGGAACGTTTTGTCATACCAGAAAGCAAGGAAGTGATCAAAGACTACTGGGACCTTGTCAGAAGAACTCAAAAAACAGCTTGAATAAGTTCTTGCAAGCTCACACCAGTAAAGATTTAAACTGTGGTTGGTTGAGACGTGGATTGAAACATACTTGCTATGAGTTCATAATTCTGCTTCAAAAATAAAAACCTCATTAGTCATGTTTGGAGAATAGTAGAGAACTACCTCATTATTTTGAAAAATGGTAAAGAAAGCAAATCAGGCATCTATCCTGTCTTTGTTACATGACCAGTACCTCACAGGGGAAATTTCTCTTTGTAGAACTAGTCTTGGTTCAAAAATGAATGATAGACTATGACTCTGAAGTCTAAAGAATTGGTGGCTCTGAACGAATAGTGTTAATAGCTAACAATATCCCAAAGGGAGTCAGACATGATGTGTCTCCTGATGGAAGTTCAAACACTGCAAGGTAATCCTGCCTCCAAACCCTCAATTAGAACTTGAATCCTATCTGGCCTGTGGATCAAATGATCCATTTGTAGGAACCCAAGGAATGGAGGAATATGTCAGACCACACTCAGGGGATGCAGTGAGCAAAATCCAATTGTAGTAACTGTACAAGAAACAACCCAGTTCCTTCAACAATAAAAAAAAAAAAAAAGAAAGAAAGAAAAGAAAAAATATAGATTGCAAAGAAAATATTAGAAATGAAGAAGAAATCTATAGATAGAAGAAATTTAAAGTACACATCAAAGAAGCACAATGTATGAATCCTATTTGTCCAGATTCGAACAAACTGAAAAAATTAACATTATAATGCATATTTGATATTAAATTATTTTTATTTTCAGATGTGATAATGCTATTTGAATTTTTTTAATGTCCTTATCGTTCAGAGACACATGTATGGACTAGTATAAATGGAACAGGATTGGCCAATGTTGATAACTGTTGAAGCCAATAAACACAACTGGTTTTTTTATGTATCAAAAACTTTCGGGGGTGCCTGGGTGACTCAGTCAGTTAAGTGTCTGCCTTCAGCTCAGGTCTTGATCCCAGAATCCTAGGATTAAGCACCACATCAATCTCTCTGCTCAGCAGGGGGCCTTGCTTCTCTCTCTCCTTCTGTCTGCTGCTGCCCCTGCTTGTGTGTGTGCTCTCTCTCTGTCAAATAAATAAAAACCTTAAAAAAAATTTTTTCTTTAAATAAAAGTTGACACATTTTACATAAAAATATGTAAGTAGGGGCACATGAGTGTCTCAGTCCATTGAGCGTCTAACTCTTGATTTTGGCTCAGATCATGATCTCATCTTCGTGGGATTGAGCCCCACGTCTAGCTCCGTGCTCAGTGAGGAATCTTCTTGAGCTTCTCTCCCTTTCCCTCTATCCCCTCTCCCCTGCATGTTCTCTCTTTCTTATGTATTTGTAAATAAATACGTACTTTTTAAAAGATTCAAGTATTTTATGTTGCACAGAACTAGTAAAATTACAAAGTTTCAACCAGGTTTAAATGTTTAAAAAAAATTTTTTTTTTTTACTAGTGTATACCTGTTAGAATGGCCAAAATACAAAACACAGACAAAACCAAATGCTGGTGAGAATGTGGAGCACCAGAAACTCATTGATTTCTGGTGGGACTGCAGAATGGGTACAGCCACTTTGGATAGACACTTAAGACAGTTTATAACTTCTTACAAAATTCAACATACTCTTATCATACAATCCAGCAATAGTGCTCTTTGGTATTTATCCAAATGAATCAAAAACTCGCCTCCATACAAAAACCTGCACATGGATATTTGTAGCCGTCTTATTCATAATTGCCAAAACTTGGAAGCAACCAAGATGCCCTTCATTAGCCTAGCGGTGCATTCAGACAGTGGAATAGTCAGTGCTAAAAAGATCAAGCCATGAAACGACTTGGAGGAAGCTTCACTGCCCAGTACTCAGTGAAAGAAGCCAATCTGAAAAGGCTCTGTGCTGTAGGATTCCCCCGCATGGCGTTTTGGGGAAGACAAAACCGTGGAACAGTATGAAGATCCGTGGTTGCGAGGGTTTGCTGGGAGGAAGGTATGAAGCAGCAGAGCAGAGAGGATTTCTAGAGCAATGAAACTACTCCGTAGTTTCAACTACTGTAGCAACTACAGTAGTTGCTTCCTGCCACCATGTATTTGTGACAACTCGTAGAACGTATGACCCCAAGAGGGAACCCTACTGTAAACCACGGACTTGAGGTGGTGGAGCATCAGTGTGGGCTCATTGATTGCAACTATGTACCAGCTGGTAGGGATGTGTATAGGGCAGAGCATGGAGGGGGGGGAGAACGGGGAGTCTATGGGAAAACTCTGCTTCCATTTAATTTTGCTGTGAACAGCTCTAAAAATAAAGTTTATTAATATAGAAAAAGGAAACCAATTACACAGAGCTTCAGATAACAAACTATTTAAGCAAAACTTTTTCTGTGTATATCACTCTGGTGAAAAGTTGGTGAAAGGTGTCATGCAATGGTCAGAAGGAGTATATTAATTAAAGGGAAGGCTCATGCAATTAGTACGTGTCTTTCAGATTATTCAGGTGTTTTTATGTATTTTTCATAAAAGCTTTGTCCAGAGCTTTTAGAAATAGAGAATACCAGGTTGAGGATTTCTTTTTTTCCAAGGGAACTTAAATGAAGCCCATTTCTAAAGTGGATTTTCTCCAAAGCTGATTAAAGAAAAGTGCGGAGCTTACCTAGCTTATCACTGTCCTGCTTACCGTACGTGGGAGGGGGTGGGGGAGCACACGTCTCTTGCAGCATTTTATTGAAAGCCTACTCTATGTCTGGAACTTAACTAGACACCAGGGGTATACAAGGATAAAATGGACAAAATCCCTGCCCCCGTGGAGCTTCTCTCCTAGGTCTGTGAAGAGGGGAAGAATAAGAGATGAGGCCTCCTTGATGAAGGAGATGAGGGCATGCGCCTGAAAACTGGGTCGGGGTCCAAAGTGAAGCCACAGCAGTACAAAGGCCTTTAAGAAGAGGTGAGCTGGAGGAGTTCCAGAAATAGCCAGGGGGCTGTCCTGATGGCGTGCAGTGAGGGAGAGGGTAGTAAGGAAAGATGTCGGAATATATCAGGCTGGCTAAAGCTTGGTAAGAACTTTGGATTGTACTGTGGGATGAGCAACCCTTAGAGAGTTTTAAACTACAGAGAGAGAGCATCTGATTTTTGTCAGTAGGGTCACTCTGGCTGCTGTGTTGAGAATACATGGTGGGGGGTGAGGGTGCACGTTGCGGGACCCAGGAAAAGACGATTACTGCAAAGCACCAGGTGAGCACTGACCAAAGTTGGAAAGTACTTTGAAGGTAGAGCCAGTAGAATTTGCTGGTGGATCGGATGTGGTGGTGAGGGAAACAGAGGAGGCAAGAGTGGGCATGGTGTTTTTAGCCTGAGCAGCTGGATGCAACAGAGCTCCCATTCCCATCTCCAAGCAGTGTGCAACGGGGAGCTGTTGGCAAGTGATGGAAGTATGATGAAGTTATGTAGAAAGATGAAACGTGACCCCAGTGCACACGTGACAACTTTTTAATACCACACATAGATTTAAGGATGACAGCGAGACCAAGTTACATGAGAAAATAGGTATCTTAGAACCTAAAAACCTTGGGAGTCCAGCAGAGGGAGACGGGAAGTGGTCCTGCATGAACAGTATGTGGCATTTCACCGTATCTAAGCCAATACGTAGGAGAGGGAGAAAGAAGAGAAAAGGCTCAGCCGGAGCAGGCCTTCTCCATGCCGTTAGGGTTCTGCCCAGGGTCCTGACCTTGAATAGGTATCTTTCATGCTCTGGAGTTAATTTTTTCCCTATTTGTCTTTTTCTAGTTGGGGAATGGCGGTCAATGTGTATTCTACCTCGATAACCCAAGAGACTATGAGCAGACATGACATCATCGCATGGGTTAATGACATAGTATCTTTAAACTACACAAAAGTGGAACAGCTTTGTTCAGGTAAGAGATTCTTTTTTAAGAATGTATTTACCTCAATGTTTACTGCACATCATGTGGAATGTTATCTTATGAACCACAGATGATGTATCTTGGGTAGGAAAAAATATTTATCAGTATTGATCTATAATTAAAGGGGGAAAACTCAGATACAACTAAAGAACGTGCAGCGAGAAATGATTGTGGGCATCTAAAAGCATAGAACAGTCCCAACACATATTATGAACGGTCTCTATAATGCTGCTTTATTGGTCTTCTAGGCTCTTCTCAGTCATCCCGTCAGCCATCACACTTCTGTTCCTAAAACACAGATTGGGTCTTGCAACCCCTTCTTAAAAAACCTCCCAGACTCCACCTTGTCCTTCCTACAGGATAAAGTTCATTCTTTTTCATGGCTGATAAAGTTTTTTCTGTTTTTGCTGCATCGTTCCTCCTCAGTTTCTACGTTTCTCCCTGTACCTCCCTGTGCCTCAGTCCCACAAAATCCTCTGTGTTCCCTAAAGACTGCCTTTTGCATTCCATAACTTGTTTCATGCTCCTCTTGCTAAAAATGTCTTTCTCCTTTCAGTTTGTGTTATAATCTCTTTCACACTTAAAAATCCGACTCCGTTGTTGCCCCTCTGAAGAGTTCCCCAGATCTCCCAAAACACTGTGGCCACTCTTCCAGAGTAAGACTGGACCATGCTGTGCTAAAAGGTCCAACTCCTTCTCCCCGAAGGCACCAGAAGTCCTTGAGGACAGGACTGAGTTTTATTCTTTGTTAGATGCCCAGGGTGGCACCATGCCTGATACCAAGTAGGTTTGCAGGGAATGCATGTTGAGTTTAAAAAAAAAATGAAGATTTGATCAGTGATCAAGTAGGAGCATGTTTTAAAAACGTGCCACTGGTAAAGTAATTCATCTTTAGAGTGTTTATCAAAGAAGTTCTTCCTTTGGATGTGGGAAGTATTTTCTTCTTGTGAATTATGGGTAAGAGTTTTCCTCTCTGGCTCAGACATGGAAATGGTATTAGGAAATATTCCTGAAGTGTGTCTGCATGAAATTCCACAAGACATAACAGATAGAAGGGAGTTAGCAGATTCAGCTGGTACAGCAGGAAGACCTCCTGTCTTTCCTTGGGGAAGCCTGTGTAAAGAGATTTCATGAAGTGTCATCAGAATTTGAAAAGCCCCAGGAGACCTCTCAGTCCAGCACCCACCAGTGACTGTTTTCCCTTTGCCTAGGTCAAGATTTGATAACAGTTTCTAGAGGACAGATTTTCACTTCTCCTGACACCTCTTCTTCCATGATAGTTTGTCTCCCAAGGAACAGAGTGGGGTTGGCTAGAACTGAGGGATTACCTCACTCACCCTCCTTGTGCCCAGACCTCAAACATAAGTCCTGTGATTTGTGAGGTCAGTAATGGATGCTCACCAGCCAGTTCTTTGCCCTTGAGTACAAGCTATCGAAAAGCTGGCATAGACTGGCATAGACATGTAAAGTCTATATTGTTGGCCTATTGAAATGACACCAGGATTCACTGTCAGAAACAGCCCCTGTTGCATCTCATTCAACTGTAGATTCTACACAATCACATTTTATGGTACTGTTCTTGCTATGCATTCTAGAGCACTCTAGTATTTTACTTTGCCTGGGGGAGAAACTCAGAGTTTTCTGTTGTTAGCAATTCCTTTGTTAAAAGCGCATATCCCTGGGGTCCCTGGGTGGCTCAGTGGTTTAAAGCCTGTGCCTTCAGCTCCGATTGTGATCTTGGGGTCAAGCCCCACGGCGGGCTCTCTGCTCAGCAGGGAGCCTGCTTCCCCTCCTTCTCTCTCTGTCTGCCTCTCTGCCTACTTGTGATCTCTGTCTGTCAAATAAATAAATAAAAATCTTAAAAAAAAAAGCGCATATCCCTTCACTATCATAATTGTTGGTAATTCCATTTCTCCACCGCGCCCTACACATACTCTTCCCTCAGAGATGCTTGTTGCTGGGTGAATGAAAATCCGTTTGTAACTTAGCTGCTAAGGGCAAAGACAGAAACGTGTATCTTACTCTCAAAGTGGGTGTATGCACATGCGGATAAGGGGATTGGGGCTGGTTATCAAGAAAAGAGATGGGAAGGAAGGAGTTCAGTGGTGGATGAGCCTGTGAACAGCTTTCTCTGTAATAAGCATGGAGAGCTTTTGCTAGCAAATGCAGTGAGAAGGCAATTAGGATTTTTAGATAGAGTAGTAATAGATGTAATAAATGTTCGGATGATAAATGTAATTTTTTTGCCGATCTTTCATGTTTCTAATAAGGCAAATTCAACAAAATTTTCAGCGGCCTTTGTGAAAGATTCTTGTACCGTTCTCTGAAAGCATTGGTATGCATTTTTCAGCCACTTGCAGCTGGATGAAACCTGCTAGAAACCATTCTGGTCACTACTGAACAGATAATTTTTATTAAGATAACTCATTGGCTGCCTAAGGTTACAAGGTTGGTGATTCAGAAGAATAAAGTAGATGCAAAGGTTCCTTTCCGCTCTGAAACAGTTTTTTGCTCAAAAATACTGTAGTACAGAGGTTAACTTTTTTTTTTTTTTTTTTGCCTAAATCATGTTAATCCATGTAGTACAAAAATGGGTCTTTAATTTTAGGCAGTGGTTTCCTCAAACTGTAGACCGTATGCATTGATAATCTATAGGGCTCCTTAAAAATGCAGGTTCTTCAGATCCTTGACCTCTAAATCAGTTTCTCTGGATGTGAAGCCTAAAAACTGTATTTTAACAAGCACCCCAGGTACCTTATACCGTAGCCAAGACCTTGCAGTGCATTTTAGAGAAACCCCAAACCACTAGAAATGAAGTTAAAATATCCAAAACCTATCGGGCACAGTTTCCTCATTCATAATTTAGTCTGTGACTCTTCTCTTCAGCAATGGCATTTCACAGGAAGATGCCATCTTTCCATTTATTTATTTATGAGTTTATTTATTTATATCCTTCACTGTTCTAGAAGACATTTAAGGCAGCTAGGACAGTGCTATTAGGATAAGAACAAATCACTAAGGGATTTCTCCTCCTCATACTTACAAGTAGTCAAATTCTTGGATAATATTTTTTCCTTCGACTTTTATTTTATTTTTTTTAAAGATTTTATTTATTTGTCAGAGAGAGAGAGAAAGAGAGAGAAAGAGCACAAACAGGGGGAACAGCAGGCAGAGGAGGAAGCAGGCTCTCCACCTAGCAAGGATCCTGATGTGGGACTCAATCCCAGGACCCTGAGATCATGACCTGAGACAAAGGCAGACACTCACTGAGCCACCCAGGCATCACTCAACTTTTATTTTAATGACTTCAGTTTACTGTGTGTGATTGTATTTTAGTATGCTGTCGGAAAACACACAAAATAACTTCATGTATTTATTTATTTTTTTCTTAACTTCACATATTTAAACTGATTTTTTCTTTATTCGATAAAATCCTTTTTGCTAAAGACTCAGGCTCTAATTCTGGCAGTTCCCCTTTGGCATTTTTCCCCCCATTTGCGTTGTTTTCTTTTTTTATTTCCAGCCAAGAGATCTCCGTCCAGCTCATACTAAACCTGACGTCAGCTTTTCTTCATAGCTCATAGAGAAGTAACCTACTGCTTCACATTTGTCTTCCCTTTTCTTCAGAATTCTCTGCCTTTATAGGACATTCACTTGTATAGAAGCATCTTAAAAGAGAGGTGGTGTGAGAAGGCCTAACACTTGGAGAGAGATTGCAGTGTGTTGCAAAACAATGAAAATGACTCACTCTTATCTCCTGGTATTTTATCCCAAGAATGTAACCTTATGAAAATCTCTTTTGGACAGTAGATCTGGGCCATAGAATCATAGGCGTATTTAGTGTGCATTCATTTCTTGTGAAAAGCAGCCTTTACGTTTCAGGTGAAAGATGGGGCTGGTAAATGGAAAGCAGTTTAACAGGGATGTGCACTTGCACCTGTGATCACAGGACACCGTACAGCTCCCCTGAATCTGTTGTAAAAATGAGCAGTATTTGTGGATTTCCCACGGTTGAAGTAGGGGATTGAACCCCATGAGGCACCAGACTGATTCAGCTTCAAAACACCAAGTTATAGTTCAGTTGCTTCCTAAAATTCCCATGGCTTTTTGTGGGGTGAGATACTTTGTTTTTGCACCAGTACCAGCTCAAACCAGTGAATATTCTGTAAGGTACTCAGAGGAAGGATGGACAGCACGGTGCTAGAAATCCAGGAAAGGAAGAAAAAAAAAACAAAACAGCTTTAACAACTTGAGATACCGTGTTGGAGATGATAGGAAAGGTAGCAGACTATGTGGAGAGGAACGGAGAGAAATGGAAGGGGAATTTGATGGGGGTGGAAGAAATGTCCCTTTTCCTTTTCCTCTGCACCCCGCTTCCCGTTCCAATACACCGAATCTCCTTTGAAACTTTCAGCACCCATTTTTTTTTGTCATCACCCTCTCCTGCTGGCCGGGATCTAAGCAGCAAAGCCACTGGGTCTGCTGCTGAGTCACTGCAGGGGCTTGGCCAGCCACCTCGCGACCAGCAGCCTCAGCACCAGCGGCTCTCCCATTCCTCCAAAGCCTAGTGCAGCCTGCCTGCCCCCTCTGTGCAAGCTTCCCTTCCTCCTTCCCACCCACTCTGCAGGACAGGCCAACTGGGGACTTTTTACACCTTCAGAGATACAAATTGCGAGTTGGGGTGGGGGTGGGGCACTGCCCGGACTATCCTGTGCTGGCTGACAGCTCAGTTACCTTCCTGAGCATTTTAGTATTTTAGTAAAATTTAATTGGAATTAAACTATTTTTGCAGATGGAAAATCTAGGTATTTTCTTCACTAGCTTAGAAAGAAAGAAACATGATCAGTATTTGATTCAGTTTCAATTTGTGCTTCTCCAAATTGTCTCAAGCTCTGTCTTGGATCAAGTTTCTGGTATTTTTTTTTCTTCCGGGAAAGCTTCTAGATTCAGCTGGTCCTAATGCAATCGCTGTGGTCACATTTACAATTCTGGGGCCTTGATGGCTCTCCGGAAAGGAACTAGGTTTCACAGAAACACTCTGGGGTTCACAAAGGTGTGGCTGTCTGCCATGCCCCGGGGCCTGGACAGGTGCTGTGAGCCCCGCAGAATATTCTTTGTGACCGTTTCTGGCTGCAGTCTGTGCCTTGTAACTAGGTTAATCCCGTCCTAGTGTGTTGTCCCCGTGCTGTTTTTCTTCTGTCCGCAGAGACCTCTTTCAGGACAGGTTAGTGATGAAATCAGCTCAGTGTCTAAATTTAGTAGACCTTCTCCTGATGGCTCTCTTGAACTGAAACCAAGTAAGGATGTTTCATCTGTGTCTGTCCGCTCAAGAGCTTACTTAGCTTTATAAAATCACACTGCTATTTGTTATAAGAAAGTTAAGTCCTTGGGTTGTGTTGCTATGGTTATAGATGTAATCATATTACAATGGAATGTTATTCAAGTTTGTGACCTATTACGAAGAGAGGTAGGTTTTTGTTTGTTTGGTTTGGTTTGTTTTTTGTTTTTGTTTTTGTTTTGTTTTTTGGTTTGGGGTTTTCTTTGGTGACTTTTTTTTTTTTTCCTCCAGTTTTATTTTAAAATCCATTTACTTGGTCTTAGTACACCGGCTAATTGAAGGGCAGGGGGCCAAAAAGTAGGTTGGGTAATGAAGGGAGTGGTCCAGCCTCAGATTCAGTCACTGCACTGGGCGGTATACTCCTGTGTCCCAACTAATGCACAAGATGAAAGGGAGTTTCTTTCTCGAGCAGAATATGGAATACAGTAGGTTTTTTTTTCCCTTCTAAATTTATTTACATATATCTTTTTTAATTCTTTATTTAAATGCAATGTAATTTACATATCCTGTATTACCAGTTTCAGAGGTAGAATTTATTGATTCATCAGTTGCGTATAACACCCAGTGCTCATTACCTCAGGTGTCCCCCTTCATGCCCATCGCCCAGTTACCACATCCCCCCTCCACCTCCCCTCTGGCAACCTTGTTTCCGAGAGTTCAGCATCTCTTATGATTTGTCTTCCTATTTCCATCTTATTTTATTTTTCCTTTCCTTCCCCTCTGTTCATGTGTTTCTATCCCCTGTGCTTTGTTTCTTAAATTCCACATATGAGTGAGATCATATGGTATTTGTCGTTCTCTGACTTATTTTGCTTAGCGTAACACCCTCTAGTTCCATCCACTTCATTGCAAATGGCAAGATTCATTCTTTTGGGTGGCTGAGAAATACTCGTGTGTGTGTGTGTGTGTGTGTGTGTGTGTGTGTACGTACGTACACACTGCATCTTCTTTAGACATTCGTCTGTTGATGGACATCTGGGCTCTTTCCATAGTTTGGCTATTGTGGACGTTGCTGCTATAAACATTGGCGTGCGGGTGTCCCTTTGAATCACTATGTTTGTATCCTTTGGATAAATACCCAGTAGTGCGATTGCTGGGTTGTAGGGTAGCTCTGTTTTCAACTTTCTGAGGAACCTCCATACTGTTTTCCAGAGTGGCTGCACCAGCTTGCATTCCCACCAACAGTGTAGAAGGGTTCCCCTTTCTCCGCATCCTCACCAACATCTGTCGTTTCCTGACTTGTCAATTTTAGCCATTCTGACTGGTGTGAGGTGGTATCTTATTGTGGTTTTGATTTGTATTTCCCGGATGCCGAGTGATGTGGAGCATTTTTTCATGTATCTGTTGGCCATTTGGATGTCTTGTTTACAGAAATGTCTGTTTATGTCTTCTGTCCATTTCTTGACTGGATTATTTGGTTTTGGGGTGTTGAGTTTGGTAAGTTCTTTATAGATTTTGGACACTAGCCCTTTATCTGATAAGACATTTGCAAATATATCTTCTCCCATTAGGGAGGTAGGTTGCCTTTTAGTTTTGTTGACTGTTCCTTTGTTGTGCAATACTGAAAGTAAACATAAGTTGGTGCTTTGTTTTTGTTGGGTTTTTTGTTTACTGCATTTTGTAATCCTAAATACCCTAGTGGGAAAAAAATGTGTAGGTATTCACTTCATTGATCAAACTGGCCCTGTAAAATTGGTTTTTATGTATATGGATAATAAATACATCTTTGAAAGCAATCAGCCACATCTTCGTCTAGCTCATTACTGTATTCAGTTCTGATAATCAGTTTAGTTTTATTTGGCACACATGTTTTGACCCTTTCCTTGTGCAGGGCCCTGGGAACCCAGATAAATAAAACACAAGTCAATCAGACAAAGACAATTACTGTATGATTTCACTCATATGTGGAATTGAAGAAACAAAAAAGGATCATAGAGGAAGGGAGGGAAAAATAAAATAAGACGAAATCAGAGAGGGAGACAAATTATAAGAGAGACTCTTAACTATAGGAAACAAACTGTGAGGGTTGTGGGGGGTGAGGTAGGGGGTGGGGGTAACTGGGTGATGGGCATTAAGGAGGACACATGATGTAATGAGCACTGGGTATTATATACAACTTATGAATCACTGAACTCTACCTCTGAAATTAATAATATACTATATGTTAATTGAATTTAAATAAGATAAAATTTTTAAAAAGTCTTGGCCATTGTCCTCTAGGAGCTCAGTGCAGCATGATTCTGTTCTTGCAAAAGACTAGAGACCACGCTATGCTAAGTGCTGCTTTGGAAGAGCTTTGGGTATACTAAGGAGGGAGGGGATGGGGTCATGGAAGTCTGCAGAGAAGGACCCTCCTTCCGGTTCTTTGGGAGTTGGGTGGGTGCAGCCTCGATGACTTAGAATGGCCATAGCTTGGGAAAGACCTTAGAAATCCTCCCTCTTGAGTCGGATGAGGTGACCAATATGTAAGATACTATGTGTTTTATTAGGGACAACCCTGAAATACATGAAGCATGTTGTCTTGTATAAGAGAAAGACAGTTTTTCCTCATGATCTCATCATATAAGTATGTGAAGGTTGCTTTTACTCTATTTGAAGCAACAGTGCATACATGGGATATCCTTAGGAAACCATAGAATTGCTCATTTCTTTGTGAGAAATGCAACAATTTTTTTTTAAGTTTTATATATTTAAGTAATCTCGAACTCATGACCCCGAGATCAGGAGCTGCATTCCCTTCCTGCTGAGCCAGCCAGGCACCCCCAACAAATATTTTAAATTCCATAAAGCCAGTCCTCAGTGATAACTGCTCAGGTCCCTAACTAGATAAGTGTCATGTGACTCCATTAATTTTTTCACAGGTACACATCTACACATGCGTCCTTCTTATCCTTCCTCATTTCTGTTGGAGTCCCTCATAGGTAATGGTGAACACCATAAAATAGGGGAGATAGGCTAGGAAAATATATCACCTAAAGTGTGATTATTTTATTGAAGACTGGCAGTATTTATACTTAACAAAAAATCAAACATGTAATGACAAAGAACTAAATATAGTACCTTAACAGAAACAAAGCTAATTAATGACATATTATTAGAAACTCAAATTAATACCTTTGAGAATTCTCCATAAAATCACAAAAGCTGGTAATAATTGTATGAATTTGTACAAAGCAATCCCTTAAATTCTAGAGTTTAGTTATGTTCCCTTATCTGGGAAAATTCACAAATGTCACAAATGAATGCCATTTTCAGGGTTCTAAGTATAACACTAATTCAGAAACCCATTATCACACTTTTTTGGGTTCAGGTTCTTTTTTCTTCTAATCTATAGCAAGACCCTGCTGAGTTTTACTGGCTCAAAAACCACGAATGGGGTCCATGGCTGTTGGTCCCAAGGTGAGCACTGTTGCACTGTGGTGGGTCTAGGTGATGAGGCTCAAAAGTAGAAGTAGGGCTGAGGCTAGAATGCACTTAAGAAGCCCCAGCATTGCTGCAGCAGCTTTGCTGCCTGGAGTCCTGACTCCATGGCCCAAGGAATCTTGGTGAAGAGTTGGGGAGACATCAGGCTAGAGCCCAAGGATATGGTGGATTTTAAGACTCATTTGTTGTTTAAAATTCTAATTTCAGAAACTGTTAGAGCCCCTTCTCTCATTTTCTCTTTTATAAGCTGCTTACTTTTAAAGCATATATGTTTATTTTGAAATTATTCACCAAGATCTATAAAAACAAATATCTGAAGGGGAAATAAAAGTGTGTTCCAATATATTGAGTTGTTTGGATTTTTCTAAAGCTGTCATTTACTTTACACTATGGATTTCTTTCTTATAAAACATTACTTTGTATTCATATTGCTTTTTCTTTCCCTTTTCAGTTTAAATCATCTAAAGACTTTAACAGGAAGAGTATAAAATTGGGAGAAAATAGCCATTTCCTTTCATAAATGAACTTGTGATTACTTAAGCACCTCACATGTTTATCTGGGGAAAGACTGCAGGCCTGGAGAAGCCCTCGGATGTTTTTCAGTAGATAAACTGGAGGATCCCAGGAATGTGCTCACAGCCTTTCTCTGCTAGTAGGAGACCAAGGACCTCCTTTTGTTCTTTGCTTCTTTGCCCTTTGAATCTAAAACATGCATTTGGGAGATTCATATTTCATATCTGAAACAATCCAGATCAATCCCGCTCATTCTTACAGCTCTGATTCTTTTAACCAGGCACATAGGACATAGTCTCCTACTTGAGGGGCATAAAGATGATGTCATAAGGACTCAGCTTTTATTTATTTATTTTATTTTATTTTATTTACCATTTCCATTGTGCTTTTGTGTGTATTTACTTTAATTCTTATAACAGCCATGTATGGAAGACTAGTATTTTATATAATTTGTATTTTATATAAGAGGATAAAAGCTCAGGGAAGCCAAATGTTCATGGCTGACAGTAGAACTGGAGTCTCCTCGGGTCACAACCTTACGCCATTCAACGTATGGCAGCTGTGGATGTGGTAGCCGGCTCCCCGTGTGCGCACGTGTATGTTGGATTTTTTTCCATATCCGTTAATCAGGAACCCACTGAACATCTCCAGGATGTTAGAGGAGGAGGAGCTAGAAGTCTGTATCCTCATCCTTTATATTACATTGAAGAAATGAGATGTATTTGGTCATTCTTTTGATGACAAGGGTGTGACCCAGTGTCTCATCAAGGCCTCTCTTAGCAAAGGTGGTGAGACACTAAGAGAAAGACACAGGCACTTGCTCCCGGTCTTAGGGTGATTTTTCCCTGCTCTACTTACGGTGAGGGTGGTGTAGAGAAAAAGCCTTTCCTCTCTTCCTGTTCCCTTTGTTCCCTCTCCTGCTCTGAGTGCTTTCCATCTAAGCAAGACAAGGTGGCTCTGAGATTCTACCCTCCTTGGAAGAGCTGTTGAGCTGCCTCCAAATGATTCCTGGCCAGGGAAGCTGTAGCCAGGATAATGCCTCCTTTAGACAGACTTAAGCACGTGGGTGCCCTGTCCACTTTGAATCTCAAGACTGTAGCGCTTTCCCCAGTTGAATCCAGGCTTGCTTTAACAAGCTTGTGTCTGAGAGGACTTCATATCCTCATTTCCAGCTTTATGTGCTCTTGAGGAAAAGGAACATCTTCTGAATCATTTAACAAGTCTGGTCCCCCCCAAAGGGTATCAAGGTATCACTGTTTCCTGGTATTTCTTTCAGTTCAGTAAACCCAGTGGCAGTAGCTATGCCAAGACCTCTGTTGGTCCTTGTCCATCCCCTTCAGCATGAAAAGTTGCTCTTCTTAGCCTCCTGTGAAGGACATGCTAGTGCAGTATTAAAGAGAATTCACCCATTTCCCATCCAGTTCTGTCCCCTGATTCCCATATCTGTTTCCCAACTCCAGCCAGATAGAAACTCTGGAGCCATGAGTGTGGTCATTGTAGTGGACACTGTGCTAAAACAGTGGAGAGGTGGGTTGGGTACCACCTCCAGTCTCAAATGAGTTACCAGTCAACTAGGAGAGAGACAGCTAATTAAAATACAAGGCAGCCCACTTCTGGGCCTCCATACCCATTAGCTTGAAATAGCTAATTCTGTACAAAGAATAGAAAAACATCATAGAGGAAGTGCTGTTTGGACTCAGCCTTAAAGAATGAGAATTCTCTACTCAAGTATAAGTGTCAAAAGGACATTTTAGGTAGAAAATGTTTGCTGAAAGCAGAGAGAAGATGCAGTGTTTTATGCATGTACATGTGTGCATAAGACTGAAACGTACATCAAGATTCAAGGCGGCAGAAGAGGGAAAGTAATGTCTCAAATAATAAATGCTGTAGTATTCAAAGAAAGATTATTTTAGTCTAGCAAAGGTTCTTGTCTTAGCCTTACTTATGTCTTTGGCCAAACAGCCATGCAGATTTAGTGGATGGTGAATAAATATTTATGAAGCATAATTTAATTGAAATACTATTCAAACTGGATTTTTTAATGTGGTTAAGATTCAGGCCAAGAAGGGGATGATGGAGATTTTGAACAAAAGTACCGTTCAGATGTCCTTTTGATGTTGTATGATGTCCACAGATACTTTATTTAGGGCCTACTGTGTGTCCGGTGATGGGCTAGGAGCTGGGGATGTAGTTACATAAAAACAGATCATACCCAGTGGACACCTGTTCATGCCTTTACTACTGAAGTTCTCCTCGATCCTTGGATCCAGATCATTCAGGTTCCTTTTCCTCTGGCTTCCCTGAGTACAAAGCAGAGGCGAAACATGGTCCCTGGACGTAAGTAGATGTCCAGATGGTCTCCCCATTCAGGTGGCCTCTAACACTAACAGGCACTTTGTGCATGGGAATATCTGAAACATTAACGGGCTGTCTAGTTTTTCCACAGTTACGATGATCAAGCCAGTGGGGTGCCTGGGTGGTTCAGACAGTTAAGCTCTAACTCTTGATCTCAGCTCAGGTCTTGATCTCAGGGTCATGAGTTTAAGCCCCATGCTGGACTCCTACTTTATTTATTTATTTATTTATTTATTTTTTAAAAGATTTTATTTGTTTATTTGAAAGACAGAGATCAGAAGTAGGCAGAGAAGCAGGCAGAGAGAGAGGAAGGGAAGCAGGCTCCCTGCTGAGCAGAGAGCCTGATGCGGGGCTTGATCCCAGGACCCTGGGATCATGACCTGAGCTGAAGGCAGAGGCTTTAACCCACTGAGCCACCCAGGTGCCCCTGGACTCCTACTTTAAAAAAAAAAAAAAAAAAAAAAATCCAGGTGCCCGGGTGGCTCCACTGGTTGAACAACTGCCTTTGGCTCAGGTCATGATCCGGGAGTCCTGGGATCGAGCCCCATGTCAGACTCCTTGCTCAGCGGGAAGTCTGCTTCTCCCTCTCTCTCTGCCTACCACTCCCCCTGCATGTGCACTCTCTTTCTGTCAAATAAATAAAAATAAGTCTTTAAAAAAAAAGATCAAGGCAAGCAGCTTCAAATTTTCCTGTTCTTCAAAGGAAAGTACTTTTTCTAACATACTTTTTCTGAATTATGTTCTTGGATATAAAGTTTATCAGACATGTAGACACTATAAAAGAGGAGTGTCAGAAGTCACCGTCAAATGCTTGGTCATGTCAGAATTGCATACCTGGAAAAAATAATTGAATTACTTGGCAACTCTACACCATGGCTCTGCAGGTTGGGTTTTTTCCATCCTGGAACCATTACGTAATTCCGACAGATTGCAAATTACCTCTGTGTTTGTTCCCTCCCTTCCAAAGGTTTGATCTTGCCCAAGTATTAATACTCATAGACTTTTATGACCAAATTATTTGACAGTAAGAAGCATGTAAATAGGAAGCTTATGCCAACACAATTTCCTGCAGTTTCTGTTCTCTGTAAGAAGATCATTCTCCACGTTGATTTCTTCTAGATTATATTGTATGATAATTCATAGAAGAACATTAGGAAACCGAACAAGGCGCCACATTTTCATGAAAATGTGTATGTCAACTCTAAAATTATATGTAATTGTGTTTAAATCTAATGTTCAAAAAAACTCCTTTCCTGTTTTTTTTTAAATTCCTTTTTTTTTTTTTCATTTCCCCTATGGTCGTATAATTGAATCCCTGAAATAAATACTCATCCATTCCTCATACTAATTTAGATTTCTCCTAATACTAGAGTCTTTCTGAGAAAAGCAATGTGTTCTGAGATTAACCTGTGAAATATAAAGAAAACAGTTCATTATAGAAGAATATTCTCTCATGTGTCACCGCCTGCATGCATGTCAAATGGTGGTTCTTCCCAAAGTGTTGGGGGCTTTTTTGGATACCACCCCTGGCCTTCTGGGCTTTTTTCTGGCCCCCAGACCTCTTCTCTGGGAGGTGTAGGGAAGGGAACGCTCTGGCAGGTAGAGGGTGTTACTGGCATTGGTGAGAGCGGGTGGACTGCATGTGAGGGGGAGCGGTGATAAGTAAGGAGCTGTCACCTGTAAGCCTTGGAGAACAGGTGAAGTAATGTGGATCTAGAAGAGCCCCCAGTCCCAGAGACAGTGACCTCAGCCACAAAAAGATCAGCTGTAGAGAGAGGTCCATTGCATAAAAGTGGACTGCGGGTTTGGTTTGTTCTGGTCATTTCATACCACTATATCTTGCACTGTGTGAAGAGCTTCTTTGTCAGCTAGGATACCAAGAGTTTACATAGTGGCCTAGCATGGACTGTTGGTAGAGTGATATGGTAGACATTCCTTAAGAAACTGGAAGGAGCGCATAGGCTTTAGGTCTCTTGCCATTATCTCATTTTCCCTTAAAATAGATATATCCTAAAAATTGGAGCTTCAAAATGGTGTACTTTGGGGCACCTGGGTGGCTCTGTTGGTTATGCTTCCAACTCATGATTTCATTGCAGGTCATGATCTCAGGGTAGTGGGTTCAAGCCCTAAATGGAAGGTGGTGTCTGTGCTCATCAGGGAGTCTGCTTGAGATTCTCTTCCTCTGCCCCTCCCCCCACTCATAGGCTCACATTCTCTCTGTCTCTCAAAAGAATAAATCTTTTTTAAAAATGGCATACTTTAGGCATTTTTCTATAAAGACACTTGTGCCCAGAAATAAGCATATTTATTAATAAGCAAATAACCAAATTAATTTGCCTCTCTTCTTGGCTTATAAAGCTTTGAGTAGTTACTGCAACCAGTCTTTCCAGCATCATTTCCATGACCAACTGCCCTTACCCTACATTTGCCCTAAATCATCTTTCACCAAATGTCCTAATTCCCTCTTTGCTTGGAATGCCTTCTTTGAGGGCCATCTCCAATGTCAGCTTCCTCCCTTTCTTCCAGATGTGAGCTCTCCCTGTTCTCAAAGTTCAGATTTCTGTAAAGTCTTAAGGTCATTGAGTACCTAAAATCTCAACATCAGAGGGTATGAAGCTCCTTGAGGAGCAGAAATGACCATGCAAGTTGAACTTGAGTTAATCTGTTTGAGAATATTGCTTATTCTTTCTTGGCATTTTCTTGGGCAGAATGTTGAACATTAATGCCTTTAGATTTATGTGTCTCTGCTATATCCTTGAGCACTTCTAGTTTTGTGTGTTTGCCGATTTTCCTATTTCTCTGAGCTCTCAAAACTAAGTTACTTCTTTAAAACCCAATTCCTCGGGGCACCTGGGTGGCTCAGTGGGTTAAGTCGCTGCCTTCGGCTCAGGTCATGATCTCAGGGTCCTGGGATCGAGCCCCGCATCGGGCTCTCTGCTCAGCAGGGAGCCTGCTTCCTCCCCCCCCCCCCCCCGCCTGCCTTTCTGTCTACTTGTGATCTCTATCTGTCAAATAAATAAATAAAATCTTAAAAAAAATAAAATAAAATAAAATCCAATTCCTCAATAAGTATTGGTGGTTTATTGGTTTTTCATTGATTAATAAAGGGACATCCCTGTATGTCTCCTACAGACAGGCATTTCTTTAGCATAACCAAAAAAATTAGAAACAATCCATTTTTTCCAGAATCTTGCCACCTCCTTAAGCTTTTTGTGATGAAAATACTCCCTTTTTACCTAGTCTTGTAATTTCAACACTTCAAACAAAATTGTCCGTTGAAGTAGAGGAGGTAATACAAAACAGTGGGAAAACACCAAGTGCAAATGTAAAGAGACTTTGTTCCCTGATGTCACAGCTTTACAGAAGCTGGTGCTGATGACCGAAATAAGAAAACTGACTCCTTCAGACTGAGCTTCATATGTACCTCTTTAACTTGTTTTTCATTTGTAAGAAAGGCTTTTTGTGCTTCCTTTTCTCCACTTTCTGGAATGCCAGATTCTAACTTTAGTTCTATTCTGGGAGTCAAGCCTTTGGGACATCTCACTGCCAGTTTCGGTATCAGACTCTCTGGAAGCCAGTGACCTTTTGTCCTGCACACCATGCCTGCCTGTGCTCCAAGTGCTTCTACTTCTTTCATTCCTGATGCCCTTGTAGACGTCAGATCTTTCTGTACGAAGCTGGATAGCTTGTACGAGACAGCTTGTTTTGGTAAAATTTGAGCCCATTACCCTAAAGGACATCACTGGTGTTAGAAGCTAGAAGTCAACCAGGCTCCCAGCACTGGATTGTCCATTAGCAGATGTAAAGAAGTATTTTTTTTTTAAAGATTTATTTATTTTAGAGAGCACACACATGGGTGCATGCAAGATGGGGAGAAGCAGAGGCAGGGGGAGAGAAAGAAAATCCTCAAGCAGACTCCACACCAAGCACAGAGCCCAGGAGTGGGCTCAGTCTTATGACCTTGAGATCATGACCTGAGCCGAAATCAGGAGTTGGATGCTTAATAGACTAAGCTACCCAGGCACCCCTGAAAAGAAGTATTTCAGACCAACAAGATAATTCTTCACCTTCCATTTCTTTTAATTGTCTGAATCTTTTTCTGTATCAGTAGGCAGATTTGAAGTTTTGTATTTTTTCCTAAAAGCATTAAAATAGAAGATGACAAGTTATAGGGTTAATTGCCGTTTAGTTGGAAAAAACAAAACAAAACAACTAGAAGTAGTCTGGTTATACTTCAGTGTCTTTATATTCTTGTCTTCAACTGAGAGTTAGAAAAGTTTCTACAAAAATTTTCACAAATACCATTCGTAAGATACCAGCTCTCTTCTGTGTATTATAGATTTGTATCCATTATAATCTGTAATTATTGCTCTAAAATTTACCTTTTATCTGAGAACACTGATACCTAAATCTTAAGGGCTATTTCACATGTAAATTTTTGCTACATTGGCATTCCTTTTGAAAAATATTCTTTATTCTTCCATGATTTTTTAGAAGCACCTTTAAATCAACTCAGTACACCAATCGTACTATCTGATCAATTTTTTTTTTTTTAATATTTTGTTTATTGATTTGACAGAGATCACAAATAGGCAGAGAGAGAGAGGAGGAAGCAGGATCCCTGCTGAGTAGAGAGCCCGATGCGGAGCTCGATCCCCGGACCCCGGGATCATGACCTGAGCCGAAGGCAGAGGCTTTAATCCACTGAGCCACCCAGGCGCCCCTGATCAGTTTTTTCTTAATGGCAGATCTCACTTTTAACACTGCTCTGCAATTTTCTTAGTCAAAAACCCAATTTAAGGGTAGCATTACCTTTTTAAAAGTATTCTTGCTCAGTCGTTTAAGTGTTTTACTCTTGATTTTGGCTCAGGTCATGATCTCAGGGTCATGAGATGGAGCCCTGCATCAGGCTCTGTGCTCAGCAGGGAGTCTGCTTGAGATTCTCTTTCTCCCTCTTCCTCTGTCCCTACCCCTGCTCACACGTACTCTCTTTCTAAAATAAATCTTTAATAAAAATAAAAATGGAAAGTATTCTAGTTTCTTAAAGGCAGGTTATAAGCACAGAATGTTAGTGCCTTTAGCTGCAATTTGCTGCAGACTTACATGATTTTAATTTTTATTTTTATTGAATTCTACAGTATTATTTTCAGGCATACAACATAGTGACCAACAGTTATATATGTTATGAAATGCTCACCATGGTAAGTGTAGTTCATCTGTTACCATACAAATATTACTGCTGGTATTTCTTATACAGCACTTCTCATTTCTATTATTTCATAATTAGAAGTTATAAGATGCTTCAAAAGGTTTTATATCCTCTGAATTAGTAAAAACCTGAGTGTGCATATCAGATGAGAGCCCAACCACATGGTTTGGCAAGGCCTTGTAATATATCCGCTGATACTCTTAAAAATGCATCTGCCTGAATAGTGATTGCTGGCACATTTCTTTCTCTGTAAAGAAGGAGATGAAAATGTCCTTTGACAGCTTACTCTTTATGTGGAAAATGGAAAGGATGGGGTGCTTTTCAGCACCCTCCACAATTCATATAAGCCTGCTCTGTCTACGTCTGCGGGAGTTGAAATCTTCCTGCTGGTTATTACTCCTTTTCCTCTTTCTAAAATCAGTTTGAAAGTTACTTGTCTTTGGGGCTTGTTTAAAATATGAATAAAAAGTTTGACATAACTCCAAACAGTGGGAAGGAGCAGGAAGCTGAGTGGAGGACCGTGGGAATTCCAGAGAACAAGCTCCATGGAAGCTAGATTTCTGCACTCTGGATCTTTCTTTTTGCACTTGTGACTCGGGGCAGATGAAAAAGACAGTGTCCTAAAGTTCACTCTAACAGCGTGAAATAATACTGTGGTAACCAAAGCTAGCAAGCTGCTCTTCATGCCAGGAATGTGGGACATGCCCGTAAAAACAAAAACAGAGCTACTACTAACTTAATAGTATTTTTGTTGGATTAGGAAGATGCAGCTGAACTTGAGGATTTTTAAATTCCTTTAAGTTGTTAATGTTTCAAAGCATTATTTCACAGCGGCCATTAAGCTCAAGCCTTGCATTTGTGTAGGGAGGGAGAGTTCTGCTGATGTCCTGGAAATCTGTGACCCTGTGTTCTGCAGCCTCAATTCCCTTGATAAGAAGCCCTGACTTCCCAAAGGGGAATAGGATACTGCCTTCAGCTAGAGGTGAGAGCTTCAGTTACAAACTGAAGTCACACCAGATTAAGGAGTGACAGGGCTGAATGCAAAAATAGAGCTGGAATGATCCTGATTATTGTGTAAAACAATATTCCAATAGGAAATATCTTTACTAAGTCAACCGTGGAAGGTGCCAGAACATGCAGTTCTGTTGCTGCGTATGTAAATGTCTGGAGCTCCAGGAGGAATACACGGGAGAGCCGTAATCCAGAAGGGGCGTGTATGCCCCCACCTTCCAGGAGCATGAGTCCAGGCACAGCTGTGTCCCTAGTGTCTCTTCCAGCAACTACGACAAGAGATGGTGATGGCTAGAAGCAAGAGTGCTGGCAAAAGTCTTAGTCATTTGAGAACGAAGCATTATTGTCTCCTGATTAGCAGAAGTATCAAGTATCCTTGAAAAGAGACGTTGGTGGCAGAGAATTAGAGAATCATCTAATTTTAGAGCTTAGAGATGTATCCAAACCTGACGTTTTGCAGATAGGAATACTGCTGGCTTAGAAAGGTTTGATGACCTGTCACAGTCCATTCAGGATGATTAAGGCTTAGATCCAAGGACCAAAAATTCAGTTCTCTGTCCTCCTCTGCCCGCTTCCTGGGCAAGACACACTGCAAGAGAGACTAAGGGTAGCTTGAGAGAAGAAGCATTGCCACAAGTCATTTACCTGCAAAGAAAGATATAATTGTGTGGATATGTCTGGCAAATTAAAGTTGTCATTCTTCTGACCCTTCATCAGTACCACTTAAGATGGTAGAAAGTTGTCATTGAATCCAGTGATACAGACATTTCTGTGTAATCGCTCCTTGGCATGTGAGAACATCAGGTGGGCAATTTGAGTAGCTCTTTGTGGCAAAACCCAATATAGCTTAATGTCTTCAGCACAGATGATGTCGCATTTCCGGGAAAGCGCTTGGAGATTTTGGCAACAATAATATATATGTATTAACTTTATATATATACACATCACATAAATATATAAAACTAAATTCTTACGTGTGTACATATACTGGAATACACAGGAACAAACAAATGAACCATCCATCCAGCCCAAGATTGTCCTGTGATGAGGAAAGGGATCATTGACGCTCCACCCCTGACATCAGCCTGAAAGGTTCATGCGGTCTCTTGCAGTTTATTTTGTGACTTCTTACTGAATTATAATCTAGAAAAATTTCTGAACTTTGAATTTTCAGTTATCATTTCCTAGAAGCAGCATATGAGAAGAGGAAATATTTAGGAAACTGAAGTTCAGATCAGAATATAAATTCCAATTCTGTTATTTTTTATTAGTTGGATGACTTTCTGAACTTTGTTCCCAAATCTCTAAAATAGGGGTGGTGGCGATGAAAATATCCCGGTGAGGTTCCAGATGTTAAAAATAGATGTGAAACCTTTAACAGATTTCACATAAATATGGGTATTTTCATTTCTTACCTCTTGGCATAATCTATAAACTAATGTTTCCTTTTTTGTTTTCTGGACATTTCCCTTTAAAAATGTCAACTTATCCTGATATTAATGTCATGTCAAATCCTGGAATCTGGTAGAAATGAGCTTATCTTCTCATGCTTTTCATGATTCCAAGACTTAAATCCTATGGCCTTGAATCTTTTGAGTGTAAAAAGTCATTTTTGAGTTCTGCCTTCATACCATGCCTCATCTAGTCATTTTGGATCCTGTCCCCAAACTTTTTAGCTCCAGTAGGTCCCTTCTGATGTTTAACAACTGAAACCATTCTTATGGCTATAAGTACAAGCATAGCATGGCACTCTACAAAGAATATTTTCCTTTTTTCTATTTCCTCATTTTCAAAACTCGTTGACCTTAATGAGGGCAGAATACCTTGAGTTCATGGGTTCAGAGCATGGCCCCTCAATCTTGTTAATAAGCACAACATCCTAAATTTGGATTGCTTTTCCCAGATGTATCATATTTAGCCTTTTGAAGCTTGTCTTTCTCCTTTCTGCAAACCTGGGTTCCAGGGCGCTTTTTGTTTAGACTGCTTGTTAATTTTTACCCTGTCAGTTATTAAAATATATAGCAACTCTCCCTGTACTCTTATTTGGGACTTTGGTAACATTAGAATTTTACTGTCAACCAGCCCTTGTTGTGGCTGAACTGCTGCAACCTGTAAACCTTGATTTGTTGACCAGATAGTTAAGGCCACCCTGTACCAGGGACTGTATTAAAAGCTTGTATACAGAAGGAAGCTAGACAGATGAAGTGTTAGCACTCTTGAAATTTACATCGCAGTGAAGGGAAGGGAAACCACAGACCAATATAAGAATTAGTAAAATAGACCTAAAGTAAGATGACATGGTGGAGAGTCACTTCAAATAAAGTCAGATGGAACTAGAGCATAGAGAAATTGACACTGCAAGAGAGACTAAGGGCAGTTGGACCCATGACTTCAGTGAGAAGGTGAGAGGAGATGTGATAGAGAGCACAGCTGGAGGTTTCACCTTGGATAGATGGCAGAATACAACAGCCTTGTTCAAGTTATGCCTTGGTTATAGTTTCCTGCCCCAACAGGAAGTCTTGACCATGTTCTTAGTAGCAACAATTAACTTCAAAGCATTCTTTCATCATGTTTCTTGGGCACTACAGATTTGGGGAACTGGATGTTGAAAATACCCAGACGGACATACCCAGGGGCAGTCACAACAAATCTTAAGCATAGTCCCCAAAGTCAGTAAGCTATTTCTTTAAAATTTTCAGGGGTTCCTTTGACTCTAGAGAATATGACCTATGAGAGAATACCTTAAGTGATCAACTAATGTACCATTTACTGGAGATGCTCATATGATCTACTCTTTTTGCATTGCTTGTTGGATAAAAATGACCCTGCTTGTTTGATCCTCATGTGATTCTGAAAGCATAGAGGTGGGAAAAGCTGAGGATATACAGAGAGTAAACTGTGCCATTGGCAAGCTAATAATTTTTTTTTTTTTTACTTTAGTGCACAAGCTTTTAGACCCTCAAAAATAGGAAAATGTTCCCAACATATTTTTAAACTTAAAAAATCATAAATAGGACAAAAGCACACAAAGTTTCAGTCTCATGAGTATAGATGCAAAAATCATGAAGCCTTTGTGAGTCTAAACCAGCACTGTAATAAAAGCTTAGTAAACATCCCCATGTGGGACTTATACCAGGAATGCAAAGATGATTCAACTTTAGGAAATGGAGAATGTGACTGATCAGTTAATAGGTCAAAGGAGAAAACATTTTTATTGTCTCCGTGGTTGCTGAAAAGGTAGATATCGGGATCCTTTCCTCATACAGCTATTAGTAAAACTCATAGTATCAGAAATCAGTGGCCAATAACAGACTTAAAGGAAGAAGAAGAAGAGATATTCTCACTAAAGAAAAAAAGTGTATATATAAACAAATATACACACATAAAAATATATTACAAAATATCATTTTATGTATTATTTGTCTCTAGGAAACTGAAGGGAAACAACTGTGAATTTATTAGAACTCATGAGTTGGAAAATGAATGTTTAAAAACCAAATAGCCTAGATAAAATGGTTAAACACCTAGAAAGACATAACTACTGAAACTTAAAATAGAAATTCTTAATGGACCTATATAATAGGAAATGGAATTAGTCATTTTTAAAGAATCCCAGAAAGAAAAGCCAGAACCCAGATGACTTCAATTGTGAATTCTACCGAGTGTTTAAAAAAAAAAAAAATTAACACCAATCCTTCACAAATCCTTTCAAAACATAAGAGGAAAGAAACACCTTCTAACTTACTCTTTGAGGGCCAGTATCAACCCAAACCAAAGATACAACAAGAAAACTACAGACCAGCATCTCTTATGAATAGACACAATTTCTCAACAAAGTACTAGCAAAGTGGATCTGGCAACATGTAAAGAGGATTATGTGCCATAATCAAATGAGATTAATGCAAGGTTGGATCAAATGGGAGTAAAGAAACCAATGTGAAACATCATTTAATAGAGTAAAGGACAGGGGCGCCCGGGTGGCTCAGTGGGTTAAGGCCTCTGCCTTCAGCTCAGGTCATGATCCCAGGGTCCTGGGATTGAGCCCCGCATCAGGCTCTCTGCTCGGCAGGGAGCCTGCTTCCCCTTCTCTCTCTGCCTGCCTCTCTGCCTACTTGTGATCTCTGTCTGTCAAATAAATAAATAAAATCTTTTAAAAAAAAAATAGAGTAAAGGACAAAAGCCATGTGATAATAGATGCAGAAAAAGCATTTGACAAAATTCAGCACCCTTTTGTTTTAAAAAATACTAAAGGAGAAACAGAAGGGAACTTCCTCGATCTGATAATGCTATCTATGAGAAACTCGGAGCTAACATCCTACTCAGTGGTGAAGAGCTGGATGCTCCCCCCACCCTCAAGACCAGACCAGGATGTTCACTGTCAGCACTTTTTTTGACATTGTACTAAATGTTCAAGCCGTAGCAATTGGGCAAGAAAAATAAGCATTGAGTTTAGAAAGAAAATAAAATTGTCTCTGTTTATGGATGTCATGATCTTGTATGGGGGAAAAAAAGTCCTAAGCACCAAGCACCAAGAAACTATTATAACTGAAAAAATGAGTTAAGCAAGGTTGCAGGATATATAAGATCAATACCTGAAAATCAATTGTATTTCTTTCATATTAACAATGAACAATCCAAAAACAGAATTAAGAATACAATTCCACTTACAATAGCATTTAAAAAAATAAAAATTTAAAAGTGGAAGGCTTATATACTGAAAACTAGAAAACATCATTGAAAGAAATTAAGTGGAAAGACATCCCATGTTCATGGATTGGAAGACTAACTATTGTTAGGGCAATATTTTTCAAATCTCTAGATTCAGTCCAATCCCTATCAAAGTCTTAGCTGCCTTTTTACAGAAATTGATGAACTGATCCTAAAACTAATATGGAAATGCAAGGAAACCAGAATATCTGTTTGGAAAAGAAAAGCAAAGTTGTAGGACTTCTGCTTTGATTTCAAAACTGAGTACAAAGCAATAGTAATCAAGACTATTACTACATAAGGATAGATATATAAATAGAATTAGGAGCCCAGAAAATACCCATACATTGAAAGCTAATTGATTTCCAACCAGAAAGCCAAGACAATTGAAAGTATAGTCTTTTCAACAAATGGTGCCAGGACAGCTGTCACATGCAAAATTATGAAGTTAGACCCAAACGTTACACCTATATATACAAGAAAGAATTCGAAATGGATCATTGAACCTAAATGTATGAACTAAAACCACAACTTTTAGAAGAAAATGTAGGTGGAAATCATTACACTCTTGGGTTAGGCAGTGGTTTGTTAGAAATGACAAAAGCCCAAGTGACCAAAAAAGTAAAAAAATTGTGCTTCATCAAAAGTAAAAATGTGTGTTGCATGCCTGGGTGACTCCATTGGTCAAGCGTCCAGCTCTGTGATTTCAGCTTGGGTCATGATCTCAAGGCTGTGGGATTGAGTCCCATGCCGGGCTCCATGGTCAGTGAGGAGTCTGCTTGAGATTCTCTCTCTTCCTGTCCTTCTACCCCGTTTGCATACTTGCACTCTCTCTCTCTGTCATAAATAATAAAATCTTAGAACAAAAGTAAAAATGTGTGTGCTTCAAAAGATACTATCAAGGGCACCTGGGTGGCTCAGTCAGTTAAGTGTCTGCCTTTGGCTCAGGTCATGATCCCTGGGTCCTGGGGTCAAGCCCCGCATGGGGCTTCCTGCTTAGCGGGGAGTCTGCTTCTCTCTCTCTCTCTCTCAGCCCTTCCCCACTGCTCATTCTCTCTCTCTCTCTCAAATAAATAAATAAAATCTTTTTTTAAAAAAAGATACTATCAGGAAAGTAAGGACAATCCACAGAAAAGAGGAAGTATTTGCAAATTAGATACCTGATAAGAGACTTGACCCTAAAATGTAGAAAAAACTTTCATCGATAAAATGAAAAATAACCCTCTTTATAAATGGGCAAAGCATTTTGCATAAACATTTCTCCAAAGAAGATCTATAAATGGCCAAAAAGCACATGAAAAAGATGTTTAACATTATCAGTCTTCAGGGAAATCAAATCAAAATTTACACTGACTAGGATGAATAGAATCAAAGACAATTATGATTGGTGAAAATGTGGAGAAACTGGAACCCTCATACATTGCTGGTGGGAATGTAAAATAGAAAACAGTTTGGCAGTTCCTCAGATGTTAAATATAGAGAGAGGTGTACCACAGCCCAAGAGAACTGAAAACTTAAGTCTACACAAAATCTTCTACATGAGAGTTCATCGTAGCTTTGCTCATAATAGGCCAAAAGTGAAAACCCAAATGTTCATCAGCTGATAATAAATCAATAAAATGTGGTATATGCACATAACAGAATATTTTTAAGCCATAGAAAGGAATATAAAGTTCTGATACACGCCACAACACGGGTGAACCTTGAAAAGATTTTGCTAAGTTAAACCAGACACAAAGGCTGCATGTTTTATGATTCATTTATATGAAATGTCCGGAATAGGCAGACCCATAGAGACAGAAAATAGATTAGTGGTTGGTTACCAGGATCCGGGGGTAGGGGAGAGAGTGACTGCTAATGGATATGAAGTTTATTCTGGTGATAATGAAAGCCTTCTGGAATTAAATAGTAGTGATGGATGCATGATTCTGTGAATACCTTCAATGCCACAGAATTGTATATAATTGACCCTTGAACAACATGGGTTTAAACTGTCCCTTTTCATTGACATGTGGATTTTTTTAAAGATAAGTACAGTACAGTATCATAAATATAGTTTCTCCTGTGATTTTCTTAACATTTTCTCTAGCTTGATTTATTATAAGAATATAGTATTTGGATAGAATACATGTGCACATACAAAACTTTTTGACTGTTATCGGTAAGGCTTCTAGTCAACAGTAGGCTCTTAGTAGTTCAGTTTTTTGGAAGTCAGAAGTTACCTGCAGATTTTCAACTGTGTGGGAAGGTCAGCACCCCTAGCACTCATGTTATTCAGGGGTCAACTGTACTTTAAAAAGCTGGACTTTCATATGTGAGTTATATCTCAAAGAGCTGATATTTAGTAAATGACTACTTTTTTAAAGAAAATATATTTTTTATATGCCATGAATGACAAATATAAAAATAGAAAGGCGAGAATACATGGATGATGAAATTTAAGACAAATAAGTTTTGAGAAAAAGGGAAATTATACTGCAGATAATAGTATATATTATAGTATTTGATTAGCAGAGTATGAACTTCACCACTGGGACAGACCAAAATAAATTTAAGTCTAGAAAGAGATGTAAATGCATGTATTAGGAAACCAATATATAGTAAAACTAATGCTTTTCCTCAGTGGGAAAAATACAGTTTATTCATGAAATGATGACATTCAACACCTAGCTGACTTTAACAGTTGGCATTTGCCGTTGAAAATAGCAAAAAATAATCCTGGCAAGCTTAGGCAGAGACACATTTACAGGAAGAATATTTGGTAGCTCAGTCAGTAGGAAATCAGGCTAGAAGCTGGGAACAGAGCCTCCCTTGTGCCGTTCGCCTAGGATGCCACTGTGCTGCTGTCACAGGACTCTAAATCCCACCCATGCCACCATGACTAAATTCTAATAGTCCCTGTGTATGTCTGTCACTATTAAGACTGTGAGACCTAGGCAGAGCCCAGGACATAGCCCCGCATCTTTCCTGCTGGGGATGGGGAAAAGGATATCTGCTCGCCATCAGTATTGTGGTGGGAGGCAAGGCACTGTCACATCAACCCAGACAGGAAGGTGCCCAAATGTTGGTGAGCCAAAAATGACAGATTCCCACTAACATTTGGAGTAACTAAAATTAGAGCCATCCTTTATGATATGGACCAAAATAAATTCTACATGAATTCAGAATGTAAATGTGAATCTTGAGACCATAAAATACTTGAAGAAAATATATGTGAATATTTATCTAATCTTGGGTTGGGAAAGTTGCTTAGCATGAAAAAAAAAATCAGACAACCATTAAACATGTCAGTAGAGACCGTTAACGACCCAGAAGGGAATCAGTCTGTTAGATTAAAGGAAAAAATAAATAAATAAAATGGTATATACCAGAACATTAACAGTGGTTCTCTCTCTCTATCTCTCTTTTTTAAGATTTTATTTTATTTATCTGATAGAGATCACAAGTAGGCAGAGAAGCAGGCAGACAGAGAGGGGGAAGCAGGCTCCCTGCTGAGCAGAGAGCCCAACACAGGGCTCGATCCCAGGACCCTGAGATCATTACCTGAGCTGAAGCCAGAGGCTTAACCCACTGAGCCACCCAGGTGCCCCAACGGTGGCTCTCTTTAGGTGAACTAGAAATGGTTTCTCCTTTTTTCCTATTTCAAGTTTGGTTTTTTTTCCAAAACCTGTTACTACTTTTTAAATTTGGGAAGTGAGTGAGTTGGTCGATTGGTTTGTAAGAATACATAGGTGTCTGGATCTTTAGAAGTACATTTCATGCTAAACGCTACAGAAGGAAGAACTCTTCCAAAAGTGGGTAATGAGACAGTTATGTTTAGACACCCCATCTCTTGTAAAAAAAAAAAATGTTCAAATGGCCATCGGAATTTGTTCCATGTGGGGGCACTTCAAAAGGAAGACCTGAATAATTGAATTATGACTGTAAGAATGCCCAAGATCATGATGTTTCTCTTACCTCCTCCAGGGTTTGTTTTTAAGAGAGCCCATCTGCTTGCATAGGAATATACTAGTTTGTCCTCAGGGTATTGGAGTCTAAGGGGAAACCTCACAGATCCCAAGATTCTGGAGGTGATATTTACTGTGGTCTATATTTCATTACCTTATACTCTTACCTACAAACAATGAGCTGCCTCACCATTTCCTGTCGAGGCAGCTGTTAGATCCCCAGTACCTTGTTCAATCTTGGATTCCTATCTCAGTAAAGGATGCTTAGTATCTCTGGCCTAAGAGATGAGTTGGTTTCTCCCGATGTAAAGTGAATCTCCTAGATGGAATAAAGAGCTTCTCACAGAAACCTTGATACCAGAGGATGAGGGGAGGCTTTCATGTTCCAGAAAGGCCATCGCTGGCACATTATAGAGACAGACCAAGAGATCTGGAGAAGGAAAAAGAACACAGAAATGTCAGCTTGTTCCCCTTTTTGCCACTCAATTGCTTTTCCTCCTTGTAAAAGAAAAATAATCATTCTGGCTTTGAATTTCCTTTGTAAATGCCTATAGCCTTAACTATTAAGAAGATGTGAATCAGTAAACATGATCTCTGGGATTTTCTAGTGGAAATTGTCATGATGTAAGAGTTCTTCATAAATATATATATATATGACTTATCCTTTTTTCTAGAACCATTTCCTCAGGGGACTCATTGAACATTTCTGTTCTTTTTATTCGTCGGTCATAAACAGCATGACTCTCAACTTCTGTAAGTTTCAGAGTCTCCATGTCTTCATCCTTCATGTGAATATAGGACCCCATCGCTCTGGCCTGGAATTATATCGGGATACAACTGTTTTTGGCATTAGATGGTTTAGTTATCCAGTTTCACCTCAGTCATTTTGCAAGGTGGATATAAAACAGCTTGGGCATATTTGTATTTTCATGTGTATTTTTTTGAGCTATGCCTTTCATGAGAAGTTTTGCAGTTTTCTTGTGTTTAAACTTTGTTTTTCTCTTACATCTATATATTTTGATGACTTGGAGCAGGAGCATCTAGATGGAACAAAAAAAAAATGTTTCTTTTTTTATGATAGAAGCGAAGAACAGTTATTCTGACCCTGATTTCCTTGGCATTAAAGTATTTCTGTCCACTGTTCATGAATGTGGTCATGCTCTGGTGAATCCAGTGTCAGTACCACAGTGGTTAGGAATGGGGAGAGTGGCAGGAGCCGCCTGGAGTCATGGCCCTGCACCCCGCCCACCCCTATGTACCCCCTTGCCCCCCATGCCCAGCCTGAGTGAATGAGGGAGGTGCAACACACAGATGGGGCCCTCCGTCCTGCCCAGCAGTCCTCAGTCACACCTGGCTACAGTCAGACTGACACCAGCATTTCTCTCCTCTCTTTTCAGGAGCTGCCTATTGCCAGTTTATGGACATGCTCTTTCCGGGCTGCATTAGTTTGAAGAAAGTAAAATTTCAAGCAAAGTTGGAGCATGAGTATATTCACAATTTTAAACTTCTGCAAGCATCGTTTAAGCGAATGAATGTTGATAAGGTAGGAAACTAACTTAGACCTCCGTAAAATGCATGGTCTTTCCTCAAAATTGTTTTTGTGCCAAGATGCAAAAATGCAAAGACGTATCAATGGTGTATATATCTTGATCTTGTCAAAGTAGTTTGGGGTCTGTTCCTAGCATAAAGTATCAACCCTCACTTCCCATATTTGTAGTAGGCTTTCATTGAAGGAATTCTCTAAACTTACAGCTAAAGTCCTCTAAACTTATGGATGAAGTCCACTCAGTGTCCGCCTACTTCCTGTTATGCAAATACACGCATAAGCCATATTCCGTATCTGCATGCTTTCAGTTACGCAAATACACACATAAGCCATATTCTGTATCTAGGATATATTTCTTAGAGGGAATAGTTTGGGAAGAAAGGAATTTTGAATAAGGGGAAAGAAAAAAACAACGGAATAAACAAAACTTCTTGGCATCAATAGTAGCAGTAACTAGGCCATGGAAATCAAAAATGTAAATACTGTTACAAGAGACAGGTTAAAGGAAATGAGAAAAGTTTGATAAACTGTACATGTTTTTAATGTAATATCTTCCTAAACCAAAGCATTCTTACCAAATATTAAAATCTTTGCCTCTGGTTTTCTCATAATTTTTTTTTCAAGAGACTTACCCCTAACAGCTCAACCTTTTGGAGTCATTTCAACTATGTCCTTTGCTGTGGTTAATTTCCTGTTAGCTCCTTCCATATGCATTGGAAACCAAGCTACATAGGTTCTCCTTACTTATTAACAGTATTACTTCTCCATACATGCTCCTAGATCATAAAGGAAAACACTCACTCATAAATAGCTATCCAACAAATTAGGGCATTCTACATTCTGTGGAAGCATAGACAGAGTGGCTGAGCCATTGTTAAGAATGTTGAAGATAAAATTCTGGTGCAGGGAGACTGGCCTTGATCACCTTTGTTAGCCTCTCTAGCTTAATATGCTATGATTCCACCCAAGGGTCCTTGGAGAGGCATTTGTCCCTATGAATGCTTGTCAGAGCATGACAGCACGTGGGAAGTGTCTGTGTGAAGATTTGCTTACCATCCCAGATTTTGAACTTTGGCCCCCCAGAACTTCCATTTGGATAGGGGATGTAAAATTAAGTCAATAGAAGTGAGTGCCTACTTGGAACAGTTACGGTAGTAGTCGCGCCATCATCTAAAACTGGTTCTAAATGTTCACGTTTGGCAGAAAACAAAATATATAGCATGTTAATTAGAGGGCCATATTCCCTAAGAAGGTATTTAAAAATCATTAATTGGCATAAACAAAAGTTATAAATCAGAAAACATGACAATACTTAGCACAATAAAAAGTCAGCTACTAAGTGCATGTGTGGAAGGAATTCTTCAGTGCGGGCGGGCTTCATTGAAGCTTGGGAGTGGAGAGAGCCGCATCCAAGTCTCCCTCACTGGGAGAGTCTTCACGAAAAATGTGCCCCTCTCCCAAAGTTTGTTTCTCTTTATTTTGCTCCATAACTTGAGTTCTTTTCAGTTTTAGCTTTGATAAAAACATTTCAGAAAAATCTGTTGCTAATGGTTTAGTTTAATGGGTGGCCTAAAATGCTTCAGGTGTTTTTTTCCTTAACGTGGTCTTTGATGTTTGAGGTCTTTCTCTATTTTTAAGTGGTCCCGATCATCCATTTTAGCATATCCGTGGTATCCAGCCCCTGAGGTGGCAAAGCCTTGCTGAAAATTTAATTTATATGGCTTCTGTTCATATTATTACTCTGCGAAGCTGTGTGCTTTGAATGCTGGGTTTGTGTCTGAATCGTGTACCTGTGATCGGACTCACTCCCCAGCTTCGTAGCTCTCGTGGCCTACATTCAGCTAGGATTCTCACTCAAAAATGAGGAAGTCAGAACCTGATAATGGCGCAATTTGCATAACTCTTTTTTTTCCATTTTCCTTCAAAAATAGCTGCCCACTGAAGTAAAACTAATGAGTCACCCCACATCTCATCTTGTCATAATCCTGAAAGTTCCTGCACAACCTCTAAAGGGAATACCTATTGGCTGTCTAGGTTGCCAGTAGTGTTTCTCCATGAAGAGCGAAGATCTGTCTCAGAAATTGATGTGAATATAGTGCAGAATGCCTTCAGTGACTCCCCCAGTCAGACCCCATTTCTGTCCTTCTGCTCCTCCATGGCACGTTAGCTGTGCTCCTGTGTAGCCAATCTCACGACCCAGAGATTGTGACCTGAGCCGAAATCAAGAGTCGGACACTTAACCGACTGAGCTACCCAGGGGCCCCGCAGGCAGTTGTTTTTAATGCTCATCTCTTTGTATCGTGTAAAAACAACAACAACAACAACCAGGAAAGTTTATTTTGCTTCATATGAACCATTAGATAAGCGTATGTTTGCATTGATTTAAGTCTTATTCACTTTGTCTGGTAGCTATAATCCTTACAGGAGTTCATTCCAGCATTGCTAGACCAAGTGTTAGAAAGAAATATGGAAAGTCCGTCAATCTTGAAACAGCAGAACATCCCAGGCCCATTTTTGCAGGGAGATGTTTGAGTAATTAAATACATGATGAGGAGGATCAGCCCCTCTTGACAGCTAAGGGTATTCCTTATTTCGTCTCATTTGTTCAGAAGTGTGAAATAATTCAAAAGAACCACTTACAGCATTTTAGTTTAACTTTTCTTTAATACGATGGAAAAAAAAAAAAAAGGCGAATTCTAGAACATAGCTAGCCAAGAAGCTGTGGGGAGACCAGTAGTCCGTAATTGTGGACATGTACGAAACAGTTAGAGGGAGCCCCTTGGTTGTGGTAAATACACACAGGGTCATGACTCACGGCAATTTTGTATTGCAGGTGATCCCAGTGGAGAAGCTGGTGAAAGGGCGTTTCCAGGACAACCTCGATTTCATTCAGTGGTTTAAGAAGTTCTACGATGCTAACTACGACGGGAAGGAGTATGATCCCGTGGAAGCGCGGCAAGGGCAAGACGCAATCCCTCCCCCCGACCCTGGCGAACAGATCTTCAACCTGCCCAAAAAGTCCCACCACGCAAACTCCCCCACTGCAGGTATCAGGACAGGGAAATCCAACAGTTGCTTTCCTTTTGGGAAATGGCTCTGGTTCATCTGCGCTCTCCTGTGTTGGGTTGATTCTTCCCAGCAGGCTCTTTATGCCTCTGGATTTGACCACATTATCTTCCCAGCAGTGCCTTATCTGTAATAAGTCTAATGATGGTGATTTAAACTACTAAAAAGGCCGAGTTACTCACTTTTTATCATTCAAGCTGGGCGTCAGGATCGTACTCCAGGGATCGATTTCATTTTTTTGGTATGTTTTTCTGAAAAATATCAAGTCTGTTTAGATTTCAACTGAAATATTTTTACAGCTTAATTGCTGGCTGTAGAAACCAGGGTATAAACCAATTTGTTTAAATATGAATAATCTATAATCTTTCAAAGGAAAGTCAAGAAATATGCATCCTATCTCCTCTATGGCCGGTGCCAATTTTTATGTGATAATATTCAGCAAGACCTCATTGTATCCAGCTTGGTCCAAAAGTGAAGTCATTGGGGATGGATACCTAGAACTTTAAAATCTTTTAAACTTTTGTGGATAAAATCCTTCAAAGATATAAACATCCTTCCATAAAACATAGACTTTATCAAGCAGGAGGGTGTTCTTGTAGAAATTGAGGTCATTATTACACAAGTTGCAGTCCTGGACAGTTAAACAATGAAATGCTCAGAAACTACTTGTTCCATCCTAAAAACCAGTGTTCACGCTTGTTAAATCAATAACCTTAATTTGGTAAACAGTACAAATTCCTTATTTATGCCCAATCAGAATGGATAAGAGGTGGCCGGAAAAATACTAATACTGAACAATACAGGCATCTTGTAGAGGCTAGAGGGGGTCCCTCTGTGAGGCTTCCACATATCCATGTCATTGAGGCTGGCAGTGTGCCCTCAGTGGGGAGGGGAGAGACTGGCTTGAAGAACGCTAGCATTTCATGTTTGGGCAGACAAGGAAGGGTTTGCACAAGAGGAGGGAAGATGCCACAAAGATTAAAGGAAATGAAGGAATGACTTGTCAAGGAAGCAGAAGGAAGGGAACAGAATGGCCAACAGTGTCTCAGTTTGTGGAGGAGTCAAGTAAAATGAGGACGGGAAGAGTCCATTGGATTTCTCAACTTAGGGGTCACTCAGTGGAATGATGGGACCCAGATTGGGTAGAGGACTTGAGGAAGGAGATTAAGATAGCATAAAAATCCAGCTTTGAAGCCATAGAGTGAATGAGTTTATATAGAATAAACTAATCTAAGCACAGATATTCTGGAAAAGGGACAAAAGGAAGCTGAGAAAAAAAGACATGAACATCGGGAAGAAAACTAGGAAAACTCAGCATCAGAGAATGAACAGTAGGAAATTTCTGGAAAGAGGGATCACCAGCAGTGCAGAATATTAATTGTGGGGAGCTCAAATAGGATGAAGCCTGAACAGAGGCCAAAGATACCAGGCTTCCAGGAGGTGAGGAATAATCCTTGAGAGAACTGGTCTGTTAAGATGCTGAGCGCGTAAACCTAGATTCCAAGAGACTGGATAGGAGCGTGGCCTCACAAATGGCAAAGTCACGCAGTAAGAGTAGACTCCACTTTCACCAAATTTGTCAGGAAAATAAATTGAGGAAAAATGTTGAGTTGTTGTGGGAAAAGCTGACAGCCTCAAGAAGTGAGATTGGAAGGAGCATGGTGTTGTCCTTGATCTGTTTTTGTTTGCTTTCAGGACAAGGCACAATGGGCAGGTTTGTAAGGTGAGCAAAAGTTCCATGGGAGGAGAAATATTTGATGATAGGAAAAAGGCGAAATTTGTGGAGCCAGGACCCGTAAGCCAGAGGTAGAAAATGAGCTCAAGGGTGTTGATACAAACTTAGAGAGGAAGGGGAATTTTATTTTTATTTTATTTTAACAAGTGCTGGGGAGAGAGAGGTTGGGTGAAAAGCCACAAGGAGTTTGGGGAATAAAAATTTACGGCAGTTCAAATTGGACTTCAAGTTTGGTATCAGAAACTTGATCAATGCAGTAGATGTGGGTAGAGAAGAAGAGTGGTGTTTTGTGCAGCGTGGGGGGTTTGGTGGGCAAATGGAGTAGGAGGACATGGCTGGAGGGGAGACTTCAGGGCACTTGGCATTTCTCATCTTAGGGTCTTTTTCTAGAGCTCTTAATGGTGTATAGATCCATCTTAAAACTCCACTGCCACTTTTTTTTCCCCCCACGTTTTTTAGTAGTGAAATCAGACAGGCTTCAGAAATTTATTTTTCTTCCACAATCACAGCGTGTCCTTGGATTGGCACCACTGCTCCTGCTCCCCCAGCCCCACCGCCCGTGCTGCTGCCTTGGCCTTGTTCTCTAGCTGCTCCCCCATTGGTCTTTCTCAGAAGCCGCAGAAGTGTGTGCTGTTTTGATAGAATGTCCGTGAACCTGAAACAAATACATTTCTTTCAGAGCTTAACCTCTCTGGTAACAAAGCTCAGGAAACACATTGAAGTCAACAGGTAATAAATAGGGTTTTTAATGTTCCAGAAGGCAGTAGTTCTTACGACTCATGTTCCTAATACCTTGACCATGTGCACCTCGTTGGTCTTAATCAGGAGGAGAGAATATTTTCAAAAGTCAAACCAATCATAACCTTTTTATTAAAATAGGTTCTGTCTCCTGGACATTGTGGGATGGAAAAACTGTAGTGTGGAAAAAATTATAGCAAGGTATATATCACATGTAGAACATTGTTTTAAAAGCTATAGTAAGTGAAAGGCTCCTATAAAGACAGTAAGACCTCATTTTTCTTGAGGTCATGTATCCAGCTCTTGGGAATACAGCCAAGAAAATGTAAGTCAACATATCTTCCAAGAGTCAGAATAGGTATTGTTAAATCTGTGATATAAAATGTATAATTATAACAAACATGGGGGTATGGTTTCACCACACATCACGTGTCAGGGCAGGGAGGCCACTGATAGCAATAGAAAATGTAAGCATCAGTAAAGCAAGAGCTGAAAGACTGCAGAAAGCTTGCTGAACAGCCCAACAGCCCGAGTGCCTTATTAGAGAATCACATAGCTCCACGCCTCTCCGTATCCCTCAGGGTCGGTGGGCACCAGAGTGTACTAATTGATACACTCAGAGCCCCCACTTCTAATCCTTAAGATTCTGTTTAACTTTCTGTTAATCATCTCCACCACGAATGACTTACAGTCTCTAAAGTGGCCTCCTGCCTCTGGTCTGAAACCATTCAGGGCCATCTTCTCTGTATACAAGTCCGATTTGGTCCATCCAAACTTGAAGACAACATGCGTGACGCTGAGGTGAGGGTCCGCTCCCTGGGAATTCTCCAGTCCACGTCACAGTGATGCCGTGTCGGGGACGTTCAGCAGTCATTTCTGTCCCGCCTCTAAACCTTTCTCAACCATCCGCATTAGTGGAAGTAAGCAATGGCTGGTATAATCAAAGCAGGAGATCACCCCTGTCTTTTCATTTCGCTTTGGGATTCTTTATTTCGCAGTGGATCTTTCTCCCCAGATACTTCCTTAGGCCGATATTAAAAGTAACTTGCATGTCCTGACTGTAATCCATGAGGAGCAGGAGACGCTCCGAGCATCTTGTGCCGAAGGGCCCATATGAGAGCGGAAATACTGTCATGGAATGGATCATCCACGTGTTGATAATTAAGTGCTGTCTACCTTGGCAAAAAAAGAAAGAAAATTTTTTTCATCCTACAGACTCCTATAGCCATGCTCCGTGGGTTGTTTGCTTTTGTATAAAGTAGATGCCCTCCACACACTCAGTGCATTCGGCTGTTGTGAGAACGTGCTGGATTTTTCTGCCAGTTCATTACAGACACAGAATATCCTTTGCATCTTCAGAGAAGCCACAGAGCCCACTAGTGTCTGTGCGGTTGGGTGACTTTGCTGCACCTGCAGCCGGCTTTGGCATAAGCAGAGGCTGCCTGGCGAGTTGTTCTCTCCATATTCTGCAGAATCGCATCTCTAATTGCGTGTGATCTACCAACGAGGAGTAAGTGTTAGAAGAGACATTTTCACAATGGTAGATCTCTGTTGAGTGCATATATCAGTGTGAGTCAGGATGTTTGTAAGTGCATTGCAATGAGCCTAATCTGCAACTCAAGAGAGCCATCAGGGTGGGGGGATTGAGTTGTTAAGTGTGAGCACTTCCTAAACTTGAAAGGAAATTGGAAGTTGCGGTTCCTATAGCAACCACAGCTTAGACACATTGCAAATTCACATATATTAATGTATTTAAATCAAATTCTCATCTACAAATATAGTGTGATGGATTTAGAGTTGCTATGGAAATTGAGTCTGTGCTTTCTCTTTTCCTTGGGGACTTGAGTGTTCCAGCCTTAAAATGAGATCAATAGAAATATTAGATGGTTTCAAAAAGGAAGCAATCTAAGAAGTATAGTGGGATAAAGGATTTGAACAGTCATACTTAAATCCCTAAATGTAGCTATAAAGAAATCCTAACGGAATTTTTCCAAATCTATGAATATGTGAATGCTCTCTCAATTATCTTTAATTTGGGTTCTCTATGGATGTTCCTAGGATCTTAACAAGGTGACCAGGTTAATTGGTTTATTTGTTGACCACCTGTAATCTAAGTAAGCATTACCTGTCACTTTCTTTGGGGAAAGAAGAGTTGCTTTTACTTTCCCCAAAAGTTTATTCTGTTTTGTGTTTTTAGGAGAGACAATGAAATGTGGCAGTTTGGTGATTTTGTCCTTGTTCTGGTAGAGATTATATGGCCCAATATATGGTGTCTCTTAGTACCATGTGCTCTTGAAAAGAATATGTATTCTGCAGTTGTTGGTTGGTTAGTGTTTTAGAAATACCAGTTGGATCAAGGTAGTGGATAATGTTACCCAGATCCTCTATGTTTTTACTGATTTTTGTTTTTGTCTAATTCTAACACTTGCTGTGAAGAGGGCGTTACATCGATTGTGGAATCGTCTTTTCTGCCTTCAGTTCTCTTAATTTTTGTCTTCTGTCTGTAGGGCTCCATTATTAGATGCATACATATTTACGATTAAGTCATTCCAGTGAATTGACCGTTAGATTTTATGAGGTATCCCTCTTGATCTTTGTTAAAACTTAGGGGTTTTTTTGTTTGTTTTAAAGATTTTATTTATTTGACAGAGACAGCCAGAGAGGGAACACAAGCAGGCGGTATGGGAGAGGGAGAAGCAGCCTCCCCGCTAAGCAGGGAGCCTGATGCAGGGTTTGATCCCAGGACCCTGGGACTGTGACCTGAGCCCAATGCAGACGCTTAATGACTAAGCCCCCCAGGCACCCCAAAACTCTTAGTTTTGAAGTCTATTGTATCTGATACTAAACAGCCACTCTACCTTTCTTATGCTTACTGTTTGCTTGGTGTATCTTTCCCCATGATAAGTTAAATTTCTATGTCTTTGACTTTTTATATTTGAAGTACCTCTTATAAAAAGCATATAGTTGGGTCTTGCCTTTTTATTCATTCTCATAATCTCATAATCCAGTCCATTACAATTTAATGTAATTATTAATTCAGCTGGATTTAGGTCTACCATATTATCATTTGTTATCTGCTTGTCCCCTCTGGTTTTTGTTTCTCTTCCCCCAGCCCCCCCCCTTTTCTTAAAGTAGGCTCCGCACCCAGCTTGGAGCCCAACATGGGGCTTGAACTCACAACCCTGAGATCAAGACCTGAGCTGAGATTGAGAATCGGGTGCTTAACCAACTGAGCCACCCAGGGGCTTCTGTTTCTTATGATTTTCTTTTTTTTTAGTCTTATTGTGCAATAATTGATGTATATCACTGTATGAGTTTAAGGCATACAGTATGATGGTTTGATTTACACGTATTGTGAAGTGATCACCACAATAGCTTCAGCCAACATCCATCTTCTCATAGAGATACAATAAAAAGAAACAAATCTCTCCTTGTGGTGAGAACTCTTGGGCTCTACTCTCTTAATAACTTTCTGAGAGATCATACATCAGTGTTAGCTGCAGCCTTCATGTCGTACGTTACATCCCTAGCACTTACTTATCTTATTATAGCTGGAAGTTTGTACCTTTTGGCCACCTTCTTGCAGTTCCCCTCCCCCTGCTCTCTGCTTCTGGTAACCACAAGTGTGATCTCTTTTTCTGAGTTTGGTGGTTTGTTTGTTTTAGAGAGTCTACATGTGAGATCATACAGTCTTTTTCTTTCTGTCTGATTTATTTCACTTAGTGTGATGCCTTCAAGGTCCACCCATGTTGTTGCAAATGGTAGGATTTTGTTGTTTCTTTTATGGCAGAAAAATATTCCTATGTGTGTCTGTCCCACAGTTTATCCATTTATCCATAAACGTTTAGATTGTTTCCATGTCTGTCTGCCATTATAAATAACGCTGCTGCGAATATGGGGGTGCAGATACCTCTCTGAGGCGCTGTTTTCATTTCCTTTGGATAAATAACCAGAAGTAGAAATGATGGATCATGTGGTAGTTTTATTTTTAATTTTTTGAGCATCCTCCTTGTGGTCTTCCGTAGTGGCTGTATCAATTTCCATCCCTACCAGCAAGCAGGGCACAAGGGTGCCCTTTTCACCACATCCTCGCCAGCATTTCTTCTTTCTTTTCTTTTGGTGATGGCTGCTCTGATCGGCATAAAGTGGCATCTCATTGTGGTTTTAATTTACATTTCCCTAATGAATGCTTATGTTCAACATCTTCTCATGCACCTGTTGGCCTTTCATACATCTTTGAAGAAATGTCTGTTAAGGTCCTTTGTCCACTTTTTAAAATGGAGGTGAGTTGCTTGCTTTTTTGTTGTTGGGTTATATGAGTTCCTTATTGTATTTTGGGTATTAATCTCTTGCCATGATACATGATATAATCTCTTGCCATGTCTGCCAGATACATGGTTTACAAACACTTTTCCCACTCTGTAGGTTGTCTTTTCACTTTGTTGATGGTTTCTCTTGCTAAAGCAGAAGCATTTTAGTTTGATGGAGTCCCACTTAACTGTTTTTTGTTGCCTGTGCCTTAGGTGCCATATCTGTATTCTGGAATTTAAAAAGTATTGTACATTCCTTCCTAATTTGTTGCTTCCCTACCTATATCTCTTCGCATTAGTTTTTTTTTAGTGGTTGCTCTAAGAATTACAATATATATACTTACCTTTTCACTGTGGACTTAAACATCATATTTTATCTCTTGATGTAAAATGTGGAATCCTGGCAGCCCTTCCTCCTGCTGTCCTTTGTTATACTTGTCATCTGTCTATTACTTCCACACGCATCATAAATCCCGCAAGGCAGCGTCACAACTTCAGCTTTAAGGCGGCATTGCTCAGTTTGTGGCTTCTGAGCATTTCAGATGTGCTTGTTCTACACTGAAATGTGCTGTGTGTGTAAAAGGCTTGCTGGCTTTGGAAAACTAAGTGTGAAGAAAATGAATATAAAACCTCTAATAATTTTGTTGATCACATGTAGAAATTATATTCTGTATATATTGTATATATTTGCACATATTAAAATAAATGTCCTTAAATTTTTAAATTACAAGATTAACATTCCATTTCTATGAGGCAGTACTATTTTAACCAATCATATGTATTTTAAAGAAATTAAAAGAAAAAATAGGGGGCTTTTCCCCCGAAGTTTTTAGCATTTCCCCTCTTCTTCGGTCATTCCTGTAGACCTGAGTTCCCTACTGATTTCATTTCTCTTCAGAACAGGTCCAGTGGCAACGAATTCTTTAATTTCCTTTCTCTGTAAATGTCTTTATTTTACCTTCATTACTGAAAATTTCCATAGATAAAGAACTCCAGCGGATCATCCTTTCTTCGTGCACCTCAGAGCTGTTGTTTCAGTGTCTGTGGCCTCCAGAGATAAGAAGTGCTTGCTCATTCTAATCATTCTTCCCCTGCACGCAGGAAGTTGTTTTTCTCTGGGTGCACTCCAGATTCCCTTTATCTCTGGTTTCCAGTAGAGTGCCTGGGATGTGCCTAACCATGGTTCTCTTTGAATTTATCTCATTTTGGAGTTCATTTAAGCTACTCAAATCCCAAAGTTTATGTATTTTACCATATTTAGGAGATTTTCAGCCATTATTTCAAATATTTTTTCATCTCTGTTCTCTCTGTCTTCTCCTTCTCGGACAACATTTATCCATATGTTGGAGCTTTTGAAATTATTCCTTAGGTTCCTTAGGTGCTGTTCACTTTTTCCCCAACATTCTTTCTCTTCTTTACTTAATACAGCTTCAGGTTACCCTCTTTTAACTCTGTCTCCTCTCTTCAATTGAGCATTTTTAAAATTTCAACTATTGCATGTTTTCAGTGGTAATTCACTTTTTTCTTTCTCTATTGATATTGTCTACCTTTCATTTATTACGACCATCTTTCACTGACTGTGGTTATGTAGTTGCTTTTAAGTTCGTGTCTGCTGATTCCACCATTCCGACCTCCTCGCGACTGGCATCTATTGGTTTTGAGAACGTGTCACATTTTCCTGGCTCTTCATAGGTTGATCAATTTTGGATTGTATCATAGACATTGTGATGTTTTGTTAACATTGCAGCTTTTGGTGTCTTGCTCCAAAGAGCGTTGATGTTTTTGGTTTAACAGGGACTCAGTTAGAGTCCAAGTAAAAAGTACTCAAGAAGTTAAATTTCACTGAGCGGGTCCAGAAAGGCCTGTGCCTTCACAAAGGACTTCCTTTTCCTCATTACTGGCAAAACCTATGTCTTCACTTACCTTTTGGGAAAAGACTGCCCTTAAACACAAATGTTGCTCTCATCCCAAAGCCATTATTTATTCCAAGAAAGGCATTTTCCCATTTTTGCTCTTTAGACCAAACCAGTCCATGATGGCATTTGATGTCTGAGCCATAGGGGAGGCTTGTCCCTTCCTGGTCTCCTTCTTGTCCCTTCATGGTCTCCCCATCAAGATGAGTCACATCTGTTTATTCGTACTCCCACTATTATTAACTGTCCTCACAGCCCCCCATCATCTAACCATATACTGTACCGCCCACATACCTGCTCACTTCTTCAAGGATCAAACATTCGTCTTAAGAGCTCCTGTAATACCAACTCAAAACAAGAGGTGCCATTTTACTAGTCCCATAATCAGCAAGAATTGTTTCCCAGGAGCTGCTAGCATGTCTTATTACGTGAACACTCGGTAATGAGTAATTACTTTCACTCCTTCCCTGCCCTGTGTTAGCACTGCATCCCCTTGGTCTCCTGCTAGTTCAAAACCACCCCGTCACTAAGCTGCCTTCCAGGTAATGGCTGCTCAGGGGAAGGAGAAGGGTGTTGGTGGTTTTGTTCCTCCAGTTACACGTCTGTCTTGTGTAAGATACGTAAGATGCACCACTGGGCATCGGGATACGTTTCTCCTCAAAGAATAATTGAAACTGCATTTCTCAACCTGTAATGATAAAACCACGGCACATGGTATGAGCAGGGCCTTGCCCCAGGATATGGGCTGTGAGTTTGGATTATTGAGAGCACAGAGAGGACCAGAGACATGAAGAATGCAGGAGCTTCAGATAGGAATCTTCTGGCGGTATCTGAGGCCAACGCCAAGAACCTTCTTCCTAGGAGCAGGCATACATTTTTCATTGCCATCTCAATGTGTTTGCTTACTGAAACAGCATCTTTGACAGGTATTTACTAACTCAGTGTACAACCTTTAGTTATTTTGGCTTTTTGAAATCAAAATAGGACCTAGTTTTGCATAAAACTAGAGTCATTGAAAGCTTAGAGATCAAAACCTACAACCATCATCCCTTTCTTTGAGGTGGGGAAACTGCGGCACAGAGAGGGTCTGTAACTTGCCAGGGTCAGACACTAGAAATGGGGGCCCCAGAGTTTAAAGTTTGACCCTGTGATTCCAGAGCCTACACTCTTTTTTTTTTTTTTTAAGATTTTATTTATTTATTTGACAGAGAGAGATCACAAGTAGGCAGAGAGGCAGGTAGAGAGAGGGGGGGAAGCAGGCTCCCTGCTGAGCAGAGAGCCCGATGCGGGGCTCGATCCCAGGACGCTGGGATCATGACCTGAGCCGAAAGCAGAGGCCTTAACCCACTGAGCCACCCAGGCGCCCCAGAGAGCCTACACTCTTAAAAGCATTATACTGCCTCTGAAATATCATGGCTACGGTCTTGTTTTATGTTCTTATCTCCTCCTCGCACTCTTCTGAACTGCAGTAAATTTTCACAAACCACATTCAAATTGCACAGCCTAGGGAGGGCCTAAAAGACTGCTGTGCCCTAATGGCTTGAAACAGAGCACATGTTCAATTTGAATGGTATTTGTTTTTTAAAATAGCAATAATTTTGAAGTTTATAAGTGGTCTCATGCATCCTTGCAACAGGTTCTTGGTGGGCGTTCCTCCCTCTTCTGTAAACTCATCAGTGCAGGAATCACTGACCCCCGAGCAGAAATGTGCATGAAGCCTGGCGTACTGAGCCCCCGATGAGTGGGATTACCAGTCTTGGATTTCTTAATCCTTTGATTCAAATCCTTCTCTGAGTAGACGGTCTGGGTGATTTCAGAGGGAAGAATATAATACGCCCCTCAGACAAAACCGGCACGTGTTTCAGCACGCTGTCCCCTGCTTCCCTCCCACGGGACTCTGCCAAGGACCGAAGGCTGCCTTTGTTGTCCCACCTGCAGCTGGGGAGCCAACCCTCCTGGTCCTTCCGTAAACAGCACTGAGCCCTTTCATAACCAGCATCAGATCATTTTTATTGCTTTCTAGCTATGCTGAAATACTAATTGGCTTTGCACTAAATTCCACAGGTTACTCTGATCATCCCTTTTCTCTCCAAAGGAATAATAACTTGGTGTTTGGCTTCTTAACCTCACAATAAAACTTGCATGGCCTCAAAAAGCAATGACTTAGCATTTATTCTCAGTTTTCATAAACAGAATATCACAGGTCACCCATGCACCTGTTTTTCTTCCCTTTGTCACTTGGTATGTTGGGCAGGAATAGAAAACAGTTTTGACTTTGAAGAATTTTCTAGACTCTCTTTGAATTGGGTGAACTAAAATATCAGCCAGTTCTGTCTTGCTCAGTCATTTTTTTTTTTTCCATTTGCCTGACACATAGAAGGTTCTCATTTAGAATTTGTTGAATTGATTTAAATTGAATCACTGCATGTCCATTTGGATCCAGGAAGATGCAATCCATAAGCTGATACATGGCTCTTCTTGACATTTCCTGTCACTTCTGTCCCTGAGGAGCCCCTGTATTATAGCTCAGGAAATAGTGTGGTGCCCTCCACAGTAGCTCCAAAAATAATTTCTTAAATAGCAGCTCCTATATAATGGACTCTTTTTTTTTTTTTTTTTTTAATGAAAGCTTTACTTAAATTCCCATTCATTCAGTCTCTCAACATGTATTTTAAGTCACTGTAAGAGGTTCTGGAGATACCTGGATTCTGGAGATACCGTGATTCAAGGAAGGTACAGTCTTGTGACAAAAAATGGCAGTAAATAGGCAGTAGCCGTCAAGTGAGGTACATGCTGTCAGGGTGTGTAGGAAGACCCCGTGAGCTGGTCTTACATGAGGGAAGAGTGAGATTGGACTGAGACTTGCTGAACAAGTAGAAGTTAGCCAGGTCAAGAGTAGGACAGGAGCGCCGCAAGCAGAAAGAGCAGAATGTTGACGTCAACAGAGAGCAAGCCTATTGAGTGAACGGCACGTTGTTCCGCGTCAGTGTTGAGATTGTAAGGCTGTGGAGGTGAGTGGGGCACTCGGATGAGTTGAGAGGCCGTCTCCATGTTGTGCTGCTGCAAAACACCCGCTACAAACTTAGCAGCATAAAACAGCACACGCGTATTGTCTTCTACCTGCTGAAGTCTGGGCCCCGCTTAGCTGTGTTCTGTGCCTTAACACAGGCAGCAGTTCAGGGGTCTGCTGGGGCTCTGGTCTAATAGAGGCTTAACCAGGGTGCGCTCTCTCGGGTTGTGGCCGTTGCTTTCAGGCTGCAGAACGGAGGCTTCAGTCCCTTGCTGGCAGCTGCTCTCAGTTCCCAAAGGCCACCTGCAGTTCCTCACCACGTGGGCTTTTCCAGCATTCAGGCTTCTTCAAGGCCAGCAGGAGGATTCTCGCTAGCAGGTACGCTAGCCAAGCAGAGTTCGATAGATGCCGTCATCATGAGAGTCACCTCCCGTCACCTGTGCCCTATTCTCTCAGAAGCTAGAGGCGAGGGACTGTACAAAGGTGGGAATACGAGGTGAAGCTCATTGGGGGGAAGGGGTCACCTTGGGTTCTGCTGGTCACAGAGGTTTGTACTTTAAAGGGGGCAGTTGGGAGTCATTAAAAAGTTTTAAGGACAAGTTTGCTGTTTAGTAATAGAGAATCCATGCAGGGTGTAGAGTTACAATCCAGAAGACTAGCTAAGAGGCTGTTAAAACAGACGATCCGGGGAGGAGGTTGGCCGAAGCGAAGGTCATCGGCCATGTGGGTTACGGAGACTTTCTAAGGAGATAGAGTTGATGAAATTTAACCATTGGATGTGAGAAGGGAAGCCAAGGGTAAGTGATGCACACGTTTCTGGCTTAATGGTTGGTTGGTGGAAGTAGCCGGGGCCAGGAGCCACGTGCCAAAGAGGAGAGTAGAGGACTGCGGGGGGGCTCAGCCCTGGTTCTCACCCCGCTGAGCTCCAACTGCACCATGGCCTCAGACCCTGACTGTCTGTCTATCTCTCCTGTTGGCAAGGGAGTCTGGGTGTGATGGTGTTCATGGAGCTCAGCTGACTGGCCACCATCAGGAAAACAACCTCAAACACTGGTCTTGACCATGGAGTCAGTAGGTCTGTATCTACACACTCAAGTCATTGTGTTCCCCCCAAATAGCCGTCTTAATTTGTAACCCTTTGGCTTAGAGGACTGCTGTATGCCGGGAGTGCGGGGACGCTGCGAGGTCACGCTGCGAGGTCACAGCGATGCCTGTGTGTTTGCCTTCTTGATAGTCTGGCTACGTTTGCTGGGCTGTGTCAGCCACGAGCTTTTCTCATTGCTGCAGGGAACAGGCAAGGGGGTGTTCGCCTAAATGGCTGGGATTCTGAGGTGATTGTTTTCATGGGAGTGAGGGAGTCTCACCATTTGTAGAGAGAAACTGCTCGGAGGACAATTTGAACTAAGATAATGATTGGTTAGCACCTCCTGTGTTTCAAAGCACACTTCATTGTCTACCGAGATCTGAGAGGTAAGAAAAGCCAGTTTATCACAAGAAACACACACACCACATTTAGGTAACTTTTCAAAGGTTTGATTTTTTTAATACTTGAGCCATTTGAAGAGGAGGAGTTCTTTTGTGTATTTTTCCCCACTATGAAAAATTCTCTGAAACCATAGTGACTCAAGCAGAGCCTGGAAAATACTGGAGAATCACATGATGGCTAAAAATAAGCACATCATCTCCAGCAGGGACAGTAACCAGGGCAGAAGTAACTCAGTTTTGTGAACGCTCACACTGGCTGGACACGCTCGGTCCCGCTTGCCCATCCCAGGGCCGGGCTTTGTGACTCGTCGGGGGGAAGGAGCGCCCCCAAGGCCCTGGGGCTCTGGTCAGGGTAAGCCACACCCTCCCCAGGCCCCTGACTCTCGGTGTAGCTCACAGGCATGCACTCCCGGGACAGAATCAGTTAGCAGACTGTGGGATGCCCCCGAGCAGTGAGTCAGGAGGGACACAGGCTGACTTGGAGCTATTTTCTTCAGCCTCCTCCCACCCCCAGAATCAATAGCAGATGCATTGATCAGAGCAGGGCCTTTTGCTACTGTTCAGATGGCAAAATGTGAGTTGTATGCAATGGCCAGGCGTCTGTGCCTGTTTTAGAGGGTACATGATAGGCTTGTCTCGGCTGGAGCATTGGAAAGGACTTACCAGAGAGAACACTATCTTGAGTGCTCCCTGCTCACACCCAGGAGAAAGCATACAGCGGCCGCCTCAGTGGCCACTCATCTGTTCTCCACACAGCCTGCAGCTCGCGACACTCCTGTGCTCAGCAGCCTGCACTGGCTCCCCTCTTCCCTCACAAGGAAAGCCCATGTCCTAAGTCCTAAGCCCAGCCTCGGAGGCCCTAATGATCTGTGCCCCGGGCTTCCTGGGCTCCGGCGCCCACCTGGCTCCTGGACAGATGAGGCAGGGCTTTTGCCTGAGTGCTTGGCTCCTGGCTGGCCGCAGGGCCGCCTCCCCCCCTCTCAGGTCCCTCACTTTCTCAAGGAGGCCCTGAAGTAAGGGTTACTTCTATAACTGGCACATCCCTTTCAGGGATCCCAGAAGTTGCGACTGTGGAGTTGTCATAAGAGATGTAGGCTTCTTTGAGGAATGGGACTTCTGAACCAGGCAAACCCCCCCACATGTGCCTCACGTCTGTGCTGGACTGCCACAGGACCCCCACCAGCAGTGAACACTTAACTGTCCTTCCGAGGGGGCCGGAGTCTAGTGAGGCCCATGGAAGGCTTGTGGGTCTGAGAGGAGTTGAGACTGGAGAGAGATGAGTGGTGGATGCTCCGGTTCCCTGGAGAGGGTCCTGCAAATAGCTGCTCACCCACCCCACCCCTGCACTGCTCACCCCTGCCCTCCTCTACCTTTCTCTTTTCCAGAGCCTTTACTTGCTAGTTTACTGTGTTATTAATTATCCAGTTCCCCCTGTTAGAATGTAAATTCCACCAAGACCAGCATCTTCTGTTTTGTTCACTGATGTATCCCAACTGCCTATAGCTTGCCAGGTACACAGTAGGGGCTCAGTAAACATGAGCTGCGTGAATGAATGAGTCAAAGTAATTTAAGAAGGAACACAGAGACTTTGGCTACAGCCTGCTGATTTTCAAGATAGAGAGTAAATGGAACAGGAGAACTTACACCTTAGTGCCCACTGGTGGTTTATGGATTAAAAATTTTTATAGAGATTTTCTTTTTTTTTTTTTAAAGATTTTATTTATTTATTTGACAGAGATCAAAAGTAGGCAGAGAGGCAAACAGAGAGAGGAGGAAGCAGGTCCCCCGCTGAGAGGAGAGCCCGATTTGGGGCTCAATCCCAGGACCCTGGGATCATGACCTGAGCTGAAGGCAGAGGCTTTAACCCACTGAGCCACCCAGGTGCCCCTCATAGAGATTTTCTTGACAACCAGTTGAATTTTCTTATGACTTTAACAGTTTCGTTTTTGCTAGTCTAGAAATGGGAAACCTGTGTACCTCATCATTAGTTGAATCACCTCTCATCTGCTGAGTAATAATAATGTAAGCTAACATTTATTGAGTACCTACTATGTGCCAGGCTCTTGTGTAAGAACTTTCCATGTATGAACCCATGTGTTGTTCCCAGCTCCAGGAAACAGGCACTGCCATTCCAGTCTTTAACATAAGTCCCGGCAGCAGCCCAAGTCACACCACTCAGCCAGTAGCAGAGCCAGGACTCCCGGCTATAGGTTCCCCCCTACACCACTCTCCCAGCTTAACCATTGCCTCCCTAAGGGCAGGATGAGGGATAGCCATTTCTAGTCCACTCCCACACAGTTGATGTGCTTCATGCCAGGCTTCAAGGTACTCAAAAAAGGAGCTGCCCACTTTTACAAGCTGACACTGAAGTAGCAAAAAGAACCCAACTTTGCCACTGGCCGCACTGGTGACAGAGCCTGAAGGGCCATGAACTAGTAATTTCCGAATCAAAGGGCCAGCCTCTTAATAATCCCATGAGTCGGAGCCTCCCGGAACCCCCGCTACTTGCTGCTCCTTTTGGACTGACCTCCGGCCACTGAGGTGCTTTTCTTTTTTCGCCCTCAGAGAACAGATGACAGAACCTACCAAGGGAAGGTATGGAGCCATTTTTGAAGGAAAGGATCAGCTCTTGAATTTGCAGTAATCATAATTGTGGGGACTACAGTGGGACCACTCTGGTGTCCATTTTGTCACTGAGGAGGAAATCCTCTTCCTGTGGGAATCAGCTCTTCTCCTCAGTCCAGCCTCATACTCTATCCCCAGCAGTGGCTTTATTTACTTTTATTTTAACCAAGTTCATTATCTCAGTTAAAAATTAAAATCTATTTGCCAAGGTAAAGGGAATAAGGACATGAGGTCAGTTCATCCACAAATAACTGATCAGTGTAGGTACAGTGTATCTTCTGTCAAGTTTTAGGTCTGTGGGAGTTTGTTTTGTTTTGTCTTTTAAAGGTTTTATTTACTCGGGGGGAGAGAGAGCACGAGCACCAGCAGGGGTGAGGGCAGAGGGAGAAGCTGAGCAGGGTACCGAAAGTGGGACTTGATCCTGGGACCCTGGGATCATGACCTGAGCCAAAGACAGATGCTTAACCCACTGAGCCACCCAGGCACCCAGGGTTTTGTTTCTGAGCTATAACTGACATTCAGCCTAACAGTTTCAGGTATACAACATGACTGAATATTTGTATAGACTGTAAAATGGTCACCATGATAAGTCTAGTCAACATCCATCACCGCACATAATCACAATTCTTTTCTTGTGATAAGAACTTTGAAGATCTACCCTTTAGCAACTCTCAAGCAGACAGTGTATCTGATGCCCCCAGACTTGTTTTATAACCAGAAGTCTCTGCCTTTTGACCACCATCACCCATTTCACCCACTCCCCAGCCCCCGCTGCTGTGGGGTTTTTACTTGAGGGAGAAGGACCTGGGGGTGGAATGTGCTCTCAGTGTAGAGAAGCAGCTGGGGATGATGACCAGAAGACTGGTGCTTCCTGAGTGTCTGTGTGTGTGTGTGTGTGTGTGTTGTGGGCACGCACACGTGCACGTGCGTGTGCACTTGTTTTTAATGTCTCTGTGGTTCTTGTCAACAGTATTAACGTCATATTTTTAGCTCCTCTGTTTATGATTTTGGCAGAAGGAATACAGCAGATTAAGTGAGAAGAATTTTTAAATTCCATCAGAGCTCCGGCCGTGAAGGATAAAGCCAAGTAAAGTGCTTTTCTTTGCTTTAGCGTTATGAATTCCTTGGGCCTCATATGCCCCAAATGTAGCATTTTCTATAAACTTTAAGCTACTAATTATTGACATTAGACACAGTGATACTGTGGCTTCACTAAGGCAGTGAATAAGGCCACTCGGTTTTGTTTTGTTTTTTTACAACTATGGTTAAAAATGTCTTAGAATCATATTTATACACCAAATCCTAAAGGCATTAATTAAGACACAACTGCTCAAAGACTAGCATTGTAAATCATGTCCATATCCAATGAGTAAAGGCAGAGAATTACAGGGACTTGTACAGAATTTATGTCTATTTTCCTCCTCTTCTGAAACTCCTTTTTCTTTTGAAAGGGAAAATTAGGGAGAGAGAGAAAAGCTTGAGGGAAAAACAATTCTTGTAAAACAGGGCTACCACTAATTATGTTTTCAGGACATCACAAGCAGCTTGAAAAAAAAAATTGTGGAATGGTTGATAGCTGCAAGGAAAAAAAATCTCTATCTGCATTATAGCTGAAGTGCTGCCTCCCTTTAAAAGCTCTTGTGTAAATGTTTTTCGTGGAAGCATCGTTGAGCCAGGAGGCATGGGAAGGCACAGAAGCAGAGTCACCCTGAATTGGGGCACGTTCCGGGCAGCAGGAAGGCAGCTACTGAGGACCCAGATCTCTCAAGGCAGGATCAGAGGCTACTAAGGACAGTATTGGGTCATTTCACAAAGTTGGAATATAAATGGCAGTTTACCTAAAAGTGACCTACCAATGTTAAATTTGCTGACACTGATCATTATAATTTTCTTGGCATTTCCTTATTCTAGCAGCCCAGCTAAATGGGAGACACCCCGGCACCCCAGAAGCTGGGTACTCTTCAAGAGTACGGTGGTTTGAAAGGAAGACCGTGAGACTTTTAAAGCAAATAAACAAAAACAGAGTACTTAGCGGTCTAAAGAGTGTGATCTACTTTAGGATACTGTTTAGTATCCTCTTTAGGATACTAAACTTTAGGATACTTTAGGATACTGTTTCCTCTCCTAAAAAGTAAACCATGAAATCTTTAAACAGAATGAATGAAAGACTTCATTTTCATTTTTGTAAGTTTTATGATTTGGTATTTCTCTATGTGATAGCCGGGAGGGGTAAATGACTTCCATATCAAATAGCAGCTCAAGGATTTAAAGAGCTCACTTTACATATTTTTGAAAAATGAGCTTTTACTTTAACCCTTTAATTGTGTAGTTTTTTTCTTTTTTTTTAACTTGGAACCTCTGAAGACACTAAACTCTTCCACGCATCTTTCCTGTTCTTTGATTTCTTCCTTCCTTCAGAAGTCTGTAAATGCACAGGTGGCTGGCCCTGCCCTCTCACGCCCTCCGTCCACAGACATTTCACTCCCTGTGTGATCACTTTCTTTCCAAACAACTGAATCAGAATTTCAAAACCCCTGACTTTAACTTTCAGACACTACTTACTTCATCTGTAGCTAAATTGTTCCAATTCATTTTCCATGCCTTTGTCCGGCCTGTGAGTGACCATCCAGGGCGTGGTGGGAGCGATTCTTCCATCCTGCATGTAACAAGTACAGGCGCCCGAGGGCAGACCCCACCCCCACCCCTGCCCTGCAGCAGAGGATGCCAAGTCTGATTTTCTTTGTTTTCATCTTTCACCTCTCTGAGAGATCCACCAGCTGTGTGCGTGCGTACCAGGTGACAGACGGGGACTCCGTGCCCCGAACGACCTGGACAGGATCCATGAAACACAGGGGGCATTTTAAGGCCAAGACCCAGACCCAAGGCGAAGTTGGGCTCTGCCTGGAGCAAGTGATGTGGTTCCTTGGGAAGAAGCTGCGCCTGGGACAGTGTCTGTCCCTGCAGCCACTCCGGCCTGTCCCCCAGAAGCTGTGCCGTGTCTGCTGGGGGCCCCTGTTCCTCTGCCCGCCAGCTTCCGTGTTTATTTATAATAAGTTCTCTTTTCTGGTTGGTATCGTGGTCTTGGGGGAGGCTTTGGCTTGTCTGTGAGCCTTCCTCTTTGACTTCATATCTAACATTTTAGGTTTTCTTCAAGCTGCCTTTGATGATGTTCTAGAAATATAACTCATGGGAACCTGGGTGGCTCAGTGGGTTAAAGCCTCTGCTTTCAGCTCAGGTCATGATCCCGGGGTCCTGGGATCGAGTCCCGCATCGGGCTCTCTGCTCAACAGGGAGCCTGCTTCCTCCTCTCTCTCTGCCTGCCTCCCTGCCTACTTGTGATCTCTGTCTGTCAAATAAATAAATAAAATCTTAGAAAAAAAAATTTTTTTAGAAATATAACTCATAATAGCTTTGTTTTACAAACAATCAGCTTCTGTTCCTTCCATGTTTTTCTTTCAAAATTTGCATGAGACTGGGTAAGGCAGGGTACAGGAGTGAGTGATGACCATACGTCCGCTACTGCACGTGGCCCCATCGTCACTGCTGACCTACCTGGGGAGAAGGGCCCAGCGTGGGTCAGCCACGCTCCTGGGGAGCCCCTCCTGCAGGGCTGTTTCCTTCAGGAGAGGCCGAGGAGAGTTGGCCCAGCACAAGCTAGCTTGCGCCTCTGTACTCAGAGTTAAACGTTTACAGTGACTTACAGTGATGTCCCTACTTGTACTTTGTCCTGATCCCAAGCGATAGCCAAAGGTAATCTTGAAACCAAGTAAGAGCTCACCTTGTGGGAGGCCGGTGATGTTTTCCTTGGGTTTCCTGCAAGTGTTGCCGGTGCGTGCTGTCATCGACTTTGACGTTGGCATCAGCTCCCCGAGCTGTCGCTGGTAGGTTTATCCTGGATGGCTCTCTCTCCTAGGAGTTCTTTTAATGTATTATAAAAGCTTGTATTGAGTGTTGCCTCTGGGTCAGGCACGGAAATTGGCCTTGGGAACATAAAATGGTAAACAAAACAGATGCAACTCCTACTCTGCCATGTTTAAGTCTCCTGGGAGAACAGGCCTAAGGCAAGGGCCACTGCGTTGCCGGGGACAGGTGCTGCGGCCTCCCAGAGCAGCAGCATCCAAGCTCAGACCTGAGATGTGGCGCTTAGTCACTCAGAGGAGGGGAACAGGAGTGATTCTGGCAGAGGGCTGCCAGCCTGAATCCTACTGTGTGGTCTGTAGTCAGGAACGCTGCCTCGTCCCTGAGAAAGTTAAGTGTGGCCTGGCCTGGCCATTCTGACTCCGCTGTCACTCCGTGAGACCCCATGAGCTCCCGAAGAGCAGGGATCTCTGGCACGACGTGCTTCGTGGTAGGCCTGGATAAGCATGTATTTAGTAAATAAGAGGTGTTGAACATTGTCTTGAAGCTGCTTTCTGTTGGACTTTATTGGTATTAAAATATGATATACTGCTTATAAAAAGGTCTGAAGTAACTTGATTTTCCAGAAGCTTTTTCCCCAGCGAGGCTGGCTGGTAGCTGCCCTCGGAGGAGGCCCTTGCCAGGTCAGCATGTCCTCCCCTGTGTCCTCTGCTGTTACCCACGTTGTTTTCTCTACCCTGTTGGCATGGCCTTTAGTGAGCCTGGCCAGTCGGCCACTAGAAGTGGTGCTCCAGAAGTATCTTCTGTGGGCTTCTGCGGAGATAGAGGATCCTTGCAGCCGTATGGGAATCACAAATGAACCAAAGCCTCAGCTCTCTGGAATCCTTGGGAAGGTCTTCTGCACGGGCAAGGTTTTCAGCTCTCTGAGGATTTACCTTCGGATACTCAAACTGTTTTAAGTCGATTCCCAATTTGATTTTCATGTTAAAATATAGTAGGCCTTTTCCTAGAAATTTTTAGAAGAAAATTCTTTTTTCCCTTGTCACAGATTTTAAAGGGTGTGATATTGCCAGTGCTTTCTGAGGGGGTGTATGATTTTGCCTTTATACCCAGGGACTCCAGGCACCTGAACTCCTGCGGTTTGCTACGTTATTGTTAGGAGATCAGTTGAAACTTGTAACTGCTGTCAGCACACTTGGCTTCATTAGCCCCTGCCTCTTTCTGATCTATTAGTACTGATAAACTGGGAAACTAGAAACCATAGAACCAGGTTGTATTTACTTGTTCATGTGTTTATTACAACATTTGTACCTTCAGAAAATATACGTTCAGCCAGGCATAATGCTAAGTACTGGGGTTACGAAGGTGAGGGACGCTGGTTCCCTGTGCTCCAAGAGCCTTCTGGAGAAGCAGGGGGTGCGGGAGCATGGTGGGGGATCAGGCCGAACACCTCCCCACCAGGCTGAGCTGCCACGTGGTGGAGACTAGGTGGGCCCCCGGTAATGGTGCTGCATTTCTTAATGCACGAAGTGTGTAAACGTTGTTGCACAGTTTTGGCTGCAGAGGCCGTGTTCTAGATTGTGTCTGCCATGTTCTAGATTGTGAGTGCCTATTAGGAGCTGAGCTTCCAGTGGGCAAGATCTTACCTGATATCAGTGACCACTCCCCCCAAATTTCTATCATTAGTAGTGGTGCTGTTGAATCACTTGATTAAGGTGCTGATTCGCAGACCTTCCCATTGTAAAGGCAAAGGCCTTTACAATATCTTTTTCCATTATAGAAAGTAAAGTTTAGGACAATACCTTGACATGCGTGAATGCCTTATTCCCCCAAAACTTCTCACTTAATGTTTTAGAGTCAGTGAGCCTTTCCTGGACCAGTTACCTTTGTTGCAAAGTTGGGATTTTTCCAGTTCTAACATTTCTTCTGCATTGGCTAGCTGTCTGTGTTCCAGAAATATTTGCCCTTACCCCTCCTTCTCCTCATTCTCAACTAGATTTTTATTTATTGAATGCATTACAGTCCATTAAGAGCCATTATTCTTTTGATATATAAAACTGCCCCGAGTGTGGCTAAGTTGGAGACATTTTCCCACTGGCCCCTGTGCCTGTTCACATTAGACCGTGAGCACATCCTTGCTTCCTGACACAAGAAGGTGTCCCACCTTGTCCCTTCCCTGCCCCTCCCTTGGAATCCGCCCCCTCTCAAGAAGCTCTCTCAGTCTCAGTAAAACTCAGACACCAGGCCGTATGGTACAGGGGCACGCGCTGCTCCGGAGAGGTCATGGCTCCCAGATGCTGTCAAGTGGTTGAACCTAGGAAATAGGACAAAAATAGGCCCTTGTACTGAAGTTTTTCTAAAGTGTTAATCTATCATAAGCTCTTTTTTCTTGTTCATTAGAAACTCCATTATGGTGGTGCTTCAAGGTTATCTAAGAACATTTCCTCTTAAAAAAAAAAAATCTTAAAATCTCTTAGTACGAGTCGTTCTTATCTCTCCATAGGGAGAAAGGACAACTTAATCTCATACTGAAAGGAAAAAGTGCTCAGAAATATTAAATAATTTTCCCAAGTGGACACTGTCTTTGTACTTTGTGTACTTTTTCCTTTTTTAAAAGATTTTATTTATTTGAGGGAGAGAGAGAGCATGAATGGGGGCAGAAGGAGAGGGAGAAGCAGGCTCCCCACTGAGCAGAAAGCTCAACACTGGGCTCGATCCTGGGACCCTGGGATCATGACCTGAGCCAAAGACAGATGCTTAACCCACAGCCACTCTGGCGCCCCTGTGTGCACTTTCTCTCAGTGTGTGTGTGCTACTCCTGTGATCGGAAGGATCATTGGGGCTACCTTCTATACTTTCTTGTAAACTTTTATATTGTACATTTGTGATCTAAAAAGCATCCTTAATGTTGCCAATATTTGTAATCTGTTCTGTTTACTTTCAGGTGCGGCTAAATCCAGTCCAGCATCTAAGCCAGGATCCACACCTTCTCGTCCCTCATCAGCCAAAAGGGCTTCGTCCAGCAGCTCAGCATCCAAATCTGATAAAGATTTAGAAACACAGGTCATACAGCTTAATGAACAGGTAACTCATCAGCCCTGGCTGGGTCTCTGAGAGGGGAGGGAGGGAGCAAACACCTATAGGTCTGAGGTAAGGGAGTGGGGGCAGTAGTTTCAAGCAACTAGGGATTAAAGAAATAGTTCAGGCAGATAAAATCAGTGGCCCGCTAGGAACAAAAGATGTTAGTCAGAAATCAGAGTAGTACATTGATACAGAAGGACTCAGCCTCACGTAAATGCAGGTCCACAGGCCAACATCTCTCTCCCCACCCCCACCCCCCCACACACACCACCTCAAGGCCCAGCCACCAGCTCCAGGCTAGACCACGGCCTCTCTGCCCACTTCCGGCCAGTCTAGAGACCATCCACTCCTTCTCCTTCCTTTATATGGCAGCAGCTATTTGTCAAGCCTGTCCTCTGGGCCAGACCCCATGCTTGGTGCTAAGAACGTAATGGGTAGTGAGAGAGAGACCTTAGACCTCCCCTTCCCTCGTAGGACTTAGAGCAGTTGTCTGAGGTGGGCGATTATGCCAGCAAAGTGAACACAGAACACTTCCCACAACAGTAGAAGTTGGATGCCACAGAAGCACCAAGCCCAATACTCAGGGGTTAGAAAGGCCCCAGTTGTGTTTTAAGCTGAAAAATGTTCTTTTTTGTCTAAATCTAGCTCTCCTATCATTGAAATTTTCAATAGAAAAGTTTAGGTATGATGTCTACCTACCAGTAGCTAATTTTGCCTAGGATTAGATGTAGTCGAAAGGTAATCAAACCACTGGGAGCACAAGGCCGCCTGCAGAAGACACCTTCCCCGACCTGAATGAGGAGAGTGTCCTTTATCCTGGCTGCTCCCACCACTGGGAGAGGAGCCTTTATTCATGGTTCTTAGGCTGTTCCCAGAGAGTGGCCAGGCCATTCCTGGCGATTAATCTGATTCCTGATGAGCCAACAAGAGTCTGGAAACAGTTTTGAGATAACTGTATATTTGCAATCAGGAGTCTAGTTTGAAAGCAGGAGTTGCTTAGGCGTGTCTTTACAATTCTGATCACTTTAATGAAAATGGTGAACCCCAGAGTCATCCAGTGGGTAAGACTTTGATTTGGAAACTGTGGAATGTTCCAGCTACCTGCTGATTCTCAGTTTGAGCCCATACGGAATTTCCAGTAGTAGGTTCTTCTCAAATAAAAGGCTGGTGGGACAGCCTCAGTGAGCCGTGGGCCACATGCCCAAGGCTCCGAGCAGATCCGAACAGACCTAGAGAGAATCAGGCGTGGGTCTCTGATGCTTTAGATTTATAACCCTTTCTCCTTAGGAACCCAAGTTCTTTTGGTATCTTTATTACCTCTCATTCTGTCACGATCTCTCTCCTCCCCATGGCCTCCCTCTACCACACCCAAGTTTCCAACTTTCCAACCCAAAGTATAACAACATGGAAACCTCAAGATCCTTCCTGCCCCTCTCCCACTTGGCCTTAGCCAGACAGACCCCCTTCCTCTCCTTGGGGCTGGCTCTGTGCTCCCATTAGCTGTCCAGTTACTCAAAGAGCCTCCCAACCCCCAGAGACCCAGAACTCATCTTCTCGTCCAAAAACGTCACTCTAGAGGGGAGAGGGAGAAGAGCGAGAGGAGCTTTCCAGTGGTCTTATAATTCCTTTGTTACTTCCAAAGGGCTTCACTGCCCCCGCCTGCCCCCATGCTCACCAAGGAGGGGTATGTCCATTCGCCTCCCTCACCCCCACGCAGCCCTTTAGAGGGAAGGTCACACGCCCTAAATTGTGAGCATTCTTCCAACTGTGCACTGAGCACTGACTCCGGATCCATAGCCCTGTTTCTGTGTTCTCCCTCCGTTTTCCATCCCGGTAGCCTGCAGGGGGTCCTTGCCGATGCTGGCGGGGAGCCACAGGGTGTCACTGTGCTAGGACGGAGGACTCTGGGATGAGGACGGGCTGGGTGGAGATGCCTCGGCTGAAGAGTGAATTACAGTCGTAATAGAGGAAGTGATGAGTGCCATAAACTTGGAAGAATTCTCATTTACTTGGCCTCCTGCCTATATTGAGGCGGTCTCCCATGACACTTCCAGTAACAGAAGCGAATCAAAAGACAGAGGGGAGGGGCACCTGGGTGGCTGGGTCCGTTGAGCGCCCGACTCTCGCTTTCAGCTCAGGTCTTGATCTCAAGGTGGTGAGACGGAGCCCTGCACTGGGCTTCCTGCTGGGCATGGAGCCTGCTCAAGATCCTCCCTCCCCCTCCTCCCGCATCCCTGCTCACTCTCTTTCTCTCTTAAAAAGTGGGAGAAGATGACATAATTAAAATCCTGAGGGCTGTGTGTGGAGCGCGGGTCAGCAGACAGGCATTGGCGGGGGGGTGCACTGCCATGCTCAGGGACCCCTCGGGCTGGAGAGTGGGCGCTGGTTGGCCCCGGGCAGACACGGGGCCGTGGGCAACAGGACTGGGAGGACCCATGCTGTGCGGACGCTGAGAGGGAGGGGAGAGAATTGAGGGGAGAGGACTTGCCCTTCTTGTCTCTTCTTCTTGACATACTCCGGGGTCTGTCCCCAGCGTCCCTTCCACCACTTTGGCCTCTGCGGCAATACCTCAGGTTCGGCCTGATATCAGCTTCCGGGACTGTGACTGTGAACGTGGACTTTTCTTGGCCACTTCACCTGTCCTCATACACTCCAGCCCCTGTTGGTTTTTACTGGGGATGTTCACAGCTGTGCCTCTGTTCGCCGGCATATCTGGAGAACCACCAGAGGCCAGCCTGGGCTGGACGTTTCTCCAGAAGCCTCAGCCCCTGTATGCTGTACAGACCACAGCACTCTTGAGAGGCAGCAAACCTGGTTTCCATGGGTTGGATGCATCCAGAGACCCTCCTTGCCTCGTCCGGGGAGAGCTGGCAGACTCAGACACCTGAAGTGCCACGATCTATCTGCTGTCACCACCACAGGCTGCAGAGGGACCCTGTGGCCAAGCCTCAGGAAGGGGTTGGTTTGTTTTACAATAAGGAACGATTTCTGGAATAAGGGAAGTTTTCTTCTTCCTCTACTTAAGGCTGCTGGTTGCCTTCAGGTTTTACAAATAACCCAACCATCTTATCAGAAATAAGAGGGAAAGCTAGTGAGAGGCTCAGCGGCCTCGAGAGCCGCATGTGAGGGGGTCTTCGAGGTGAGCTCTGAGGGGCCATATTGCTGAGTCTTGGGCCCAGTGTGCAGGAAGGGGACAGATGGATCGGTAATTCCAGCCAGATCAATAGCATGTACAAAAGCCCAGAATTATTAGAGAAGAAAATTTCCCCTTCCAAAGGTAATTTTTGGAAACTGTGTTAGGGTGATTTTAGTACACTGAATGAGACTTCACCTGAGGAGGAGCACGAGAGATTTAATTTACCTCCTAGAGGATATTGTCTGTATAAATCTAAATGCACAGGGGCTTTAAAAAAAAAAAAAAAGAAAGAAAGAAGAAAAGGATTCCCAGGAAGCAGGCGCGGGGTGACGGTTTGGGCCCCTGTGTAGCTGATGTGCCCACTTAGAATTGGACACCCAGTCTGTTGACGCCACTGTCCGTGTTCTTTCAGCCCAGGTGTGGCCTCCTTCCTCCATCATCTCTGTCACCACTGTGAGAGGCCGCACAGCCCCAGTGGAAGGTTCTGGAATCAGCATCTGGGGGAAAAGAGGGAATGAAGGGCTGTTTTGCTGAGAGCACAGGGCTTCCTTATCTTCCTCTTCCCCCTGCACTCCCTGCAGTGTCCCCGGAGCCAGAATCAGAGGACTTAAACCCGATCCACTCAGCCAGGCTCTCCGTCTCACCCAGTTGTCCTTGCGTAACTGGGACCCCGTTTCTCCATAGAAAGCATCTGTCTAGGATGCTCAGGGACATTTATGAAGGGCTCCAAAACGAAGGGTGGCTCTTCTGAAGAAAGGAGGGTCCTCAAGATACATCTAAACTAACCACAGCGGCAGCCTCTCGGCCCTGCCTCCCCTCCCTCCAGAGGACGAGCAGGGTAGGAGAAGGATGTGCTCTAGCCCGTGTTAGCAGGCAAGGAGGAAAACTTGCTTGGAGCCCGGATGCCACCGTGTTGAGCAGAACAATCCGTCCGACAGTGGTTATGAACATCAGTTGGCAGAGGGGACGACTGGCGTGTTGGCGAAGTTGACATCATGGCCGAGGCTCGAGCTCCGTTGCACATCTGTTGTTTCCCGTCTGTATAGGCAGGCGTAGTTGCTCACGTTTCTTATACTGTTTTGGGGGTTTTCTTTCCTTCTACCCCCACTCCCTTGCAGGTACATTCATTAAAACTTGCCCTCGAAGGTGTGGAAAAGGAGAGAGATTTCTACTTTGGCAAGTTGAGAGAGATTGAGCTACTCTGCCAAGAACACGGGCAGGAAAATGATGACCTCGTGCAGCGACTAATGGAAGTCCTCTATGCTTCAGAAGAACATGTAAGTGTGAGGGGAGCCCTTGACTCCTGCGTTCTAAAGCGATGTCGTTGGTCAGGGCGCAGCGATCAGTGGGCCTGCAGATGCCCTGGGATCTCGGAGAATTAGGAATCCGTGCATTGGTTATTCCCAGAGGAATAAGTATCACTATCATCGCAATCTGTTGACCCACGTATATTCGTGAATTCATCTGGGAAGGGATGAGTGGCCAGGGCTGGGGGGAGAGGAGGAGGACTGACTGAGAAAAATAGGTTGATGCAGCCAGGTACCAAGTGGTGTTCAGCTCTGAGCAGCGGAGCAGCAAGAATGTGTGTAAGATTCTTCCTGACAGAACAGAGTATGGTTAGAGGAAGAATTCGTCTGAATGTTTTTCCCATCCCCATCAGCTTCACAACTGCCTGTTTTTATTGCAGCGCTGGTTGTCTTGGTTCCTCATTGGCAGTGCAGACCAGCGCTACACAACAGCCCTTAGCTGAAAAATATTTTTAGAAGGCCTCCTCTGGGGGTGTCTGGCTCACTCAGTCGGAAGAGCAGGCAACTCTTGATCTCAGGGTCATGAGTGCAAGTCCCATGTTGGGCATAGAGATTATGTAAATCTTCAAAAACAAAAATTTAAAAAAAAAGAAAAAGAAAGAAAGAAAGACGGCCTCCTCTCTGGGGAGGACCTGACTAGCAGGGCTTCTCCTCGGGAGGGGGAGGGGGAGAGGTGGGAGGGGGAATCCCAGCATGTGGATTCCATCCTGGTGATGGAAAGCAGGTGTGAGGAACAGCAGAGGAACAAGACTCAAGGGCAGGAAGGGGAGCGTGGGAGAGATGAGTGAGGGGCCCGGGCAGCAAGGCAGGAGCGGGAGCCTGACCGAGAGCCCCCCCCCACCGTGGAAGGTGTGAAAGAGGGGTCTGGGCTGGGGTTTCGAGCTCTTCCCTAGGCCGGGCTGCAGCTGGTGGAAGCGCCTGAGGCCGTTGAACCTGGACACGCGGGGCCCCTCCCAGGGCTCTGCGGGTGAGTTGTGTTTGTCACTTCCACCCACTGGAAACAAGTCACCGGCAAGTTTACTTTAGGACTTATTCCAGCCCAGTACCAGGCAAATGTTTACTCCTTGTAAGATCTGAAATCCTAGAGATGAGATTTTCTAAAACAGCCCAGGGTTTGAGGCCTCCCCGCTACCTTTTTCATTCCCTTCCCCTGGCCCAGATTTTGTTTTGTTTTGTTTTGTTGTGAAGCTTCTTTCTCAGTTATCATTGGCTCAGACTGTAGATCTTGAAGCCCTGAGAAGCTTCCTGTCCAGGTCCCAGAGGCAGAGATGGCTTCACAAAATACAGTTCTCAATGTTTTCAGATCCGATGGCAGAAACTCACTGATTTCTAGTGTGCTAGCACCAGCCTGAGTGCTTGTGGCCCGAGTGCTTGCTTGCTTGTTAGAGGGTAAAGCCAACCGGTCTCCATGGCGCCACCCTCTGAAGGACCAGACCCACTGACAGAGGAAGGCATCGGGCAGCATCAGCACGTCCCAGCCCTGTGCTGTGGGCAGGAGGAGAACCCTTCCGATAGCCACCTCACTCCTGGTCTTGTCCCAAGAGGGAGTTCTTGTGCCAGGACCTGCCCAGGTGCCCTCCAAGCTCAGAGCCGACGTGGATCCCTGAGCTCTGGCTCACAGCCAGCAGGGCCGGCCCTGGGCAAGAGCTCCTGACTTCTGAGTGTGACCTCGGGGGATTCCTCCCCGTGCCTGTTGTTCGGTTAAACACAGACGCGCCCTAAGTTGCGTTTCAGGGACAGGTGTTTGCCGGAGAGGCTTCTTCTCCAAGTCTTTATTTGGTGATGGCTGGTCTTTGATTCTTGGGAGTCAAACAATCCTAGAATAGAATGTTTGGAAGATGTGGAAATCCAGATGGGAGTTTGCGTACAGAAGTAAACAGGGGCGGTTCAGTTCACGGTTGTAGAAACCTAATGGAAGTTTCCAAAGCAGATCACCAGACAGCCGTCTCGTGCCCCTCTTTATCATCTTCAGGATCTTTTTCCCTTCAGGGCCACAGGTATCTGGACTTAGTCATTGCTTAGCTGCTGCTGTGTCCGTCTGTCAGCTGAGGTGCGCCTGCTTATATAAACAGGCACTTAATTCCCAAGGCACTGTCACAAAAGTCACTGTTGAGTGACCTAAAGATTGCTCTCCACGCAACCGAGAGCTCTGGGGAAGAGCCTGTGTTTCTGTCACTGGACTAAGGCTTGGGTGGACAGAAAGGGGACAGCCACTACCTCAGCGAGGGGCCACTGACTGGACTATGTCAGGTATGACCCATGCGGTAAGAGAGAGATAAACTTGTGTGGCGAGCATATGACGACAGCCCGGAGTGACAGATACTCCAGAGAAGAGGACATTTGGGGTGGGTGTGAAGAATGACTGGGAAAAGCAGCTGCACAGAGCTAGGGAAGGGAGAGGATTGTGCAGGCAGAGGAAACCGGGTGGGCACAGCCCTGAGCCAAGAATGGCCAGATGTGGCCAGTGTGAGCGGGGCACATGAGCCTCCTGAGTGCCCCCACCCCCATCGAGGAAGTCAGGAGCCACCGTTGACCATCCTCCTTCCTTTGTCCCATTTTCCAAGAGCCTTCCCACAAGCTTCCAACTTGCTTCTCTTTCCACTGAGATTATGAGAATGAGGAACTCTAACAGGCTCGCTCACAGCCAAACCTTGAGAAAGCTCTGATGATAGGCAAACACTAGAATTTAGCCCATAGTGCTCCAGGGCATTGTCTGGCATAGGTTTTGCCTGGCTTCCACTTCCATGCGGGTTTCCGTTGTTCCTTTTCATGTAGGGCATCGGAAAATTTCTCTTCCTGGGAGCTTACCTAGCCTGGTGTGAGCTGGGAGCACTTGGCTGTGATACATAGTCCAACCGCCTCAGCCTTCCATATCTGTTCTGCAGACCTTCACACCGCCTTAACCTGCACCCCTAGCATTAGCAATCCCTTGATAAGCTGGGAGGTTTGTACTTTATCCTGGTAAGAGTCTGGAGTCCACAGTTCCTGCAGGCAGATGACGTCACAGTGAGAGCTGCCCTTGGCCCGCTGCAGACTGCAGTGCCCCTGGCTTGACAAGTAGGCAGGGGAGACCGGTGGTGAGGTCTGATCTCTTGGGTTCCTGGTCCCACAGCTTGTTACAGGCCCATGGTATGGTATCCAAGTCTTTGACTTTCAGTCCTGGGTTAACCCCATTATCCCGCAGTTAACTCCCAACTGTGCTGTAAGTAAACGTGATCTTCTGTAAACTGTCAGATCTTCAGGTCTAAGATCTCCCGTACACCCTGACACACACTAAACAAGCAAGGAACGCACACTTGCAACCTGCTGCATTCCTAGCAGGAAGAAAGGCAGGTACCCCACTAGCAGTACAGAGTTAGAGTGATGGATGAAATAGCATCCCTGACCCCACTCAGGGCTGCAGTGCGTAGCCTGACCGAAGCCGAGCCAGGAGCCAGGATGTGAAGCTGAGAGGAGTAGTTGACGCTGGGGAGAGGGTAGGGGAGCAGCATCAGGAAGGAACATGTAGCAGAACGGACGCCGGGGAGTTCCCAGGCTCCCACTCCTGGTAAAGACCCATGACAATTAAACTTACTTTTCGCCCCTAGACAAGAGGGAGAACACTCACTGGGAGAGGACAGTGACTTTTGCGGTCTTGTACTATGCCCACAGATACTCCCCTGCTCCCCTAGGAATGCCACTGTCAGTTGAGGTGCTCTCTTTTGGAGCAGCGAGGACCACCCTCATCCTTCATGCAAGGCTGTAGGCCAGGCTGCTGCTTCGGAGGCTGCACTGAGGGCCCAGGGGGTGTGGGGCAGGGGGGACATTCTGAGGCCAGAATCAAATACGGTTAAGCCATGAAGGAGTGGAGGCCCCAAAGACAGCAGAGTGTGGGCAGAGCAGGATCTTGGGCCTTGGCACATCGCGGTGGAGTAGTTCTGGGGGATGGGAAGAGGGATGGTCCTAGGCATGGGGAGAGCTGACTGTTACTAAACATTATGCCTCTGGACCCCAAGCTGGTAAGGGTTAGGGCTAGATTGGAACCAGGGTCTTCAGTGTGATGTTCCTTTCTGCTGTTGTCACAGAAAAGGTTACATTTTTAAAATCTTTTCACTTCTAGAATATATTTCAAAGAGTTCTCCCACCATGAAATATTTGCAGCTCACAATAGGTGTTATGAACAGCCCCATATTGTAGGCACCTTACCTTCTTGAATTCCTTGACTCCTCCGTTGAATTCAGGGACTCCACTGACTCGCTGATCAGTGAAGCTCTTGGGAAACTGTTAAATGGGTGCCCCTGTTACAATTCTCCATTGTAGAGATGGGGAAACTAAGGCACATGGCGGTTGAGTAACATGCTCACCTGTTCCTGCGTCCTCAGGGATTTCACAACCTGTACCAAGTTGGGAAGCAAGGTGTGACACAGATGGGTGAGGTCCCATCCCTGACCTGAGTAACCTGAGGCCACCATGTTGGAGACACACGAGCTTCCATGCCCGAGTTTTGTAGCCAAGGAGGAAACCAAGTGCTGCCGGCCCAGGGAAAGCAAGCAACGGGGCTCAGGGGAGAAGACCCTACCGTGGTTAGGGGGCTGGGCTTGCCCGGGGCTATAGAGCATAGACCTGGCAGGAAGGCGGGTGGGGGACTGGGGTTGAGAAAGGAGTGAGTGTGGCCGGTGTGAGGCCGCCAGCACTCCTGTGGGTCCCGCGTGCGTTCCTGAGGGAGCAGTGGCCCTGCTGCGGAGCTGCACTCCCTTGGCTCAGGTGATAAGAGCTGCTTGCTTCCTGTGTCAGAACATCACAGAAGTTGCAGATGCAGCCAGCCAGGGCTGATGTTCCCTGGAGCAGTGCTCATGGGGGTTAGACGAATGAATGAAAGGGTTCTAGAACACCTCCGCCCTCCAGGTCCTGTCCCTGAAGTACTTAGGTACCCAAAGCAGACATCCCAAAGTCCTTGAACCATGGCTGCGGAACCCCCTACCACCCTCCCTTGCCTTACCACTCCGATGGATGGGGTCATCTCCGCAGCCGAGGAGTATCCGATCTCCCACAGGGTTGGTTTCAGTAAGAAGAGTGACAGGGCAGGAAAGGAAGCCAAAGCGTTGCATCGCCTGCCGGCAGGGTGGGGCTGACCCTCCGCCACCCGCAGTGGCCCAGGGCTCTGCCTTTTCACAGCAGGTTCTCCCGGGTGGTCATGATGCTTTGGAGGCCATGCCTTTGGTTGACTCTTTCACGAGGGTAGGAAAGTAGAAATGTGTCCCATGAAGAAACGTTAGATGCATCACACCTGACCGCTATGTTCTAGAATGACGAGTCCTTGGAGCGGGGAAGCAGCGATATCTGGGGGTGCATTGGCTCAGGGAGCGGGAGAGCCTTGGCTGGCAAGGGGGGCCTCGCATACGCTCTCTGGGGAGGGGGGGCTCTGGACGCTGCGGGGCCTCCAACCCAGTCTGTAGTTCCAGCTGAAACCTCTCCCCCTGTCTGGCAGGAGGGCCACCCGGAAGAGGCCGAGGCCGAGGACCAAGTCCATGACCAGCAGCCCCAGCAGCAGGAAGAGTACTGAAGCGTCCTGGCCCCTTGAGCCTTCAGCTGTGCGTGGGAACTTTTCTTCTGGAGAAACGTGTGGCCTCAAGCTCAACAGAAACCAGTCGTTCCCAGTCTGCCGTTAACATCAACGCACTGTCGCATCCGCCAGCCACCGCGCTCGGTTCCCATTTCCTTTGCCAAGACCTGTTAGCAGCCGGCCGTTGGGCGGCCTGAGAGGTCACGGGGTCACATACCTACCACTTCACCACTTGGCTGCTTGGGATTGATTCTGCTCTTCTCATTTCTTTCCGGAACAACTCTCCCCTCCACCCCACCACCACCCCCTTTTTATCCTGGTGTGAAACAATGGTAATTTGATATATGGTATTTATATTGGCATTTCTCAACCAGTGTCACTAGATGTCACACATTCGTGGTGCTTTGATGTTTGCAAGTCTAACCTCTGAACGTAAATTTGGTCAAATGATAAATTGGAGCAAAGGGAAAGAGATCCTTGATATGAAAGCCATAAGGACAGTGACTTGTTTTATAGGGAAAAAGTTTCCCCCTTGACTCCCAACGCTAAAGGGAAAAAAACAAAATGGAATCAAAACTAGGACTTCAGGGCCCAGCAGTATTTCTCCCTGAGCACGGCAGACGGCCACACAGTTAGTTTCAAAAGACATTCACTCGAGGACACCCCCATTCCCACTTCACCCTCCGACTGCTTGCCCTCCCCTCCCCCACCCGGGTTCTCATGCTTTTTTCTTTCTCAGGGTCCTCTTTGGTGGGCAGCCACTCTCCCCAAAAGCTGTCATCAGTTACCTACAGTCCAGAGGGGGTCTGCGTAGGTGCAGGTCCTCCTGCCTCTCTCTGGCTTTCAGCCCAAAGCCTGTCCTCCGTGCTAGGGGACTCCTCCTCCAGAATGACTTCAGGGTGTGCGCCCCTGAGGGGCAGGGCTCTGCGTCGTGCTGCACGCTCGCTGCCAAGTGAAGACCTTCTTACTAGGAGCATCATTCCAAGGGAGACTCCGGATTCTGAAGTCTGGTGTTGACACTGGAATGACAGCACAGAAAAAAATCTATGACTCCCCATACCTTCGGGAATAAGGAATTTCCCTCGTTAATACTCCGGCCCTCCTTGTCATTGATAACCGCGGCAATTCATAAATAGAGGAAACATTAATGAATTAAAAGCATTCCTTATTTTTTTAACTAATATTTGCACATTTTCTTAGTATCTTTCCAAATCTTTGCCTCTCTTATTCCTCTGACAGATGGTATCCCTTCCTGGATCATTCATTTCACTTGGTTTCCTAACTTTAGATGTACTTCACTTGTTATTTGACTTAGCAGGTGCAAGAACAACAAACAAGTGTGCCCGCCCCACTTGCCTCTTAACTGAAAAGCTTAAAATAAATTTCTGAAATATGTATCCGAAAGCTTTGACATTTCTTTATTAATTGATGGAATACTAATTCTAAATTCTAGCATTGGAGCTTGCCACCAAAAGAAGTCTTCCCAAAATCTCTCGCAGCAAAGTGGTATTTGAGTTACCAGTGAACACGATGGCTTGTATTTGTGAGGTTATTACAACGCACTGTGCATAACTGGACAGATGTTCTGTGGTGTTTGGTTTCCCTTCCTTCTCTCTCCCGCCTGCTCTGCGCAGCGGCGGTAGCTCCCTTCTCTCAGGCTGGACAGCCTGGCTCTCGGCAGTGACATCCTCCCATACCTGGGTACAGGTAGTGGTTGTGCTATGCTCGGCCGCATGCTTACCGGTGTGGTCCCTCCCGGCCGTTTGTATGGACCTTCCTTTTGTAAAAAATCACTCTTGTAAAGAGGCACAATAAATAATTCCATGCGGAGCATGCTTCCGTGGTTGCTAGGCAGGGACATCTCAGTGATGCTCAGTGCCTGGTGGACTGTGGCCGGAATTGCCGGCATGGGGGTGGGTGTGATGATGGCGGAAGTTGCCTCAGTCTCGCGGGGGACAGCTGCTCTGCCTCCCCCTGGTGCCCCAGCCTTGTCAGCTAGGAAACCTACTGGCCAGATACCTTCCCTTTCCCAGGTGGTCGTCCTTGATTCTCCATCCCAGGTCTTAGAGAAGAGTTCCACATCCCTCTTTCTGTCCGCATCTGACCCCTCTTCCATCGTGCCGGGTGGCGTGTGACATCATGGATATTTGGGGGAATCTTGAACAGCTAGGATTCTCCGTCGTCTTGGGCTGCACCCCAGCTTCTGTGCAGACCACCTCCTTCCCCAGGGCCACTCCTTTCTCCCTGAGGCCCGCACCCCATCGTCCTCCCATCTCGGCATCCAGGGCACGCTTTCTTCCATGGCCCCCCCATCACACGTCCTCACGCCGGGCTGAGAAGCATCCTTTTGTGGGCTCTGCCTGCCCTCGCAGAAGCCGGACTTCATTCTTGGCCACGCGGCTGTGGCCAGTGATAGCACTTCCGCTGCTCGTGTCAGATAGGAAGAGATTGAAGCAGGGGGCAGAGAGAGAGCCCGTCTTCTTTCTAAGCAGAAAAAGACCAAACACCTTGTTGACCAGAGAGAAGTAAACTCCAGAAGGGAACCAAGAACTCCTCCCTTCCCTGGTGAGTATTTCCATTATTCCGTTAAGGTTTAATATGCATTCAGATTACTTTTACTAAATAGTACACCATAAAGCTTTTGTTATATATTCAATGTAAACTGAAAGGAATGTAAACATATGTATTGTTAATTATAAATAGATAAGTAATGACATCATAGATGAAAAAGTCTTATTCAGATGTATCACATTCATTTTACATTACCCTATTGTCGCATGGTAGGATAGTTTTTTTGTCTCTGAATATGTGAATAACTTGACTTGCGTTTATCTTTTTACATATTTAATAAAAAAAAGTATATGTTAAAAGGACCGGACTTACAGATTCTTACATTTTTATGCTAAGGGTTTCCTTCCAAGTGAGCATGTGTGTGTGAATAGGTTGTTTATTGGAACCCCATATCTACTTACATTTTCTTATGATTGACCGGGACATGGTGGGGGGGCTTGCTTTTATTGATGGCGAATGTTTTAACAGGAATTAAAGATCAGTATCTGATTTCAAATGTAGCAGCTGTGATACCTTTTTAAAAACTTTACCAAAAAAGACAAGCCATCCGCTTAGGGAAGATTGCCCTCCCAGGCAAACAGAAGCCTCGCTCCGGCAGCCCCAGCCTGCTGGTCTGGGCAGGCAGGAAGCTGGGGGAGCAGCAGGCAGATGTTTCCAAGCTTCCTGGCAAACTGACCTGGGATCAGCAAACGTCTCAGGTTCAGCGCATTCTTGCCCTCTAGTTTGATAATTTGGACCAACAGTGATGGTTTAGTCATATCAATCGAATACCAACTCATAGGCACAGGAATAGGTGAAAAAAAGAAATGTCTTAGAAGTGGCCCCGTGAGCCGCCTGGAGAGGCTGGAGAGCAGCATGTGGGACACTGTGCCCAGGAGCTGGCAAGGTAGAGAGGCTCAGCCAGGGCCCTCTCCACCCTACCAGATGCCAGCCTGCCCGAAACTGCTTTCCGGCGCCACCTAGAGGCCGGTTTGGTTTCTAGACTATCTTTCGGAGACGATTTTCCATTCACTTGCTTTTAGGCCCTTTTAAGAGCAGAGAAGTGGGAAAAGGACAGAAGACAAAGATACTACCACCCTTCTCCATCTATACTCATGTCTGCACCGGGTAAGTGTGTGACGGAAGTCGGAGCCCTTACCTGGGTTGTGAAAGTTCCTGCTCAAGACACACGTGTGTTTGCACTTCATTTGCCAACCCTGGGGTTTTAAACACTAGATCTCACACTTAGACATCTGCACACGCACAGTCCAGAATACATGTACTCCATCTGACTTGAAAGGCACACCAGGGGACTCTAGGAAACACATCAGTAATGGTACAAAAGGGGTGGAATGACAGGTTTGCTCCATTTATTAAATCTGAGATCATCTCTAAAAATTGAACATGTTCCTAGTGGGACTGTGGGATTATGGGTAGGCCCATGAGTTGGGGGGAGGGGGCAGTGGGCAGAAAGGAATTCATGTAATTCCACTGAAATTCAAGTTCTACAGTGCCAGTTCTCTAAAACGAAACCGTTGACTTCATTTCTGGCCTTTCTTAGCCTTCCTCTTCCCCGCTAGACACAGTTCCTGTGATCCTTCCAGCCACTATCACTCACAGACACCACCGACCCAGCCTCTTGGCCCTGACGCCATGTTGCCGGACCGTGCAATTGAGACAGCAGGGCAGCCTCGGTTTTGGTGAGCTGGGAACTCATACTTTTACCACTCACCGGAAGAGCTCTGGCTTTATTGCCTAATGGAAGGCAAACCTTAAAGTCCACTGAACCCTAGAAGAGTCCTCACATGGCCCCAGAACTTGAGATCACAGGACTGCCCAAGGGCAGGACCCTCCCTCCCCAGCCCCCACATCCTGTACAGGTAGGACTCACACAGAAGGTCTGCTGAGGTCTCCCGCTCCTGTGTTGCCATGAGGATTGTGGAAGGCCCAGCCAAAGCTTCTTTGTTGAATGCACTTTTCTTTTTCACTGAAAATGTTGACTTTTTAGCTTGTCAAGCTTTACTTCTTACACCGGTCGCCTGTGGTATTTTGCAACTATTTTCTTAAGACTGAGTGTAAGTGAAGTGTTTTTAAAATAACATATCAACGTACATCTGAACTTACAATATTCAATAGAAACAGTACCTAAATGGGTTCTTTTTTCAGAACAAAGTACACATTTCCTTCTATATACCAAACGTCCCTCATTTTTACATTATATTATTTTTCTATGTCTTGAAGGTTAACTGTATAATTTTTTAGGTGTGTTTATTTTACTAAAATGTTTTAGTCAAATCTGACTGCCCTCACACGTTAATTTCTAACCTTTAGAAATTAGAGAAATTTTGAACAAAGAGTTCCCATAAATGCACTCACAATTTCAATCTGATCTAAACAGCTTACCACTAGAACGCTCTCTTCCAATCTGACATATTTATTATACAGATGAAATATGACCTTCTCCCAGTGAAACCATTTTTTTTTTTTACCAGCTTTGAAGTTTTTCCAGAGAGAAACTATAGAAAAATCACCTTAAATGTCAGTCTCTCAGAGGCTAAGCTCTCTCAAAGATAGGTTCAGGGATCATTCTGTCATGCAGACACAGACATTGTCCCATCACATGAGCAAAAAATGGGGGAAGGGGCCAAGAAGAAAAATGTGAATTTTACCTCAGAACATTTTCAGTTTTTCTTGAAAGAAATTTAGAAATTAATGTCCCAGAATGCTGACTAGTCACAGCTAAGACATTATCAATACAACATCCAAGGTCATCTAGCTTTCTTTTTGAATTTTTGTAACAGTTACTCTAAGATGTAAAACATAATTCCTTTTAAAGATTTAATAGGCACAGAATGAACTGTTGTATGCGCCATACGTACAGATCTAAAAAGGCTCAAATGTAATTTTCTCTTCTGAGAACATGATGTGGGAAATGCTAGACAGGTGGTTTTATCTCCCCATCTTCACTAAGCAAAGACTTGACAGTGTAGATACTCCCTTGTCAGAACACAGTTTTGTTTGCCTCTGAGTATTAAAAAGATGCTCCAAACACTTATTTGAAAACACTCCTAATAGCCGGTTTACATGCAATTTTAAAACGGTCTGCCGGACCACACAGCCATAAACTCAGCACGTGACATGATGGAAAAGCCTCATGTAACTCCTGACTCCTAACTGAGGAGAAAGTTGGCCGTGCTCGAGCATCCCGTGCTTTGGTGCTCCGTCACCCACACTGGTCTGTTACCCACACTGGTTTGCAGGCCGTGAAAGGCCTCTGCCATCTTCTGATGGGACTATGCTCCCTTCCACAAAGAGAACAGAGTGATGCGTTTCTGTGGAGAACTCCGCCAAAACCTGACGTGGGTGTGCCTTGGGGCTGAACTTACTGACTTTTGAAGACCTAGGAGGAGGACTCTGAACCAGTGGTGCCTGTCAGAGCAGAGCCTACAAGAGCTTTCAGCTCCCTCATCATTCCCTACTTTTCCAGCTCAGTGGCAGTCCCCTTACATGATTTTCCTACTGAAGGAAAGAGCAGGAAAGACTGCAAAGGGGACAGTGGTAGAAGAGGTGATCTCTCTTCCTTTTTAAAACATCTTAAGAATAATCCAGTATCCTTCAAGTCACTTGATCCTATTTTGAGAATAGAATGGGGGGGGGGCAGGGCTGGGGGGTGGTGTTGTGAGGTGGATTTGATCCTGTCCTCAATCCAGGTGCGGCTCAACAAGGACAGATTAGCTTGAGGCAGGAGCTGTGTGCTCACTTCAAAGAACAGGCAAGGTAAGAACCCAGGCCCTGGGGAGGGGGACCGGCAGCCCAAAGCCAGCTGAAGTGGGCAGGAGGCAAAAGGCTGGCAAGAGGATTTCCGCCAAGGCTGCAGCTTTAGCAGAAGAGAAGCCCACAGCTCCACGTATCTTGTCCATGGAAGATCTTCGGTCATGGATTCCATGAACATTGCTCCTCTGGAGAAACCATGCCCTGGGGACCAGAGAAGGAACCAGCGGCTGCTTCCCAGAAAGGGTGTCTATTCCTGGTCACATTTCTCTACTGACAAGATTCCTACGTTTAAGTATTGACTCAACTGTGCTCCCAAGAAGAAATAAGAGGGAAAAATCACCAAACGTAGACTCTCTTTAAAACATATATCCAGAAAAGGTGTAATACTACCTCAGAAAGACCCGAAAGAATTTTTTTGGCTAAAGAAAGGGGAGAGTGTTTTTATTTTCTCCTCTAATTTAATGGTTTTCAAAAGCTGAGCACAAACCATGGATAAAGCACAAGTCAACAGCGACTTTACTCCTGATATCACATCCCTATCCCTCAGTTACTCTAATGGAACTCTGAAAGGAGAGCGTTCTGCATCCATACCTGCCTCAGTCCAAAAAAAAAAAAGTAAAGCGGTTTATTTTTAAAAATCATACACTCCATATAGAAGTGAGGAAATCAGAGCAAAGGGAAATGCGGGAAAAGCAAAAGCAGAAGTACGGTCAGCATCCTCACAGATGCCCTGAACTCCTAGACTTTACTAGGAAGAAGGGGAAAAATACCACTGAGCTTCCTAGTTGCCAACATCAAGAGGTAAGTAATCGTTACTCAATTTAAAGTCCATAACCTGAAAACAGTTACTTAAGAGTGCAGATACTTAGATCTTAAGAGAAATTTCTGTGGCTCCTAAGAAGAAATTAAATGGTGGAGGGAGCCCGACCTTCACCACATCTCATAGCTAATACAGTCATGTTCTGGGAGGCATCAGAACTATCCCTCATGACAGAATGGCAAGATGCAATTCAGTAAAAACTAGTCTACCAGGGACCTAAACTGTCTATGCACAGAAATCACTCCCGAGTGTCAGGCTTCATCCTAAGAAAAGGAGGGGGAGGGCATTGTGAGCACCCCACTGGTTCCCACAGGTATTCCTGTACCTATGGAAAATGGCCTGGGCCAGCTCCTTTGTTCCTGGAGGGGTCTCCTGGTGACCTCTGTCCCTCCAGTTAAGCTCTGAGATTAGTAAATAACCCTCCCAACATAAGCCCCAGGTGTTTTTCAAACTGCTACTTTTGTGCTCTATTTCCATGGGCTGTTTGTTACCCTATCTCTTTAGGGGCAGGGATGCATTTTCCTTTCAGAGCAGAGCCCACTGATTTTTAAAATTCCAAGATTTAATCCTGCTGGTTCTAAGAGCTCATGAAATTTGGCCCTTCTGGTTTTCAAAGCCCAAGTTTATAGGGCTTCATCTTCTCCCTGCAGGCTCCCCAGTATGACTGACTTTTTCTCTCCCTTCTCTGTGCCCACAGCTCGCCCGACAGGGGACTGCCCTGCAGGTCCTTTTAGCTCCCCTCCACATCCCTACCTTTCCTCACCCTCTCCCTTGTGGTCTCTTCTCTACATTTAGCTGTGGAATTTATCCTGTCAGTCTTGGGGTCATTGTAAGGGTCTCACTGAGATCTTCCACTCTTTCCGAGTCCAGTGAGTATCTTCACGACCCTTACTTTAAATTCTCTATTGGGCATATTACTTCTCTCCATTTCACCTAGGTCTCTTGCTATGATTTCATCCTATTTCATTTGGGGCATATTTCTCTGTCTCCTCATTTTGTCTAACTGTCTGTGTCTGTTTCTGTGTGTTAGGAAAGTCAGCCACAGGGGTGCCTGGGTAGCTCAGTCAGGTAAGTGCCTGCCTTTGGCTCAGGTTGTGATCCTGGGGTCCTGGGATTGAGTCCCATATCGGGCTCTCTGCTCAGCAGGGAGCCTGCCCACCCCCCCCCCACACACACACTTGTGCTCGCTCACATGTTCATGCTCTCTCTGTCAAATAAATAGATAAAATCATTAAAAAAAAAAAAGTTAAAAAAAAAGGTGAAAATCAGCTACATCTCCTGCTCTTGAAAGCCGTAGCCTTGTGAAGAGGTCCCATAGTGCCCTGCGGTAATGTCCCCTGTTCTCCAGAACCTGGCACTTCAGGGCTGTCTTTTACATGTGTTGCATGCCCAATGGTTGTGACTGAGCCACCTATTCCTTCATCCTGTCTTCTGAAGTAGCTCTCTTGGCCTGTTGCAGGCAGGGTTTAGTCCCACTGTGCAAGTGGTCCAATCTGGGGCTGCCTTGGGCTTGAGTTGGTGAGACCAGGCATTTGCCAGAAATGCATTAGCATCCAACTGCAGGGTGCTTTCCCTGTGTTGCCCTCTAAGAAGCTTTCATGGGTGGACAGGGCTTGCAATTAGACTAGCTGTCTGCCCCCAGCCCGCTGCTGGGGCTGCAGTCTGACTGGTATATGTGGTTATCTTTCCCTCTTCCCAGGACAGTAGGAGTGGTGCTGGCCCCTGTTGGGGCTGCTTGCACACTGCCAGGCCTGTGACATAGTTTTGGATGATCTCCAGCCGACAGTGTACTGGGGGAGACGGAGCCACAGTGTGCTTGTGGGAGGGATGCACAGTGTTAGCAGGGCTTGCACACTGGTCCCCTGTGGGAAGGCACTGGCCACCACCAGGACTAAGGCAGGCCTGGCTGGAGGGGTTGAATCTGCTACAGTGGGATGCTCTATCCAGAAAGGCCATCATTTAGAACAGAAGGTGAGATCGTTTCCTAGACAAGCAGAAGTTAAGGGAATTCATCACCCCTCAGCAAGCCTTATAAGAAATGGTAAACAGGGTTCTCTGAGTGGAAATAAAAGACCCTAAGCAGGAATAAGGAAACCAGGAGGCACAAAAGTTGTGAAAATTATCTATAAAAATCAGTCAAGGCATTCACAAAATAAAAGGATATAAAGTATGACACCATATGAAACACTTTACGGGTTGCAAAATGGTTGCACAAATAACCATGTAGTAGAGATCGCTGGGAAGATAGCAGAGTAGGTTTCCCAAACAAACAAAAGATGAATTCATGACCACTAACTAGTCCTATGAAAAATGTTAAACAAAACTCCTCGAGTGGAAGGGAAAGACCATAAGTAAGAGTAAGAAAGTAGGAAGCACAAAAGCCATAAAAATAAGCATAACTATAAAAAAAATCAGCCAAGTGACTCACAAAATAGAAGGATGTAAATTATGACACCATATGCCTAAATTATGGGGGAAGGAGAGTAAAGACTGGGTTCAAACTTAAGCAACCATCAACTTAAAATAGACTACTATATGCAGAAAATATTCTATACAAACCTAGTGGTAATCACACACACACACAACAGTAATAGAGATGCAAAAAAAAAAAAAAAAAGAGAATCCATGTATATCACTCAAGAAAGCCAGCTAATCTTGAGAGAAGAGAGCGAGGGAAGAAAAGAACAAAGAACTACAAAAACAACCATAAAACAAGGAACAAAATGGCAATAAATACATACCTATGAATAATCAGTTTGAACATAAAAGGACTCATGCTCTACACAAAAGAATAGGGTGAAATAAGTAAAAAAAATTAACACTCATCCATATGCTGCCTACACGAGACTCATTTCAGACCTAAAGATACAAGCAGATTCAAAGTGAAGGGATGGAAAGGCATTTATCATGCAAATGGAAGTGGGGGGAAAAAAAAAAAAACAAGGCGGGACATTATATAATCATAAAGAAAACAATCCAACAAGAAGATGTAACAATTATAAATATTTATGCACCAAACATGGGAGCACCCAAACACATAAGGCAGTTAGTAACAAACAGAAAGGAAGTAATCAATAGTAATACAGTAACATTGGAGGACTTTAACACCCCCATCTATGGACAGATCATCCAAACAAAATCAACAAGGAAACAGTAGCTTTGAATGACACATCATACCAAATGGATTTAAGAGATATTCAGAACATTTCAGCCTAAAACAGAATACACATTCTTCTCAGATGCACATGGAACATTCTCCAAATAGACCACATATTAGGCCACAAAACAAGCCTCAACAAATTAAAAAAGATGGAAGTTATACCATGCAACTTTTCTGACCACAGCACTATGAAACCAGAGATCAACCACAAGAAAAAATCTGGAAAGGACACAAACACAGAGGCTAAATAATATGCTACTAAACAATGACTGGATCAACCAAGAAGTCAAAGAGGAAATTAAAAAATACATGGCGACAAATGAAAATGAAAACACAATGGTCCAAAATATTTGGGATACAGCAAAATCTAAGAGGGAAGTTTATAGCAACACGGGCCTACCTTAAGAAGACAAATCTCAAAGAAAAACCTACACTTACGCCTAAGGGAGCTAGAAAAAGATCAAACAAAACCCAAAACCAGTAGAAGAAAGGAAATAAGGGGCGTCTGGGTGGCTCAGTGGGTTAAAGCCTCTGCCTGCGGCTCAGGTCATGATCTCAGAGTCCTTGGATGGAGCTCTCTGCTCAGCGGGGAGCCTGCTTCCTCCTATCTCTCTCTGCCTGCCTCTCTGCTTACTTGTGATCTCTGTCTGTCAAATAAATAAATCAAATCTTAAAAAAAAAAGGAAATAAAAATTAGAGCAGAAATAAACAGAAACAACAACAACAAAAAGAACAGATCCATGAAACCAGAAGCTTGTTGTTTGAAAAGATCAACAAAATTGATGAACCTATCGCCAGATTCTCGGGGGTGGGGGGGGGAAGAGGATCCAACTAAATAAAATGAAAAAATGAAAGAGGGCAAATAACCAACACCCCAGAAATACAAAGGATTGCAATACAATATTATGAGAAATTGTATGCCAACAAATTCAAGAAGTTAGAAGAAATGGACAAATTCCTAGAAATATACAACCTCCCAAAACTAAATCTGGAAGAAACAGAAAAGTTGAACAGACCAGTTATCAGCAATGAAATTGAATCAGTAATCAAAAAATTCCCAACAGGGACGTCTGGGTGGCTCAGTTGAAGCATCTGACTCTTGATTTCAGCCCAGGTCATGATCTCAAGGTCATGAGAACAAGCCCCATTGGGCTCATGCTGAATGTGGAGCTTGCTCAGGATTCTCTCTCCCTCTCCTTCTGCCCTCCCCCACAAAAAGCATTCATGATGCTCAAGTTAGATTTATTCTCAAAATACAAGTGTGGTTCAATATTCACAAATCAATCAACATGAAACATCACATCAATGAGAAAGGATTAAAAACATGATCATTTTCAATAGATGATCTGAGAAAAGGGATTTGAGAAAGTAAAACATCTATTCATGGTAAAAACCCTCAACAAAATAGCTAAGTTTAGAGGGAACATACCTCAACATAACAAAGGCCTTATATGAAAAACCCACTACTAACATCACACCGAATGGTGAAGAATTGAAAGCTTCTCCTTTAATATCAGGAACAAGACAAGGATGTCCACTCTCACCACTTTTATTCAACCCAGTACCAGAAGTCCTAGCCATAGCAGTCAGACAATATAAATAAAGGTTATCCCAACTGGTGAGGAAGAAGTAAAACTTTAACTATTTGCAGATAACACAGTACTATGTACAGAAAACCTAGATTCCATCAAGAAACTAGTAGAACTGATAAATGAATTCAGTAAGGTCACAGAATACAAAATCAATATACAGAAATCCATTGCATTTCAACACACTAATAACAAATCAGGAGAAAGAGAAATTGAAATATTCCCACTTATAATTGGACCAAAAATAATAAAATTCCTAGGAATTTAAACAAGGAGGTGAAAGACCTGTACTTTGAAAACTATAAAACATTGATGAAAAAAAATGGAAGATGATGCAATGAAATGGAAAGATATTCCATGCTCATGGACTGGAAGAAGAAATATTATCAAAACGTCCCTATTTATCCAAAGCAATCTACAGATTCAGTGCAATCCCTATCAACATATTAACAACATTTTTCATATACCTAGAACAATTAATCCTAAGATTTGTAAGGACCCACAGAAGACCCCAAATAGGCAAAGCAATCTTGAACAGGAACAAAACTGGAGGTGTCAAAATTCCAGATTTCAAGATGTACTATAAAGCTATAGTGATCAAAACAGCATAGTACTGGCACAAAAACAGACACAGAGATCAATGGAAAAGAATAGAGACCCCAGAAGTAAACCCATGCTTATATGGTCAGTTAATCTACAACAAAGGAGACGAGAACACACAATGGGAAAAAGTCAGTCTCTTCAACAAATGGCATTGGGAAAACTGGAAAGCTACATGCAAAAGAATGAAACCAGACTTCTTTCTTACACCATACACAAAAATAAGCTCAAAGTGGATTAAAGATCTCAATGTGAGACCTGGAACCATAAAAATTCTAGAAAAAGCACAGGCAGTAATTTCTCTGACATTGGCCATAGCAACATTTTCCTAGCTATGTCTCCTGAGGCAAAGGAAACAAAAACAAAAATAAACAATTGGGACTACATCAAAATAAAAAGCTTGTGCACAGCAAAGGAAACAACCAAGAAAACTAAAAGACAACCTACCGAATGGGAGAAGGTATTTGCAAATGACATAACTGAAAAAGTGTTACTACTCAGAATATATGAAGAACTTACACTACGCAACACCAAAAAAACAAATAATCCAGTTCAAAATGGGCAGAAGACATGAGACCTTTCTCTGAGGAAGACATAAAGATAGCCAACAGACACATGAAAAAATGCTCCACGTGATTCATCATCAGGGAAATACAAATCTAAACTACAATTAGATCTTACCTCATTCTGTCAGAATGGCTACAGAAACAAGTGTTGGTGACGATGCGGAGAAAAAGGAACCCTCCTGCACTGTTGACGGGAAAGCAACTAATGTAAAAAACAGTAGGGAGGTTCCTCACAAAGTTAAAAGTAGAACTACCATATTATGACCCAGTAATTGCACTAGTGGGTATATATACAGAAGCAGCCCAAGTGTCCATCGATAGATGAATGGGTAAAGAAGTGTTATACACACACACACACACACACACACACACACACACACACACACACAGAGGAATATTATTCAGTCATAAAAAATGAAATATTGCCATTTGCAACAACACGGACAGAGCTAGAGAGTATAAATGCTAAGTGAAATAAGTCAGTCAGAGAAACACAAATACCATATGATTTCACTCATATGTGGAATTTAAGAAACAAAAATGAGCAAAGAAAAAAAAAAAAGACAAACCAAAAAACAGATTCTTAACTATAGAGACCAAACTGGTGATTACCAGAAGGGCTGGGAAATGAAGTAGGTGAAGGGTTAAGAGTCCACTGATCTTGACTATCACGAGTGACACATAGAATTGCTGAATCACTATATTGTATGCCAGAAACTAGTAACATTGTATGTTAACTACATACAGTTAAGATAAAATTAAACAAAACAAACAAACAACAATGTAGAGGAAAATGAGACTAGGCTTTGAAAATGCGCTGACCTGGAGTCAAATCCCAGCCACATCACTTCTAGCTGTGTGATTTTAAGCAAATTGTATATTATTTCTTAACCTCCATTTCCTCATTTGAATATGTAGATTAAACCTACCTTGCAGGGGTGCCTGAGTGGCTCAGTCGTTCAGCGTCTGCCTTCAGCTCAGGTCATGATCCTGGGGTCCTGGGATTGAGCTGCACATCGGGCTCCCTGCTCAGCAGGAAGCCTGCTTCTCCCTCTCCCACTCCCCCTGCTTGTGTTCCCTCTTTTCGCTGTCTATCAAGTAAATGAATAATCTTTAAAAAAATAATAAAAAATAAACCTACCTCTCAAAGACATTTTGAAGAATAAATGAGATAACATGTATAAAGTGCCTTGTACATAGATTTTTAATAAATAGTAGCTATTCTTAGTAGCTATTCTATTTAATAAATAGTAGCTATCTTAGTGATATAGATAGTATAATACTACCATGTCCTGGTGCTGGACATTTATTTCAATACTGCCCATGGCTCCCATCACACCTGCAGAAGCAGTAGCCCTAGGCAGTCCTAGGTTATATGCTAAGATCCCACCACCATCCCACCACCCCACCCCTACCCAGCCACAGCTAATGGTCCAGAGTGGACAGCCAACCCAGGGACAATCAATCTGGGGTGGCCAGTAATCACACAGCATGACTCTACGAGCGGAGCCCACCTCTCTCTTGCATTTGTACTAAGGACGGAGGACTGAGCCGTGCAAACTAGACTCAGATGCAGAATGAAGGGGGAACCCTCAGGAAGGATCACAGCAAAGCAGATGTTATACATAAAGCAGCTGTTCTGAAACAGAAGCAAAAGGAAAAGAAAACAGACACTCAAGCAAGAACCAGGGAACAACATTTTAGCTAAGATCCACACACATCGGCCACTTCCTTGAACCCTAAACACCCACCAGTTGTTTTTATCCTTGAAATCTGGTAGGTCAGTTTGGTTGATGTGATGTGTTGTGTAATCTTAAAGTCAGAGAAGCCACTTAAATGAATGTCTTCCTTGCAACCTAAGATATTCTCATGAGGTGAGTCTCTTTGAGAGGGAATAACTTGCCCAAGTGCACAAACAGAAGGGACCTTCAAGACAAGCTGGTCCCAAGCCCAGATGAGCTTCAAGCCAAGAGCCAGCCCCACTGGCAGCCGTGTGTGTGACGAAGCACCCTGGATGTCCAGCCCCTCTGAGCCTTCTTGGCACCCACACGACCGTGGAGAGACCCCGAGCAAGAGCTGCCCAGCCATCCCTAGAACCACCGAAACAACAAGCTGGAGTAACTCACTAAGTGTAGGGCTGTTCATGACATGGCAACAGAAAACTGGTACGATGGAGTTAATAGTGAGGGACAAGTTTTAAGTTGTTGCTCAGTGCACACCTCATGCAGAGAGAATGAGATTTCCATCATGTCCATTATAACTGCTCTAAAATAATTTGGCACATCACTTTGTTGAGTTTCATAAAATAAAAATATAAAATGAGAACATGATCTACATGATCTTTGAGATCCCTTCTGGTTCTTCAAAATTCTGATGGCCAGCCAACAACACCATCAAAACATGGCCCTTCCCGAGGCTCAACAGCTTTCCTACCTTATAAACTGTCCAACATGCAATCAAACTGATTTTAGAGGCATCGTTGGTGCTTACAATTTGTTTGAATTGAAATATCACTTTCATGGGTACTTTGACTTAATTGCAGCTATTTTTTCCTCACTCACTTGACCTGAGGTCACTTCCTAACCCAATGAAGTGAGAGTAAACACAGAAAGGTCTGAAGTGAATTGTCAACACGAACTACTACGCTTGTACCAAGGTTCTCAAAGTTTTCCAACCAATGGGCATGTCTACTCAACCTGCTGTCCCTTAGGTTATTCCTCCCTGGGCAGCTGAGCCTGCGGAAAATACAACTCACCCTTTACATACGACAGAGAGCCAACTTTCACAGACGTCCCCGTCAGCAGCAGGGACATGGCCTCATCTGCCTCCACCCTCTTTCTGGAATTTTTTCTTTCATTCCTAAGAAGGAAGAAAAGATCATATATTCACCACACCCTCTGCAGTGAACAAGACTCAGCTTTTGACACAGTAAACAGGACAAGTGTCAAAGCCTCCAGGCTTTCCAGAAGGCTGGCGGCTGCTCTGTGAAGGAAGACACAAAACATGGTGGGGACCCAGGGAGCCGGCTCTGGCTAAAGGAAGCTCATTACAAGTCACTGTTATCTATAAAAACTTCCTCTTCCTTCTGCCCTGCTCTCTCCCCCAAACTTCCTTCTCCTGAGGCCAAAAATAAAACAAAAACAAAACAAAACAAACAAAAAAAAAAAACAAAAAAACTGGTCTATTTCCAAAGTGTAGTTTATGGGAAACACTTCCTTCCTTTGGATAGATTTCTTCATTGGCTGTGATTTAAAAAACAGCTCAGGAATAATTTTAAAAACATTTTACTGGACATGCCGTTCACTTTCAACATAAAAATCATACTGGCTATCTTTTTCTGTATTCCCAACTTCCAAATATCCAGGGAAGAACCCTAGCCACAGCCACCTTCACCAAGACACTAGCTCCCAGTGGCACAAGGAAACCAAACCACACATTCTGCTTTTGCCACCTCTGATGAAGAAAACCACAGCGAAGGCAATGAGCCTGCAGATGGTCCGTCCTTTGACTGGTCCAGGTGTGCTCGGTGACTCATCATCAGCATGATGCAGAAAGAGCCAACTTGGCAGTGCACATGCTGTCAGGCAGTTTGCCAAAACTTACTCAGTTTGCTTATCTGGAACAGGTATAGCAACAGTAGCCCTGTTAGATGCCCACGGTCTAGTACATCAGAGGTCCTCAATCAGTAATAGCTACATGTATGCATGCAAACAGCTTAGCACTGTGCCTGGGACACAATTGGAACCCGGTACATTTGTTGGCCACTGCAATTAACAGGACTAGGAACCGTGGTGGTAGTGGTGGTATTATTTCTCTCAATCCACACCTGAACTCAGGTGTGTGTAAGAGAGGATACTCTCTGCTCTCCAGAGAGGCTGCTATCCAGAGCCAGTACGTACACCACTGCTCATCTTCAGATCCCCATCACCGCCATTTTCCTCCTGGCTCTAAGTGCCTGCCTCCTCCCTCCACAGGCCACCCCCCACTAGCACCCAGTTCTTCTGGTTTATGTTCAGTCCCAAGAAGAATAAAAATGTCCAGAGTTAACTGGAAAAGATATGCTTTCTGCTCAACATGTGAGATCCAAAATCTTCGGATCTTACATGTTCTCAGTGGTCTCTTTGGGCAGAATGGGGACTGGAGATCATTGGTCACCTTGCACTGTGTCAGCACAGGTTTCTCTTAAAAGAGTTCTCCTCTGTTAACACAGTATATTGTGATTCCTGGTGTTTAGGCTGCTGTTCATACTATGGTGTGATTTCAGGGATGGGACCATTTTATCTACGAATTTAATATCCTCAGCATCTAGGATTTTGAGCACCTAGAGAAACACAGTATGTCTACCAAATAAAGGAAAAGAAAGGTGCAATGATGGAGTTTAGAGTTATTTCCTATATATCCATCCTGCTCTCCAGTAACACAAGCAACAGAAATTTAATTTTCTTTTTTTTTAAGATTTTATTTATTTATTTATTTATTTGATAGAGAGAGACACAGTGAGGGAGGGAACACAAGCAGGGAGAGTGGGAGAGGGAGAAGCAGGCTTCCTGCTGAGCAGGGAGCCCGATGTGGGGCTCGATGCCAGGACCCTGAGATCATGATCTGAGCCGAAGGCAGACACCTAAGGACTGAGCCATGCAGGTGTCCCGAAATTTTCTACTAAAGAAAATTACAGTCCATGTGACCAGAAGAACTAGAGAGATGAGAACACAGAACTGGAGAGAACAATGAAGCTTGGCCTGACTTTCAGGAGCATGAAAGTTGAACATCATGATTTTTATTTCTTTTTTTTTTTTTGACATCATGATTTTTAAAAGCTACCACTTTATCATAGGATGTATTTTCAAGTCTTGGAGACTGAATGTCATTGGTAAATATTAGATTCTGACTACATAATTGTGTTTACTTTTGAACTTTCCTAATATAAACTTCAAAACCAAAATTGAAAGATCATGAACAAGAATAAAATGTTGAAGGACGCCTGGGTGGCTCAGTCAGTTAAGGGTCTGCCTTTGGCTCAGGTCATGGTCCTGGAGTCCTGGGATCGAGTCCCACATGGGGCCCCTGCTTCCCCCTCTGCCTGCTGTTCCCCCTCCTTGCGCTCTTGCTCTCTGACAAATAAATAAAATCTCTAAAAAAATAAAAAATAAAATAAAATGTTGAGTTAGAAAAAGATTTAGCAACCCTCTAGACCACTGATGCTCTAGAATGTGGTCAGGGGACCTTTGGAGACCCCAAAACCCTTTAAGGGAGTCCTCAAAATCAAAGTCATTTTCCTAATGATACTAAGGCATTATTTGCCTTTTTCACTCTCATTCTTGCACCAGTGAGCAGTGGATCTTTCCACAGGTTACATGATATATGATCTCACAGCAGACAAATGCAGAAGCAGATCTAAGAGTCCAATTCTTTTCTATTTAGCCAAACCTTAAGAAATTTTACAGAAATGAGGGATGCCCGGGTGGCTCAGTTCATTAAGTGGTTGCCTTCGGCTCAGGTCATGATCCCAGAGTCCTGGGATCAAGTTCCTGCTGAGCAGGGAGCCTGCTTCTCCCTCTCTACTCTGCCTACTGCTCCCCCTGCTTGTTCTCTCTCTCTCTCTGGCAAATGAATAAATAAAATCTTAAAAAAAAAAAAAAAGAATTACAGAAATGTAAAATAATATTACTCTTCTGAGAGTTTTTGTTTTGAAAAAGTTATTTTTCATAAAAATATGCTATGTTCATATATAATGAACTCACTGCTTTTTAAGAATGTTTTTAATTTCCCAATTTCAATTTCTATTATGATAAATATTAATAACTACAGCCCATATAAATAAAACCTAAATAGGGTCTAAATAAAAGTCTAGATAGGGTCTGAGACCATACAGCCTAAGAACCACTGCTCCAGACCCATGGTTTTTAACCTGGGATTGGCATTCAAGTCTGCCAATCAGGTGCTGGCTTTTTTTTTTTTTTTAAGATTTTATTTATTTATTTGACAGACAGATCACAAGTAGGCAGAGAGGCAGGCAGAGAGAGAGATGGGGAAGCAGGCTCCCTGCTGAGCAGAGAGCCCGATGCGGGACTTGATCCCAGGGCCCTGGGATCATGACCTGAGCCGAAGGCAGAGGCTTACCCCACTGAGCCACCCAGGCGCCCCAGTGCTGGCTTTTCTGTGTGGTTACTAATAAAGGGGGCAAAGAAGCCCTCTAAGCTCCCTGGCATCACAGTACAAAGAGAGGGCTGGGATCAAAAATGTTGTGAATTAGCAGCAATCATTCGTAAGAAACTAGGTGTAGGAAGTGAAAAAGAAATGAGAGCCAAAGATTCAAAGGTTCTCAGTCGGGCTAGGCAACCAGCAGCAGAGCCTCTGGTGGTTGAAATTAGCCAGACTGGAATTGAGGAAGAAGGTAGGAACCCAGTGCAAGCCAGCAGATCCTGCAAGCAGAGACGCCCTGCACTGTCTTGATCTCTACCTGGACACAGAGAACTGCGGGTGTGAGCAGCTAGGCCAGTGACAAGGATTTGAGGCTCAGCCCTCTCTAGTGACAGGTGGGTGACAGAGAGTGAATAAGCCCGTCCTGTCGAGGAAGTGAATGTGGAACATGGAGCTGTTCAAGGCAGATCTGGAGGTGAGGGGCTCCTCTTGGAATAGGAATTGAAGAAGAGTCTGGGAGATGCTGGGAAAGGCTCCCTCAGAGACCAGCACAGTGCAGGGCCTGTACAGAATCTCGGCAGGACATCGCCAATGGATGGGTGGGAAGATGAAAGAAAGGACCAAAAAAGAAAAAAAGGAAAAAAATAAAATAAAAGAACAGAACCAAAGGGAACAGCTTCGAGGAGGACTGACTGCCCAATGATATCAAAGCCCAGGAAAGACACAAATGCTAAATGTTGAGACACTAATGGATTTGACAAGAATCGGGTCATTGCTTCAAACAAACATTTTTAGCAGAGTAGTGGCATCCAAACAATACATGAAAACTTAGTGAAAAAATCTAAATGCAGAAGAAAGGAAATAAAGAGGGTGAGAGAAAAGAAAGGGGGAACAAATCCTGCAAAGGCTTTTGGTATGTAAGCCAGGATGACCTGGGTGTAGTCGCGATGGAAACAGCCAATGGCCTCAGAGCTGCTGCAGGCGCTAAAAGCAAAGGGGAGGATGAGGGGCACCGGACTCACAGGATTTCGTCAAACCACCCTGTTCAAAGGACCGTTTTCTGGTCCACCCAAAATATAATCCTCAGAAATCGCACAATTCAGAGGTCAAAAAATATTAGAATAATAAGGTGAAGGTTAAAAGACCGCATCTAGTCAGATATTATTTAAAAGGAAGTATTTAGACTTGACTAGATCTTGAAAAGGGTCGCAAATAATAAAAATCCAAGCATCAGAGTTTCATATGTAAGAAGGCATTACTATGACAACCACCACTCAGCCTCCACAGAAAATATAAATAGGAACCAGAATGAGAAAATTCTAGAGATATGTGGCTTTTCTGACTTGGAAACCATTTCAACTCCTATTCTTTAATGCTTTGCTCATTTGGCTCTGATAGGAGAACATGAAAATATTCCCCCATTTCAATGGCTTCTTTGTATTACAAATTAAAAGGAGTGAACCACCATTTAATGAAATGAAACCGGAAACCAAGACCACCGAATGATTTACTCCACTAAGATGCCCTGCCCTCTTCACTGTCAACTTCTAATATCCAAAGGACCACACCAAAGTTAAAGAGGAGACATACATTAAAAGCATTATATCACAGGCCAAATAGGAAAAGCAGAAAACAGGGAAGGCAGAATCAATATCTCTTCAGCTGCCAGAGTGTAAAGCTTTAAACCAGTTATAAAGGGCCAAAGTTTCCTACCTCTTCTCCAGCATTTTCCTTTAACCCTGACAGTGCCTGAGACTGCCAGGAGGTTTGCTACCTACTGGATTGCTGACAGAAGCTAGAACAGTGCAGTCAGATATCCCCAGCTTCTCTTAGGATAGCCCAGCTGTTTTCTTGAGCTCTCTTCTCCCAAAGCCAGAGCAATCAGATCTACAAGCTCAGGGATCCTCAGGATACAAAGTTAGGGGAGCCAGTGATCTGATCTTTTGCACAGTGCTTTTGCCTTAAGATGTTTTCACCGTAAAGTAAGCAAGCTGGTTCCAGACAGCTCTCCAGTGAGCTAGGCTGCCAGACCCTAACCAGGGACCTGTCATGTTGTGCCTCCTGCCCTTGTGTCCTCATCCCTGGGTCTAGTGGGTCTAGTGGCCTCAGCTTCCTTGCCACCACCACATTCTCAGTTTCTCTCTGCTCCGGCTTGCTCTCTCGGCTGGCCTGGTGTCCCCCTTGAGCTTTAGCCCGGATGCTGTCATTCAATCTCCCATGGCTCTGCTCTCCAGCCTAAGGGCCAGGCAAGCCTGCCCTTCCTCCAAACCCATCTCCAGCCCCAGGAACCTAATCTGTTACCACTCCACGCCTGTCAAGTGGAGTGCTTTGGACAGGAATCAGTTCTAACTGCAGGCATCCTCCAGCGGCACTGAGCTTCCTCCCGTGTCACCCAAGTTCTGCGATCACGTTGGCTATCCCCTGCACCCGAAGACCTGAAGCTCTTTCAAAAGGTAGATGGCTGGTGAACGTGCAACATATACACTGGCTGAATCTGTCAAAGCCAGCTTGGTTCAAGGATTCACACCTCCCCTATGGAAGTCTCTACCAGGTAAATAACACCAGTGAGGACTTGAGACCTGAGAGTCACACTGGAGAAGGCAACAGCAGACATGACTATCAACAGGCTGGGCTGCCTGGTCACCATGGCAGCTGGAGCGAGACCACGCACAGAGTAAGGAGGGGGAAACAAGAGGGCGGGAGATACGAAAGGGGAGCAAAGCTTCCTGAAAACTAACTTTTTCTTTCCAGGGTTTTCTTCAGGTCTGCCCTACAACACAAAAATACCTATTAGAAGGCTTTGCAGTCATCCCACAACTCTCAGAAGTTGAATAAGCTTTCATCTTTGCCACACAGAATTATTTAAGCCAAATACCAGCTTCCGAGAACAGCAAGATCCTCATTGTTGAGCACAGTCTTGTTCCAGTACCTGATGCTCTCTTCCCCCTTCCGCCTTTGATCTGCTGACCACTGAAGCAGGTACAAGCTAGTACAACCGAAGAGGACTAGAGAAGGTCTAACACGCCTTTCATCCCCTTCACGGCTCCTTGCTCCCACGGATGCCCTAGGTCCGGCTGGGAGCCATGGTCCCTCCCATGAAAGGACGTCCCTCTCTGCACACAGGACATGCACGAGCAGCTTTCATGAGGCCCAGGGTTCTTTTTTTTTTTGTTTTTTTCTAAAGGATCTAAAAGAAGAAGTTGGGAACAATGAAACACAGCAAGTGAGTTTCACAGCTGAATTTCCAACCCATGTCAATCCATACTACCAGCCCCTTAATCTTTCTCTGGTGCCTCCTAATGTACCTTCTTGGGTTTGATGTTATTCAAAGTCTGCAGAAAAGCCGGCAACACAGGGTTGGATGGGAAGGCAGGAAGGGGCATTTATAAGCGAATATTTGTCATAATTCACAATGATGAGGTAGACCACAGGGATAACAACACACATATTTTACTATCTTATTCAAAAATAATATAGTTCTTGACCAGATACAAGAAACTGCTGCCTACAGCGATGTCGTATGACTAACATAGTAACTGCTATTGTTATTAAGTCTTCTATATATGTTATTTGAGAAGTACCAGCTAACACAGGTTGTCTGGGTGTTTTTAAACCAGATGCCCAGCATTCCTAATGAGCACATGATAGAAATTTAAATTTCAAAGCAAATGTCAATGCCAAAACAATAAATTATTTTAAATGTTCCTCCCACAGAATGCTGGTTCTACATACCACGGCCAAGTGCACACATGTAATTATTAGCAGGTTCACTGGCACAAGATGGACCAGATGTGAACAGGACTCCACATGGCTCATTTATAACCAAGCCCCCTTCCCCACCCAGACACTCAGTCCTGACAGCACTGAATCAAATGAATCGATCAAAACACCTAGGAGTGAAAAGGGATATGGAAGTCATCTAGACCTACTGCTCATTCAGAACACGAGTCTCTACATAAGATCCCTGCCATATAGCTATCTGGCTACATGCCAGTCATGTCTGCCACCTGACTACATTGGCCAAGAGCTCACTACACCCCAGGAGAGGCCACCACTCCACTTTAGACAGCTCTATTTCATGATTAGTTGTAACTGTCAGAGTAAACAAATCAGGGACTGGTCTGAGGACGCAGATACATGTTTATTTTCCTCTGGAACACAAGTCAACAAGAAAGCCTGTAACCGAGTAAATCAAGAGGATACAAAAATCATGACACATATGTTTAGACTAGTTGAAGCAGATCAGGTTATGGAGCCAGCAAAGAATTGGTACCTAAACCATAGGAATAAGCTCGTATTACCCATCTACATTATGCAGTGGTTTTAACTCTTAAATAAATTAGCCACTGACCTGGGAAAAAAAAATCAAGTTGTTGGTTGAGCACCAGTAAATAAATGTGGCACTTTGGCCGAAGGAGCCAGATGTTGTTGTTTATATCTCAGAGTCACTGGACACACTGGGTCCTTCTCTGACCGGCCGACCGAGAGAGAGTACGTGCAGTACAGAGCTGAAGTAGCCGTCTCAAAATTGCTGACATATTGGGATGGTTTGCACAATTCCCTGAAATAGTGCAATTTAGGAGAACTAGCTTTCTACATAGAAAATCTAGGCATTATAACGTTAGAAAACAGAGTGTTAGAAAGTGACCTCTCAGCCATATTACAGACTGCCCCAGTAATTAACTGATACTCATTTTGGTCAAGACAGAACATTCTGGAGATCCACTTTTTCAGACCTTAAAATAATACTTTTCTAATCTTTAATATTTTTTTTCAGTGCCTTTTTCTTGGATGGGAGGATTTTTTTCCTCAAATACTGAAGCAATTTGAGGGTTTGTAATCTAAGTAAATAGCCTGAACATATCTTCTCTCCATGTACATTCTCAAGATTACAATTTGGATTCTCTGAGTTTAATGAGGACTATAGTCAGACTGTTTCCCATTAAAAAGAGAAAGGAGTAAGGAAGAAATTCAATAAGCATTCAAGTAAAATATAGCCATCCCAACATCTGTATTATATTAGAGGAGACACAAGACAAAACATTGACTCTTGAGGTTAAATCTAAATTTCCTGCTACAGTTCCCAAAGAGTTTGAGAGTTTAGATCAAAAAGGCAACACAGAAAATGGAACAACAACAAAAAAAAGGACCCTTTTTTTTGAGAGAGAGAAAGTGAGAGAGAGAATGAGTGCATTTGCACATTCTCATGGGTGCTGATTGAGGAGGGGGGAGGGGCAGAGAGAATCTCAAGCAGACACCCCACTGAGCATGAACCCCCCCCCCCAACACAGCGCTCAGTCTCACAACCCTGAGATCACGACCTGGGCCAAAATCAGGAGTCAGGTGCTTAACCAACTGAGCCACCCAAACGCCCCTCCCCCCACCAAATGTCTTAAAGCAGTTTCAAAGGCTATGAAATGCCAACACTTTGTTATTTCTTTGAAGCACCAATTTAGTCAGCAATTACCCAATAGTCACAAACAAAAAATCCATGCAAATTCTGCACGATGCTCAAGTTTTTTCCCAAGTTAGGGATGACACACCTGGGATCTGTATGTCATAGGAGATGCCGAACCACCACCTCATTCCTCACCTGTTTTGTGGAATCTCGTTGAATTTCTACATCTTTCTCTCTAGTATATTTTTACATCACACTTCAGGTTCCAAAGATATTATTTCAGCCTCCTTGTGAATCTACTCTTCTTCAATTTCAGAACCTACACTGCAAAAGGGAAACCCAAGCTCCCAAGTTAGAGGTCAACAAGCAAGACTGATTACCTCAGAAAAAAATAGAGGGACACCTGGGTGGCTCAGTCCATTAAGCATCTGCCTTTGGCTCAGGTCAGGATCCCAGGGTCCTGTGATGGAGTCCTGAGACAGGCTTCCTGCTTGGCACAGAGCCTGCTTCTCCCTCTCCCCTGCTTGTGCTCCCTCTCTCTCTATCTCTCTCAAATAAATAAATAAGATCTTTTAAAAAAAGAAAAAACCGGGGCACCTGGGTGGCTCAGTGAGTTAAGGCCTCTGCCTTTGGCTCAGGTCATGATCCCAGGGTTCTGGGAACGAGCCCCAAATTGGGCTCTCCGCTCAGCAGGGAGCCTGCTTCCCTGCCTCTCTCTGTCTGCTTGTGATTTCTGTCAAATAAACAAATTTTTAAAAAATCTTTAAAAAAGGAAAAACTAAAGAACATGATGCCAGAACCAAGATTCAGTAATCTTCATCCTCGAGTCTGACTTTCAAGCCTGAAACTTCTCCTTTACCAAGCTTGTGAAACTAAGTTTTCAGATAGTAATGCTGACCTACTGGCTTTAGTGGCTCTATGGAAGCTTCTTTGAAATGCCACTGATCAGAAGTGTGCACATATGTGCATGCACACGCACACACACACACACACAAGTAGATGAAGAATTTGTCATTCTTAACAACTCAGAACGAAACAGCCTCTTATACCAAATTCCATGATAGAGTGAGGTGCCTATCACTAAACATTGCATATCTAAAAATTTTTCTCAACCTCAAAGATGCTAACTGAATTGAGGAACTAGCATTAGAAGGACAGATTTGCTATGAATCATTTAGGCAATTCTTGTATCAATTTATACCTCACTTTCAGCATCCAAGAAACCTAGATTCCATGCTTGGTCTTCAAGACCTTTTACCAATGTATCCTTTGTCCCTGTCTCAGAAGAAGGGTGAGCCTCCACAACAGCCAAGCAAATCCCATTACTGTTCCTTCTACCTCACTGCTTCCTCCCTCCCAGTCCCTTTCTCTGGATTCTTCTCTTAATAGTGAAAGATCCCAGGGCTTAGTCTTTGGTTTTCTTTTCTATCAATACTTCCACCCTTGGAGAGCTTATCCAGTCTCTGTATGCCAGTGACTCAAATTTCTATTTTCAGCTCAAACTCTCTGCTGAGCTCCAGACTTATACACACAACTGCCTATTTAATATCCCCATTTGGAGATCAAACAGACATCTCAAATTTACATATCCCAAACTGAACACCCAATTTCTCCCTGCCCCACCCCCAAAATGTACAAACCCTACAGGCTTCCTATTTTCAGTTGATAACAACTCCATCCTCCCAGTTGCTCAAGATAAGTCTCAGTGTCACACTTGACTCCCACTCCCTATATTAAATCCATCAGAAATCCTACCGGCTCCAAGAAAAGCTATCAAGAAAACACCATAACCAGAATTCAGTCCATTACGTCATTTTTCAAAGCTACTACCCTGATCCAGGCGCCATCATTTCTTACCTGGGTTACCCCAATGGAATACTAAATGGTCTCTCTGCTTCTATCCTTGCCTCCTAGAGAGCCAAGGGGATTCTTTTTAAAGAGCAGTCATATCAGTACATTCTTCGGGTTCAGCTCTGCGGTGCCTACCCATGTCACTCAGATAACTTCTCCCCATTTTTCAACCTGTTCCGATCATCTAGCTTTTCCTCAGACATATCAGGCACGTTCCTCCCTTAGATTCTTTGCACTGGTGCCTCTCACTTTGTAGAATGTTCTTCCCTCAGACAGCCACAGAGTCCTCTTACTTCCTTCAAGTGTTCGCTTCTTACTGAGGCCAGCCCTGAACACCTGTTGAAAATTGTAACCACCTCTCTCTGGTACTCCTGACGTCTTTCCTCTATCTACTTTTTCCTTTCTCTAAAATACTAGCCACCTTCTAATGTTTACCTATTCCTTTATTTTCTGTTTTCTCCCACCCTACATATACACACACACTCCTAGAATATAAGCTCCACAAGGTACTCATTTTTCTGTTTTGTTCACTGAGATATTCCAAGTGCCTAGAATGTAAGCACACAGCCAGGACTCAGTAAATATCTATTGAATAAAACCCACCACCCTGCCAATTTGCCCATTCTACTCTTTGAAGTTTTATTTGTATCATGTTTCCCTTTTTAAACTAACTTTCTTCAAACTCTTTAGCAATGGAAATATTTCTTTCCCTCCTTTCAAGCTCCAATTTAAAGCCTCTGAAATCTTTTCTACATTAGCTCTGCTCTACTGACCATGGATTTTTATGCACTTAATCAACAACAACAACAACAACAAAATTTGCATTAGCATTTTTGTTTGCCAACTCTAAAAATCTTAAGTCATGCACACCTACAACTAAACTCTGTTCTTTATCTTACAATAAACTTTGTTTTGGGGTTTGTTTGTTTTTTATTTCTTTTTTTTTTTTTAATTTCTTTTCAGTGTAAAAGTATTCATTGTTTTTGCACCACACCCAGTGCTCCATGCAATACATGCCCTCCCCAGTACCCACCATCTGGTTCCCCCAACCTCCCACCCCCCACCCCTTTAAAACCCTCAGGTTGTTTTTCAGTGTCCATAGTCTCTCATGGTTCTCCTCCCCTTCCAATTTCCCTCAACTCCCATCTCCTCTCCATCTCCCCATGTCCTCCATGTTATTTGTTATGCTCCACAAATAAGTGAAACCATATGATAAAAACTTTGTTAACTACTGATTTGATGCCTTTAAACACATTACATTATCATTTACATAATGGATACAGGATAAATGTTCAGTTATTCCTCTTATAGATTATAAAACAAACAAAGTAAGTACAAACATCAAGGACATTCTCAGACCTGAAGGAACTATAGCCACTGGAGTTTGCAAATGTTTCATGCCTGTGAGACAGGCATCTCCAAGGATGGTTCAGTATTCCCAAATCGATCAACATGATATATCACATCAACAAGAAGAAGGATAAAAACTATATGACCAGGGGCACCTGGGTGGCTCAGTGGGTTAGAGCCTCTGCCTTCAGCTCAGGTCATGATCCCAGGGTCCTGGGATCGAGTCCCACATCGGGCTCTCTGCTCAGCAACGAGCCTGCTTCCCTTCCTCTCTCTCTGCCTGCCTCTCTGCCTACCTGTGATCTCTGTCTGTCAAATTAAATAAAATCTTTGGGGAAAAAAAAAAACCCTCAATAAAGCAGGTTTAGAGGGAACGTAACCCAACTTAATAAAGACCATATATAGGGGCGCCTGGGTGGCTCAGTGGGTTAAAGCCTCTGCCTTCGGCTCAGGTCATGATCCCAGGGTCCTGGGATCGAGCCCCGCATAGGGCTCTCTGCTCAGCAGGGGGCCTGCTTCCCGCCCCCCGCGCCCCCCCCACCTGCCTCTCTGCCTACTTGTGATCTCTGTCTGTCGAATAAATAAATAAAATTTAAAAAAATAAATAAATAAAGACCATATATGTGGAGCACCTGGGTGGCTCAGTTGGTTAAACATCTGCCTTCAGCTCAGGTCATGATCTCAGGGTCTTGGGATTGAGCCCCACATCAGGTTCCCTGCTCAGTGAAGAGCCTGCTTCTCCCTCTCCCTTTGCCCACTCATGCTCTCTCTCAAATAAATATTTTTTAAAATCTTTTTTTAAAAAACCATATATGAAAAACCCACAACTAACATCATACTCAATGGTGGAAAAATTGAAAGCTTTCCCCTTAACATCAGAAATAAAACAAGGATGTCCTCTCTCACCAATTATATCCAACATAGTACTGGAAGTCCTAGCCACAGCATTTAGGGGGGAAAAAAATGCATCCCAAGCAGTAAAGAAGAAGTAAAACTTTCAGTACTTGAAGATGACATGGCACTATATACAGAAATCCCTAAAGACTCCATCCAGAAACTACTAGAACTGATAAATGAATTCAGTAAGATCACAGGATACAAAATCAATATACAGAAAACCACTGCATTTCTATATACTAATAATGAAGCAGCAGAAAGAGAAATTAAGAAAACAGTCCCATTCACAATTGTAGCAAAAATAAAACCTAGGAATAAAGGTAACCGAAGAGGTGAAAGACCTGTACTCTGAAAACTATGAAATAGTGATAAAAGAAATTCGAGACAATGGAAAGACATTCCATGCTCATGGGTTGGAAGAACAAACATTGTTAAAATGTCCCATATTACCCAAACCAATCTACAGACTTAATGCAATCCCTATCAATATACCAACAGCATTTTTCACAGAACTAGAACAAACAATCCTAAGATTTGTAAGGAACCATAGAAGACCCCAAATAGCCAAAGCAATCTTAAGAGAGAAGAACAAAACTGGAGGTATCACAATTCCAGATTTCAAGATTCACTACAAAGCTATAATAATCAAAACACTGTAGTACTGACACAAAACCAACACAGAGGTCAATGGAACAGAATAGAGAGCCCAGAAGTAAACCCATGCTTATATGGTCAATTAACCTACAACAAATGAGACACGAACACACAATGGAAAAAAGTCAGTCTCTTCAAATAAATGGTATTGGGAAACTGGAGAGCTACATGCAAAAGAATGAAACCAGACTGCTTTCTTACACCATACACAAAAATAAACTCAAAATGGATTAAAAACTGCAATGTGAGACCTGAAACCATAAAAAATCCTAGAAGACAGCACAGGAAGTAATTTCTCTGACACTGACCATAGCAACATTTTTCTAGCTATTCCTCCTGAGGCAAAGGAAACAAAAGCAATAACAAACTACTGGGAGAATATCAAAATAAAAAGCTTCTGCACAGCAAAGGAAACAACCAACAAAGCTAAAAGACAACCTACTGAATAAGAGAAGATATGTGCAAATGATATACCTAATGAAAGGTTAGTATCCAAAATGTATAAAGAACTAACACAACCCAACACCAAAAAAAAAAAAAACCAACCTGATTAAAAATAGGCAGAAGACATAAACAGACATTTCTCCAAAGAAGACATATACATAAACAACAGATATGTGAAAGGATGCTCGACATCAGTCATCATCAGAGAAATGCAAATAAAAACTACAATTAGATAGCACTCACATCTGTCAGAATGGCTAAAATTAAAAACACAAGAAACAACAAGTGTTGGCAAGGATATGGAGAAAAAGGAACCCTCTTGCTCTGTTGGTAGGAATGCAAAGAAGTGCAGCCATTGTGGAAAGCACTATGGAGGTTCCTTGAAAAATTACAAATAGAATTACCATGTGGTCCAGTAATTCCACTGCTAGGTATTTACCCAAAGAATACAAAAACACTAATTTGAAAAGATACATGTACCCCTATGTTTACTGAGGCATTATTTACAATAGCCTAATTATGGAAGCAGCCCAATTGTCCATCAAAAGCTGAACAGAAAAAATAAGTTATACACACATATACACACACACGGGAATATTACTCAGCCATCAAAAAGAATGAAACTTGCCATTTGCAACAACCATGGATGCATTTAGAGGGTGGAATGCATGTGAAATAAGTCAGAGAAAGACAAATACCATATGATCTCACTCGTATATGGAATTTAAGAAAAAAAGAAAAGAGACAAACCAAAAAATGGAATCTTACCTATGGAAAACAAACAGATAGTTATGAGAGAGGAAGTAGGCATGAGGATGTGTGAAAAGGTGAAAGGGATTAAGAATACCCATATGATGAGCACCGAGTGATGAATAGAATGGTCAAATCACTACATTCTACACCTCAAACATAACACTGTATGTTAACTATCCTAGAATTAAATTTTTTTTTACAAAAAAAAAGTTGCTGTGAATATAAAAAAAAAAAAAAGACATGTATCTCTAAGAGTCTGACGAAGAGAAAGATTATCAGAGAGTTTTTTGTATAGGGTAAACACACCTGACCCTTGAACATCATGGGTTTGAACTATGTGGATCCACTTATATGTGGATATTTTCAGTAAACACAGTACTGTAAATGTTGTTTCTCTTCCTTATGACTTTCTTAACATTTTATTTTCTCTAGCTTACCGTATGGTAGAATACAGTATATAATACACATACAAAATATGTATTAATTATGTTTAGGTAAGGTTTCCAGTCAAAACTAGGCTATTGGTAAAGTTTTGGGGAAGTCAAAAGTTGTACAGGAACTTTGTGTGAGGGTTGGTGCCCCAACCCCCACCTTGTTCAAGGGTCAATTGATAAAAAGTTCATGACCTTCCTTAGTAAGAAACCTACACCCATTGTCATGGGTTGAACTGTGTCCCCCAAGAAAGATACGCTAAAGTCTTAAAGCCCAGTACCTCAGAATATAAGCTTTTTGGGAAATGGGGTCTTTCCAGAGGTCATCAAGTTAAAATAAGTCATTAGAGCGCGCTCTAACCCAATGTGATGGCTATTCTTTTAAAAAATAAAAAGGGGGGAGGACATTTTGACACAGAAAGACACACACACACAGAGGGAAAGAGATGTGAAGACACACGGGGAAAACACCACATGAAGACAGAGGATTGGACTGACACAACTTTGAGCCCAGGATGTCTGAGGCTGCTAAGACACACACTTCCCTGGCACCTTCAGAAAACAGTGGGACCTGCTGACACTTGGACAGACTGGACTTCCGGCCTCCAGAACTGGGAGGCAATTAATTTCTGGTGTTTTAAGCCACCCAGTTTGCGGTACATTCTTACGGCAGCCCTGAGAAACTAATACACCCAATATTTGAGTCCAACAGATGGAGTTGAGACCTGGCTAAATGCACATACTTTCAAAGTATTCAGGTTGTAACATGTGCCCTGAAAATGACCTTTCTCAACTGCCTGTCTTGATTCCAGAGTCAATGGAATGGACTGTAATTGTTGTTTTATAATCATTCCACTGCTAAAAATACTTAACTGGGGATAAAGGAATTAGCTTTCTACTCTAGCATCAAAAAAATCTTCTCTTGGGGTGCCAGGGTGGCTCAGGTGGCTCAGGCAGTTAAGTTGTCCAGCCCCTGATTTCAGCTCAGGTCATGAGATCGAGCCCCATATCCCCCACATCCGTCTCTGTGCTCAATGGTGAGTCTGCTTGAAAGATTCTCTCCCTCTTCCCCTCCCCCTACTCTCTCTCTCTCAAATAAATAAATCTTTAAAAAGAGCCTCTCTTGTGAGTATAGGTATTCGGTGCCCGTCACTTCTATAGGCAAGCTGGACTAAAAGCTGACAGCCAGGAAATGTTCTGTACCACTAACAATTACATGTTTTGATTGGATCTACACGGGGGAGAAACAATTTGGAAAATTGTTCAAAGTAGATGACTACATTCAATCTCAATGGTTCAGACTTTAGAAAAAGGTCTGGTTTGAGTTACCTGGACCAACGGTCTCCAGTTCCTTGTTAATCTTTCAGCTTTGGCCAGCAGGTCCCAAACCATATTCCAAACGGGAAAAGAGTAAGAGCCACTGTTTTCAAGTTCATATTTCAGGTATACACTCAGTTCCCTTACAGGCTGAGAGAGTTAGGTTATTGGACGTTTCCCAAATGGAAAGGCGTGAACTGTGCCCATCATCACATCGGAGCGCAGAAGTCTTTGAAATGTTTCCCCAACTATGCCTTCAGATCAGGTGACAGATGTCACCTGTCCGGCCTCATTTCTTGCTTGAGCTAAATGTCAGAAACGCATTTTTTTCCCCAATGCTGCCAATGTTTACAGACCTGAGAAAAAAATAATTAAAGTTTAAACATTCTTACTAGTTATTGGCTATTTTCCAGTACATGAACAGTCACAATTAGCCAATGAAACACACAAATGACTTACTAATGCCGCAAATTACAATAATCATCCTAGCATCTATTGAGCAGTTTTATAAATTTGCCAAAGATACATCATCACACCAACTGTGCAAGGAAGAGGTTATCCTCTAATTTACTGAAGGGAAAAATGCAGTTCAAAAGGGCTAAGCGGTCCAATTAGGACTTACACCCAGACCTACAATGGCTGCAAACTCGGACACGAAATGAGCAGCATTAGAAAGAGCCAATTCCCATGACTTTCCAGAACTTTGCTTGTCTGATCTTTAATTTTCAGAATCATCCTCAGAGACCAGTAGTTCTGTGATCCCCACATCTGCGAGCATAGCATGAAAGATTAAAGTGAAACAACTTGACAACACAGTAACAGGGAAACAATTGAGATCGGGGGTTCTGACACCCAAGTTCTCACCAATGCAGAGAGCCGCAAGCACTCATTCTCTATTTTCCAAATAATTACACTCTTAATATTATTTATATGAATGGAAATAAATAAGTTCATATAAATGGAAACCCCCAACAGGAGGGGAGGGAAGTATACATTGCCAAAAATGACCTGGGTATCAAATGAGAAAGGCCAAAATAGGGAAATGCTGTATGTTTTATTCATTGTACTTCACTTTTCCAGGCCTATCCCTATGTACATCCTCCCCACTGCTTTCAGTGATGGTATTCCCCTGTCTTTAACGGAAATGCGGCTTGGCAAGAAATGAGAAGATTCCTTTTGAATTCAGACAATTACGCTATGATTAAACTCTTTTCCCCTGGATCGGAACCAGGGGTCCCTTTGCCAAAATGACAAAGAAAAGAGTAAGTTTATAAAATGTCATCCATTCTATGACATATTACTGTGTTTCAAAAATGCTTCCATGCATATTCTCATTTGCTCTTCACATCAGACCTAGGCGGTAGGCAAAGTCTACATCATGATCTTCATTTTATTGAAAATAAAACTAAAATCCAGTTAAGTGACTTAGTCAAGATCCTACAACCAGTAAAACCCAGGCTGGAAGCCAAGTACCCCATTACTAAAGCTCAAGCTCCTTGCACAACCACATCATGTTCTAAATTACTTTACAACTATTTCACTGAACCGGGCTGAGTACCTCTACAGGGGCTGTCACAGCTCCCACGCAGTAATTTTTTACGTCATTTTTTAAAAAGATTTTATTTATTTGACAGAAAGAGAGATCCACAAGTAGGCAGAGAGGCAGGCAGAGACAGAGGACGAAGTAGGCTCCATGCTGAGCAGAGAGCCCAATGTGGGGCTCGATCCCAGGAACCTGAGATCATGAACTGAGCTGAAGGCAGAGGCTTAACCCACTGAACCACCCAGGTGCCCTAAGTTATTTTTTGATACACTTTATTTTTTAGAGCAGTTTTAGGCTCACAGCAGAATTGTGCAGATAGTGTAGAGATTTCCATGTACCTTTTACGCACACACAGTCAGTCTCCCCCATTACCAACATGCCCCAACAGGACAATACATTTATTACAACTCATCATCCTCTTTTAATATAGAGATCTTCAAATGATAATTCTGTTAGCATGTTCTTACTAGAGAAAAGCTAACATGATACACAGATAATGAATCATGTGATGCACTGAAGAATGTTCTAGATGTTTGCATGGTTTTTTTGGTGTTTAACCCTCTTAATTAAAGGAAACCCTCACAAAATAAAGAAAATCTTTATTTTTCTAGCTCATGAGAGTGAGGTTCAGAGAACCTCACAGGTGCCCACACCTACATGTGGGAACCCAGGATTCACAATACTCCCAAGTCTGTGGTATTTCCAAGGAGCTAAACATCAGGGAAAAGACTCTGAAATGTCTCACTCTCCAATTAAGGCAGGACCACTACTAGAACAATCCCAGGTCTCCTGGCTTCCTTAAGAACCTAC